>NW_020185324.1:7569703-7702214 GCF_003031525.2 Neophocaena asiaeorientalis asiaeorientalis | reverse complement strand
AATAAGGATTTTTTTTCTCCTTTGTTCCTCAGGAGAGGTAATAGAGAAAATGAGAAAGTAAAGTGTGCGAGATCAGAGTTCAGCCATATGGAGGGACCCCAAAGCCCTATTTTGCAGAAATGGCCACAAGATTTTAAGAAAGGAATGCTTACTATTTAATTTTTATATTGCTTATGATTCTTAAATGTAAATCTCCTTCTTTTCCTTAAATATTCTTTTATACCCATAAAATCCTTATAATGAATTTTTTTGGTTTTTGTTTGTTTGTTTTGCATTTATATTTGTTGTTTGTGTTTGAACATCAAGTAAAGGGACTGAGTTCTACATCTGGGTTGATACAGTGAGTCTGGGGGACAGCTCATTTGGGATGACAGGCAAATGTGTAAACTGAACTATGTCAGCAGAAGCAAGACTTGGAGCTGCAGGTGGCCATGAAATGCAAAGCCTGCTGGGAATTCACAGACACACTTACTGATGGCACTGGATCTTCCACAGGATGCACAGTGGGGTCATGACTTGATCTTATTTAGATCAAGGAACAGTTACCCCAACTGATATCACGTATTTGTTTTTTTAAAACAAAACTACATGTGGCTCTTAAACTTATGTTTAAATCCAAAATATACATATATTACTTCACTTCTAACAGGGGGATATGTATTAAACAATAGGACAATGTTTGGTAATTTAGATTGGAAACATTGTTGGGAATCTAGGCTATTATGCTATTATTCATCACACTCATAAGTGGACCTTCTATAAAATACTTAAGTTCAAGTGAGTGAAACTTAATCCAGGACCCTATAAAATTCATATTCTTATATTTAGTTTAGGAATTTCTAATTTGTAAGGTTCTTTTCAGTTAAAAAAAAGCAGAAAATTGGAGAAATCCTACTTAAAGACTATCTACAGACTGAAATATTTTTTGTGCTGAAAACCTGATTAAAGTAACACACACAAGGGTCATTCACGTTTTTTAGGCCACTCTCATTTTCCATTTCATCTGCACCCCTTCAAGTTTTAGCCTTACTGGACAAGTGTGTCATAAGTTTCTAAGTTTCTTACTTTCTAATATGCTTTACAATATTATTTTCTATAGATCATATTCTTTCTATGAGAGTTTACCTAATAACAGAGGAACAGGGAAGGGGAGGACAGCAGAAAAGTATTAATGTTGGTTGAGCTCCTAAGTGCCTCTTTTATGTGTGGCCATTATGAAGATCCTTCCTTCATAAATTATTTCATTAAATTAAGTAGTCCTCATATATTATTATCCCCATTTTATAAAGAAAGCTTAAGAAAATCAAGTCACTTGACCAAGATCACATAAACAATAAGTGAGGTCCACTTCTGACTATACCAGAGGTTTCCAAAGTATGCTTACGTGTCAATTAAACATGTCCCAAAGAAACCAGAAGTTGCTTGATCACACTAGCTTGGCAAATACTGAATTAAACAACATCAAAAGGTTTCTTTACTACAGGACTTCTCTGAGTCATTAATATGTTGAGGTTGATTGTCATTTTCCAAGAAGGTAATATAGTAAGCAGAAACTTTCACTAATTTTTTAAAAAGAGTAACTCCCGGAACTAGTGTTCAGTGAATTATTCCCTTTGGGAAATAAATACTACACAAACTATGTCACCTCCAAAAAGAAAGGATTTGATCGATCTAGAACAGTGCAATGACATGATCACAATCTTCCAGAATGTGGTTTAGGACAGGTGGCTGGTAACACATCAAACATGCCCTGCAATTCTGAGCACAAGTAAGGAGTCTTTATTGATTTTCTCTGGTTGCTTGACAGCCTGAGCCCATGGGTGATGTAGGGCTACAAATCCCATCAAATTCACAGGAACTTTTCAACAGACTGTGTCTGCCTCTGATGCTGCAGTGATATGGTTGAACCCTTGTTGGGTTTATATATTGATTATAACCTTGGATAACATGTCACTGCAATTTCTAACTTTCTGGCTGAAGAAAGGGCCCTACTGAGAAAAATAAAAAGCAAAAGACCAACGGAATTTTCTTCCTCTCTGATGCATGTTGTCTTTTCGTTTGATAGTTATTTTTACTAAAAGTGTAATTTTATTGTATCATAATAATTTTGATTGAAAAAACAATTTTTGTTGAAAATTCTGGTAAAAAAATCAAACACTATAAAAACATATGTAAAAAACATAATTCTTTCTTCCAATCTACCTCACTTCTCTTTTCCAAAGTCAGTACTGAGACCAGTTTCTTAGAAAATTATTTCAGATGTTTTCTATGTATATACAAGCATATATACATGAGTGTGTTTATGGGTCTTTTTGCAGGGAGGTACATATATTGAGAATTACTACATAGAGTGTTCTGGTCCTAATGTTCTGAAGATTTCCTGAATTAAGATCTTTTTCCGGTAACTTAACTTGAGATAGAATGGGTTAGTATAATCCATTTCTAGTGGAATACCAAATTTAACTAGCTGGACTGGTCTTTTTAAAGAATACAGCCATGTTAATTGATGTCCCACACAGCCCAACCATTCTCCGTGACACCATTCTATGATCTGAGTATTTGTCCTCAGGGAAGTACCAAGTGAGCAAGGGAAAGTGACATGAATGGGAAGGTGGAGAGAAAAGCAGGGACTGGTTGGCCCTGTACAGAGGTAGCTTTTATTGTAAGGGTGACATGAAACCATTTAAAGGTTTGACTGGTGATTGGGCAATTGTACTAGTTGTATTACCTGTGCTGTCCAACACGGTAGCCAAGAGCCACATGTGATTATTGAGTATTTGAAATGAGGTCAGGCTGAATTGAACTGTGCTATAAGTGTAAAATAGACATTGGATTTTTAGACTTAGAAGACTCAGAATGAAAAAAAAATTGTAAAATATCTCAAAAATGTTTAAATTGGTTACATATTGAAATTATAGTATTTTGGAAGTATGTGATTAAATAAAATATGATAATAAAATTAATTTCATCTATTTCTTTTTAACTTTTTAGTATGGCTACTAGAAAATTTTAAATTACATGTGGGGCTCACATTATATTTCCCTTGGTTAACCTAAAAGAGACAAGAACATCTAAGCAAGTGCATACTGGAAGTCTTACTGGTCTATTGGATATCTCATAGCTCTGAAACTCCGTTTGAATTTTTTCTAGAATGAATACTAAGCCTAGGATGACCCAACATTTTTAAATTGTTGTTTTCAAAAATAGTATAGGCTCTTAGAAATGAATTCTTCCTGTTTGCATATGAGGGCTACTATCTAGTCTGAGAAGCAGTGAGCCATAGTGGAAAACTGATTATAGTCTGTGTCATGAGGTCTGAATTCAAGTACTGACCATGGACGTGTCATTTAACATCAGCTTTCTCATCTGTTAAGGCAAGAATCATATCATCTGGCCTATCAACTGCCGTTGATACCGTATCAACTGAGAAAGCAGATAAGCATGTAATGAATTATTAGGCACCCTTTAATAGTTGACTAAATAGGTAAAACAAAGAACTAAGAATATTACGGGAAGTTTAAATTTAGAAGCTTTTTAAGAAACTGTGTAGTCTAACATACAACTACCCTTCCCTCATACCACTCTGCTTCATTTTACAGATCAGGAAACTGAGTTCAGGCTTAACCCAGGTAAGTTAAAACCAACAGTAATTAGTTGGATAATCATAGATTTAAGATTATAATCCAGATCTAATTTATTTTTTCAGTAAGCATCTAAATGGCTTCTAGCCCATTCATTTGTTTATTCCATAAATACTTAGTTTCTATTATGGACCAAGAGTCCAGTGATAGCTAACAATAGCTAACATTCATTGATTCCATACTAAGCAATGGACACATTATATAATTTATCTCATTTAATCCATCAACCCTTGAGATAGGTGTTATTAGAGCCTAATTACAAAGCGGGAAACCTAGGCTCTGTGAGGTTAAGTAACCTGCTGAAGGTCACACAGTGAGTAAGTGACAGAGCACAGATCTAACACCTGTTTCTCTCTGACTCAAAAGCCCATGCTATCAACCTTGTGCTTCTTACCCAACGGGGTGAAAAAGCTGGCAGAAAAAGCAGTCAGGTAGACACTAAACCAAAGCACAGTACGGTTTACTCCATAACAAAGATATGTACAAAGTTCTCAAGGGGCCCAGAGAAAGTTTGGGTTGTCCTTCTGCTTCTTCTGCAGTCTTTCCAAACCAGTAAATGGCATCAACACACACCCATTCCATTAAACCGTTCCAAACTTAGTTATCCTTGATTATCCTCTTTGTCACTCTGATACCACTCAAATCAATTCTGCCTCCAGTGAGCAGCCCCTGTTCTACTTCTCTCCACCTGCACCATCATCACTTTCCTGCATCCCCTCCACACCATCATTCCATGCCTGGAATGTTAACATGCCTACTAACTGGCTACAAATCTTCTTGTGTCCTCTCTACACAAACCTTTTCCCACCAAGCAACCAGAGTGATCTTTTGAAATTGTAAATCTGATTATGCCATTCCTCTGAGTCAAAACTTTAAATGGTTTCATATTAACCTTATAATAAAAGCCTCATTCCGTACGTGGCCAACAAGCCCCTGCTTCCATCTCCAACTTGCCATTCATGCCACCATCCCTTGCTAGCTTTGCTTTAGCCACACTGGCTTCCTTTTCATTTCCAGAACAAGCCAAGCTTTTGCACTCCCAGAGACTTTGCATATGCTTCTGACAGGGTGTCCTGCTCTTGGCGTTCTACATGGCTGGATCCTTCTCATCTTGTAGGCTCCACTTAAATGGTTGCTGGCACCTCTAAGCACGTTTCCACTATTTTCAATCTTCACAGCATTTTCATCTAATTGAAAATATGTATATATTTCTTTAGTGACATGTTTACTGGATCCACTAGACTGCAAGCTCCAGGAAGGGTAGGGATCATGGTAGTCTAGCTCCCCTCTGAATATCCAATACTTGACCTTGTGTCTGGCACATAGTAGATGTTTAACAAATGTTTGTAGAGTCGTGAATTATAATTAACTCTTATTGGAAGGATGGTGAAGGCATGCTAAAAAAGCAAATCAGTCATTCTCATGTCTCTTTTTGTCTGAATAACTACATTTCTTTTTCTCTCATGCTCATGCTAGAAAAATCATAGGTAGCTCATCATGCAGTTCCCAGAATTGGAAAAGTCAATGTTCAATGCTTACAATGCTCACAGTTCGGGCGATTTGCCTTCTATATAGTCCTGCAGCCACGCATTATGGATGGTTCTCTTAAGTAAAAACTGCTGGAGAAATGAATCAGCAAGAGCTAGAAACTTGCTGCCTCCACCTAGACACAGCTGTTTTCCTGGCTCTATCCAATTCTAACTCCCTGGCTACCTAGTTCAACCAATCATTTTCTGGAGAGAGAATAGCACAGTAATTGGTATTTAATAAGACACACAGCTCTATCCCAGAAGCAAACAGGAGCTGAGTGTCTGGGTTGGATTTTTACTTCACTGTCATTTATTCCTAATCTGGGAGTTACATGCTAACTGCACTGCCACAACTCTAGCACAGTAAAAATCTAGAGCTGTTGATTGTTATTGTCTACAAACACACACACCTTTTTTTAGTCTGTTACCTATTTTATCAGGATAAGAGGACAGGGGTTGGAGAGAAAAGAAGGGAAGCTAACACTTGTTGAGTATCTGCTGGTGACAGGAAACTAGCTAAATACTTTATGCATTGCTTCTTTCATCTTCAGAAAGAAACCCTTACTATTGTATCAATTACTATTTCAATTACTTACTATTGAAACAATTACTATTGTATCCCCACTTTATGTTGACAGAGCAGAGAGCTTAATTAACTTGCCCAAAGTTACATAGCTGGACAAAAGTAGAGCCAGGATTTGAAATCGTGTCTATCTTTCTCCAAAGCCTATGCTCTCAGAAGAGAAGAGACTGAAATTCAAGTTTATTTGGGGTTTTCTGGTCAGCCAGAGACACAGTTCAAGTTTTGGTCAAGAAGCAATTGAAATTATAGCCCCAAATAGTACTTCTGGGCCATCTGAGTAGCAGCTGTGAAACATCCATGCCTCTCTACATCTGGGAATGAAAATAAATCAGGTAAATTTTAACATGGACGCTAGTTTGAAAGGAATATGACATATTTTGTCCTTATTTACTCAGAACTCCCTTTCCCTTTGGGTTTTTGGAAAGCACTGATTCGATAGAAAGCAGTATTTGACAGATGACTACCCCCAGAAAGAAGAGAGCAACAGATGGGGACAACCAGCACAGAGCAGGAGTGCAGAAGGTTTGTATGCAGTGTCCACATCTGGGACAACTTCCACAAACTGTTTTAAAAAACTGGCCTATGGTGACTTCCCTGGCAGTCCAGTGGTTAAGACTCCATGCTTCCAATGCAGGAGGCACAGGTTCAATCCGTGGTCAGGGAACTAAGATCCCACATGCCACGTGGTGTGGCCAAAGAAAATAATAATTAAAAAATAAAATAAAATGCTAATCTTGAAAAAAAAAAAACCTGGCCTCTGGGCTTACTGTTTACTGCAAACACATCTCAGCTCCAATGAGACCTAGACAACGGCCCAGCAGGGCAAACCTTCAACAAACTGCATGATTCCTATGGCTGAGCAGACAGGTGTCTGACAGCATGTAAGAGACAGGGGGAGTGACCTTCCCCCACAAGAAAATGACATTGGGCACTAACTCCTGTAGACAATGGGTATTCAGAAGAGAGGATGGATGCTCAAGTCAGGCAGGGTTAGGTTCCAATACCTACTCTTTCCCTGTGTATGGGGATCCTATCCTGGTTACATAATTCCTCTGAGCCCCAATTTCCTCACCTATAAAATAGAAATGCTGGGCATTTCCTATCCTTGTGGGGAAGATCACATGGGATAGTGAAGGAAAAGCACAGTGAAGGAAAAGTGAGTCACTCTCCTTTCCTTTCCTATTTTCCTTGTGGTGTTTCTCAAACGTATTTGATTGAGTCATTCCTTTTGTTTGTTATACCTTGCCTATCAACAACTCCAAAAAGAATTTTTCTGAAAACCCACTTGCAGAAAGGGTAGTATAACAAAAGAGAGAATGTCAGTGTTCACAATTCTAGGGGTTGATCTTGAGACACTGAGGCAGATTCCCCTCCCCAGGAGCCTGCAGTAGTGGTCTCCATGACATGCCCTTATTGCGACGACCCCTCCTTCCCTCTCTCATTTTCCTCACACCCTCTCTCCCGATTGATTTCTGGAATCACCCGCAAAGTCCTTGTCTCAGGTTCTGAATTTGGGCAAACCCAAATGAAGAGTATTTGCCACATTCTAACTGACACATGATATAATCCATGCCTGCCATTACACTGAATACCTTCTAGGGATGTGATATAATTCTTGTATATTTGTTTGTTATAATATGGAAAAATGATTTCAATACATCCGTTTCCCTATCAACAAATCAGGGGTAATAATAATTCCTACCTCACAGGGGTTTCTGAAGACTTAAGGAGGTATGGCACATCAATATGCTTAGTATAATGTCTGCAACATAAAAAGGCAATTTAAAATGTTACCAATTACTGATTACTATCATCATTTTTATTATGAGATTAAGAGTAATGTGGCATATGGGCTTCTATTAACCTTGTTGACTGAAATATTCTTTGGCCTTTCAGCCAGTCTTCAGCACTGACCCCTTCCCTCACCCTCTCCACTAAACCCCACACCACATATAGATTGTTACAGACAATATACTAAAATACCAGAGTGTGCTGTATCATGTTACTGGGTTTAACTTCACTTTCTTACATTCTTTTACCCAACTTTTGATTTGCATTTATTTTTGCAGAAAAAGAGAAAGTAGAGGGCTGAGCAATCTTTGTGAGTACTGAACATCAAAAGGATTAGCAGGGGAAAAAAATTAAGCGTTGAGAAAGGATTTAAAGAAAAATCAGGTACTGAGTGGGTAAAAGATCAAGAAGAGAGGGTTCATCTCAGCTTAATGGATGGCAGTGAAAGAAGGAACAAAAGTAAGACAGATAAGAAGATTAAGGAATAGCCAAAATTGGATAAAAGGAAGGAAGTTAAATCAGAAATACAGGAAATCAGAGATTTGTAGGTAACTCAAAATGTTAAAGAGGCCTGAAATTGAGCCCATGAAGCTGTTTCTTGAAGAGAAATAAGAAGCAGTCATAAAAGTACAGGATATTAGAGCTGAAAGAGATTTTTAAAGATGATCTAGCCCAATCATTCCATTTTACAAGCAAAGAAACTGAGGCTCAGTGTTGAAAGCACACTGCTTTCCCAAAGCTGCATCATTAGTAAGCTTCCAACCTGGGATAGAACCCAGGATTTTTTTTTTTTTTTTTTTTTTGTTTCCGGTACACGGGCCTCTCACTGTTGGGGCCTCTCCCGTTGCGGAGCACAGGCTCCGGACGCGCAGGCTCAGCGGCCATGGCTCACGATCCCAGCCGCTCCGCGGCGTGTGGGATCTTCCCGGACCGGGGCATGAACCTGTGTCCCCTGCATCGGCAGGCGGACTCTCAACCGCTGTGCCACCAGGGAAGCCCAGGATTTCTTACTTTTAGCTTAGTGATTGGTTCTACTCTATTATTTCTGATAAAAGACCTTAATGAAAAGGAGTGATTTGATCTGACAAATGAGGCATATGATTTGCAAATTAGATCATCTGGGCATGTAAAAGAATAATTTTAATAAATCATGTTATTAAAAGGTTTACTTGGAATTGTTTATAATCACACAAAAATTGGAAACAATCTAATTATCCAATCATGGTGATATGGTTAAATAATAATGTTGCAACTAGAAGAATAGACCTTTAAAAATAACGTGTCTAAAGGATTTCAGTGACCTCAAAAACTTTATATCATGTTGAGGGAAAAAACTGCAAGATATGCAATTGTAGCAGCAGTATGATCTCAGTTATATAGAAAATACAAATAGAGAAAAACCAAGAAGGAACATAGAATACGCTAATAGTAGTCATCATTCTCTATGTTTTCGCTATAGATGAATTTTATTTTCTTATTTATAGTTTTCACCCTACACATTTTCCACAATAAACATCCATTTCATTACTAATTAGAATAAAACATTTAACTTTTTTTTTGAAAAGCTTCGTTGAAAATTACAATGCATCTGATATTACAATTTGAGATCACATTCTGTTTCTACTTTCAGAATGAGGATGGGATTTTAATGTTCTTTTCTTCCTTCCAAATACTGCAGACTTACCCCCTTTATAAAATGACTCCTCACTCTGTGGAGTAACTTTGGACATCCTAATTGCTGCAGCAAGTGACATGGAGTTTATGTTATCAACCTGCATCATTTGTTCACACATTCATTTTTTTCCTGCCAGTATTTACTGAGTATCAACTACACATTGTTCTATGACAAATAATGTCTTTACCCTCAAGAGGTGCCTTTACCCAAGTGGAGAAGGCAGGTAATGTACAAAAGGACAAATTAATTTTAATGTGTGATATGACAGAATAGAAATGAACAGGGTAGTTGATAGAATACAGTGTGCAAGGGTGGTATGCTAATTGATACAGCGTGGTTAGGCAAGGCCTCTCTAGTGAATGCTCTGATCCCCCTTCTGGACCTGAGCTCTCATCCCCCCAGCTTCAGGGATTTTGGCTACCATGCTCTCACAGCTGAGCAACTCTAGGAACTGTCCTCAGCTGAAGGGAGCTGCCCAACTCACCTTACTACCCCTTCCCAGAAGCAGCCTGCATCCAATGCCTGATTGATGCAGTGCAGGGGCCCATCCTCTTTCTCTCAATATAGTACAATCCTGAAGGGCCATCCCAGCTCTAGAACTCCCAGTGAGATTGGCTGAGGCTTCTGTTGTGACTGCATCACAGCTCAGCTTCTCCCTCTATCCAGTTAGGCTTCCTTCACCCCCTTTACAGGTATTATCCCAAGTGTGTTCCCAATCGATTTCGGGATACACACCTGCATGTCAGAATCTGCTGCCCAAGGACCATGGCCAAAACCAGCCTCTCCTTGCAAAGAATATATGACTTGAAATCTGAAAGATGAGAAGGAACCAGCCATGCACAGGGCCAGGGAAAGAACAAAGGCAAAGATCCTTGAAGCAGAGGGGGAGCTTTTGAATTTCAAAGATAACAGTGGGAATGCTGTGGAGACCACATAATTCATCCTGGGCGATCAGGGAAGACTTCCTGGAGGAAGTATTGCCTGAGCTGAGTATCAAGGATACACGTCTAAAATTGTTCAGATCTCAATTCCAATCCACGTGGGGGAGGGGGTTCCCCGCAACAACAAGCAATTCTTGGCACCAGCTGGGTGTCCTATAATTCAACTCAGTTCTAATACTATCTACCCAGAGATAGTATCAGATCTCACAGGTTAAGGGCTCAGTCCCACAAGACTGCCCCTCCCCAACACACATACACTTCAGATGTCATCCCAAACCCAGGTTGTTACCTGTGCTTCTGACCAGCTACAAATTGGGGGCTCCAATGACCCTCTCGAATTCAGAATGCCAATTCCAAGTCCAATTGCAACCATAAGAATGGTTGATTAACTCATAGGTCATTGATGACTGAACTCCATGTCTAGCCCCTCTCCCCTTCCTAGAGGTCAGAGGGTGGGAAGTGAAAGTTCCAACCGTCTAATCACATGGTTGACTCCGGGGGCAACTAGCTCCCATGCTTAGGTGTTTTCTAAAAGTCACTTCATCCACATAATGAAAGGAACATTTATCACTCTTAACACTTTGGAAATTCCAAGGATTTTAGGAGCTCTGTGCCAGAAGTGGGGACAGGACAATGACCAAATATATACATCTTCTTATAAATCACACAACATCCCCTATACATGATTGCTCATCCCAACAGGCCTTCTCAAATACAGATTTCTTAGTCAAAGGGTAGGCTCATGATTTTGCTACTGTATACATGATTGGTCTCTGTGGAATCAAAATACCAAAGATAATGACATATCTTTGCAAGTCCTGTCGCCACCAGGAGACCTCTCCTAAAAGGTAAGTCTTCATTGAGCCTCTACTATGTGTAGGGCAGGAACTGGGCTCCACATTGAGAAAGAATGACAAACACTAGCCCACAAATATACATCTTTGCTTTCACACAGAAGCTTTGCCGAATGATAAGGAATTCTGTCTGAGTTGGAGCTAAGCACCATAAACGTGCACCAAGTGTGAGTTGGGAGCACCCCTCTGCCTAAGTATGCATTTGGTAAAAAGGGGAAATGATTTGTTTGATTGTTTTGAAGAGCATGGAGGGGAAGTGGTGCCAATGGAAGGGACATATGGTCTCTGTCCTTCCTGGGGAACTGGCATTTGCTTATTAGATAGATTGCTTGTTTATTTCAACTGGGAAAGAGGGAGGAGGGACTAGGGCCAGAAACTGAAAGTTCTTGGAAAATGTGTAAGACCTTAGGCACAAGCAGCACTGCTTCAGGGCCTAGGTAAGCTAGTGTGAAATTGAAATTTCTCCCCACCATCCAGGGTCCACTGTAGGTTTCAGGGTAGCCATAGCACCCTAAAGGCTCAGGAAGGCCAGCAGAGAAGTTCTGAGCCCAGGGAACCAGCAGGAGGGAAGGCAGCTCCCAGCAGTGGCAGAAGGGCCATGATTCCCTGAAATGCCTGGCAGGCAGTTTGACAAAATCTAGCACAGGCATGAGTGGAATTGCCCCTGCATGTTTGTAAGCTGACTCTTTCCTTTGTTCTCTTAGAAATAACCAGTAGAGTCTTCTGGGGGATGTCAGCTAAGGTCCTGCAATTATTCAAGTGGGGATATAAGTAATGTAAATTTGGGCACTAATGTTGGTATGTCAGCATCTGTACTCAGAAAGTACTAATGTCTGAGACACTCAATTTATTTTTGATTGGCTTACAGAGAACAAAGTTCTGAGGAGTGGAGACTCAGGACAACTAAAGCATCACTGACTGACCTGCTAGATAACTTTGGACAAGTCACGTTACTTCTTTGGGCTTCAGCATTCTTAAATATTAAATGGGGTGGAAGATGAAAATAAATTAATGATCCTTAACTCAGTAGGCAAAAGGCTCAGAGCAAAGGGTGGGGTGCAACTTTACTGAAATATATCTCAGAGCCATTAGATTGATCTGAAGCCCATCAAAACCCTCAACTTCCACTAAAACAGGAAATCTCCTTATTGTCTATGCCCCATTTACCTGGCTTTGTTTCTGTTTGATTCTCTCTTCCAAATCTGATTCTCATCTCTTTAACAGTTCAAAGTCATACTTCTAAAGGCCGTGCACTGAAAAAAGAATCTTTAAATACTGACTTCAACAGGTCAGGATTCTATTCTAAACACTTCAGTGGTTCCTATGACATTTGTTTCCATAACTTTAAAAGTATGTATTCACAAGGTGTAATGAGGCTGTTGCAGACACCAGAGAGGAAAACCCAATAGATCTTGGTGATTGAAGAAAGAGAGTAAAAGTGATTCTAATTAATTGAGAAAATGGTGGTACTATTTACAGAGGGCTGTTGAAAGGGAGAGCTGGTTTAGAAGTAAAGGAAATGACCTCACTTTGGCATCTACTGAGTCTGACATGCAAGTGAGACAGCGATTTGGCAGTTTCCCACAATTGGTGCATTAGAGGAAGCTGAAGGTTTACGAGTAAAACAAAAGAGCAAAATAATATTCACGGAGCACCTACAGTATGCCACTCCTGAAGCAGGGATGTTATATCAGGATTCACAGTTAGTGCTACAATGAGGTAGATATTCTCATTGCCATTTTATAGACAGGAAATCAAAATGGAGAGAAATTCAGCCACCTGGCCAAAGTCACAGGATTAAAAAACCTGGATTTGCATATATATCACCTTCATATCGAGATGTGTGCCTTTTCCACTACACTCTGCCTCCCCTGTGAGGGCAAAAGAACAAAAAGCGGGACCACAGACGTTGATGAGGTCTGCACATGTGATGTCCACTTTGTGTTTTAAGCATCTAGTCTTGTAGTCCCCATTCTGTATAAAAATACTATATATATTTTATTTTTATTTTTTTAACATCTTTATTGGCGTATAATTGCTTTACAAAGGTATGTTAGTTTCTGCTGTATAACAAAGTGAATCAGCTATACGTATACATATATGCCCATATCTCCTCCCTCTGGTGTCTCCCTCCCACCCTCCCTAACCCACCCCTCTACGTGGTCACAAAGCACCAAGCAGATCTCCCTGTGCTATGCAGCTGCTTCCCACTAGCTATCTATTTTACATTTGGTAGTGTATACATGTCCATGCCACTCTCTCATTTTATCCCAGCTTATCCTACCCGCTCCCCGTGTACTCAAGTCCATTCTCTACGTCTCTATCTTTATTCCTGTCCTGCCCCCAGGTTCTTCAGAAACTTTTTTTTTTTAAGTCCATATATATGTGTTAGCATATGGTATTTGTTTTTCTCTTTCTGACTTACTTCACTCTGTATGACACATTCTAGGTCCAATCCCCTCACTAAAAATAACTCAATTTCATCTCTTTTTATGGCTGAATAATATTCCATTGTATAGATATGTCACATCTTCTTTATCCATTCATTTGTTGTTGGACATTTAGGTTGCTTCCATGTCCTGGCTATTGTAAATAGAGCTGCAATGAACATTGTGGTGCATGACTCTTTTTGAATTATGGTTTTCTCAGGGTATATGCCCAGTGGTGGGATTGCTGGGTCATATGGCAGTTCTATTTTTAGTTTTTTAAGGAACCTCCATACTGTTCTCCATAGTGGCTGTATCAATTTACATTTCCACCAACAGTGCAAGAGGGTTCCCTTTTCTCCAAACCCTCTCTGGCATTTACTGTTTGTAGATTTTTTGATGATGGCCATACTGACCAGTGTGAGGTGATACCTCATTGTAGTTATGATTTGCATTTCTCTAATGATTAGTGATGTTGAGCGTTCTTTCATGTGTTTGCTGGCAATCTGTATATCTTCTTTGGAGAAATGTCTATTTAGCTCCTTTGCCCATTTTTGGATTGGGTTGTTTGTTTTTTTGATATTGAGCAGCATGAGCTGCCTGTATATTTTGGAAATTAATCCTTTGTCAGTTGCTTAATTTGAAAATATTTTCTCCCGTTCTGAGGACTGTCTTTTCACCTTGTTTATGGTTTCCTTTGCTGTGCAAAAGCTTTGAAGTTTCATTAGGTCCCATTTGTTTATTTTTGTTTTTATTTCCATTCCTCTAGGAGGTGGGTCAAAAAGGATCTTGCTGTAATGTATGTCATAGAATGTCCTGCCTATATTTTCCTCTAAGTGTTTTAAAGTCTCTGGTCTTACATTTAGGTCTTTAATCCATTTTGAGTTTATTTCTGTGTATGGTGTTAGGGAGTGTTCTAATTTCATTCTCTCACATGTAGCTGTACAGTTTTCCCAGCACCACTTATTGAAGTGGCTGTCTTCTCTCCATTGTCTAGTCTTGCCTCCTTTATCAAAGATAAGGTGACCATATGTGTGTGGGTTTATCTCTGGGCTTTCTATCCTGTTCCATTGACCTATATTTCTTTTTTTGTGCCAGTACCATACTGTCTTGATTACTGTAGCTTTGTAGTATAGTCTGAAGTGTGAGCATTTGATTCCTCCAGCTCCGTTTTTCTTTCTCAAGATTGCTTTGGCTATTCGGGGTCTTTTGTGTTTCCATACAAATTGTGAAATTTTTTGTTCTAGTTCCGTGAAAAATGCCATTGGTATTTTGAAAGGGATTGCACTGAATCTGTAGATTGCTTTGAATACTATAGTCATTTTCACAATGTTGATTCTTCTAATCCAAGAACATGGTATATCACTCCATCTGTTCGTATCATCTTTAATTTCTTTCATCAGTATCTTATAGTTTTCTGTAAAAGGTCTTTTCTCTTCAGTAGGTTTTATTTTATTCTTTTTGTTGCAATGGTAAATGGGAGTGTTTTCTTAATTTCTCTTTCAGATTTTTCATCATCAGTGTACAGGAAGGCAAGAGATTTCTGTGCATTAATTTTATATCCCGCTACATTACCAAATTCATTGATTAGCTCTAGTAGTTTTCTTGTAGCATCTTTGGGAACCTCTATGTATAGTATGTCACCCGCAAACAGTGACAGCTTTATTTCTTCTTTTCTGATTTGGATTGCTTTTATTTCTTTTTCTTCTCTGATTGCCATGGCTAGGACTTCCAAAACTATGTTGAACAATAGTGGTGAGTGGACATCCTTGTCTTGTTCCTCATCTTAGAGGAAACGGTTTCAGTTTTTCACGATTGGGAAAGATGTTTGCTGTGGGTTTGTCATATATGGCCTTTATTATGTTGAGCTAGGTTCTCTCTATGCCCACTTTCTGGAGAGATTTTATCATAAATGGGTGTGGAATTTTGTCAAAAGCTTTTTCTACATCTATTGAGATGATCATATGGTTTTTATTCTTCAATTTGTTAACATGGTGTATCACATTGATTTATTTGTGTATATTGAAGAATACTTGCATCCCTGGGATAAATCCCACTTCATCATGTTGTATGATCCTTTTAATGTGTTGTTGGATTGTGTTCGCTAGTATTTTGTTGAGGATGTTTGCATCTATATTCATCAGTGATACTGGTCTGTAATTTTCTTTTTTTGTAGTATCTTTGCCTGGTTTTGGTATCAGGGTGATAGTGGCCTCATAGAATGAGTTTGGGAGTGTTCCTTCCTCTGCAATTTTTTGGAAGAGTTTGAGAAGGATGGGTGTTAGCTCTTCCCTAAATGCTTGACAGAATTCACCTGTGAAGCCGTCTCGTCCTGGACTTTTGTTTGTTGCAAGATTTTTAATCACAGTTTCAATTTCATTACTTGTGATTGGTCTGTTCATATTTTCTATTTCTTCCTGGTTCAGTCTTGGAACGTTGTACATTTCTAAGCATTTGTCCATTTGTTCCAGGTTGTCCATTTTATTGGCATAGAGTTGCTTGTAGGAGTCTCTTAGGATGCTTTGTATTTCTGCAGTGTCTGTTGTAACTTCTCCTTTTTCATTTCTAATTTTATTGATTTGAGTTTTCTCCCTCTTTTTCTTGATGAGTCTGGCTAAAGGTTTATCAGTTTTGTTTATCTGCTCAGAGAACCAGCTTTTAGTTTTATTGATCTTTGCTATTGTTTTCTTTGTTTCTATTTCATTTATATCTGCTCTGATCTTTATGATTTCTTTCCTTCTGCTAACTTTGGGTTTTGTTTGTTCTTCTTTCTCTAGTTCCTTTAGGTGTAAGGTTAGATTGTTTGAGATTTTTCTTATTGCTTGAGAAAATACAATTAAGTTTGTATTGCTATAAACTTCCCTCTTAGAACTGCTCTTGTTACATCCCATAGGTTTTGGATTGTCATGTTTTCATTGTCATTTGTCTCTAGGTATTTTTTTATTTCCTCTTTGATTTCTTCAGTGATCTCTTGGCTCTTTAGTAATGTACTGTGTAGCCTCCATGTGTTTGTGTTTTTTACGGGTTTTTTTCCCCTGTAATTGATTTCTAATCTTATAGCATTGTGGTCCCAAAAGATGTTTGATATAATTTCAATTTTCTTAAATTTACTGAGGCTTGATTTGTGACCCAAGATGTGATCTATCCTGAAGAATGTTCCATGTGCACTTGAGAAGAAAGTGCAATCTGCTGTTTTTGGGTGGAATGTCCTATAAATATCAATTAAATCTATCTGGTCTGTGTCATTTAAAGCTTTTTCTTCCTTATTAATTTTCTATTTGGATGATCTGTCCATTGGTGTAAGTGGGGTATGAAAGTCCCCCACTATTATTGTGCTACTGTGGATTTCCTCTTTTATAGGTGTTAGCAGTTGCTTTATGTACTGAGGTGCTCTTATGTTGGGTGCATATATATTTATAATTGTTATGTCTTCTTCTTGGATTGATCCCTTGATCATTATGTAGTGTCCTTCCTTGTTTCTTGTAACATTATTTTAAAGTCTATTTCATCTGATATGAGTATTGCTACTCCCGCTTTCTTTTGATTTCCATTTGCATGGAATAGCTTTTTCCATCCACTCACTTTCGGTCTGTATGTGTCCCTAGGTCTGAAGTGGATCTCTTGTAGACAGCATGTATACAGAGATTATTTTCGTATCCATACAGCAAGCCTGTGTCTTTTGATTGGAGCATTTAATCCATTCACGTTTAAGGTAATTATCGATATGTATGTTCCTATTATCATTTTCGTAATTGTTATGGGTTTATTTTTCTAGTTCCTTTTCTACTCTTGTGTTTCCCACTTACAGAAGTTCCTTTAGCATTTGTTGTAGAGCTGGTTTGTTGGTGCTGAATTCTCTTAGCTTTTGCTTGTCTGTAAAGCTTTTGATTTCTCCATCGAATCTGAATGAGATCCTTGCCTGGTAGAGTAATCTTGGTTGTAGGTTCTTCCCTTTCATCACTTTAGAAATATCATGCCACTCCCTTCAGTCTTGTAGATTTTCTGCTGAGAAATCAGCTGTTCACCTTACGGCAGTTCCCTTGTATGTTATTTGTCGTTTTTCCCTTGTTGCTTTCAATAAGTTTTCTTTGTCTTTAATTTTTGTCAATTTGTTCACTATGTGTCTCAGTGTTTTTCTGCTTGGGTTTATCCTGCTTGGGACTCTGCACTTCCGGACTTCAGTGGCTATTTCCTTTCCCATATTAGGGATGTTTTCTACTATAATCTCTTCAAATATTTTCTCTGGTCCTTTCTCTCTCTCTTCGCCCTCAGGGACCCCCTATAATGTGAATGTTGCTGCGTTTAATTATGTCCCAGAGGTCTCTTAGGCTGTCTTCATTTCTTTTCATTCTTTTTCTTTATGTCTATGTCTTTTGGTTGGAGTATTTAATCCATCTACTTTAAAGGTAGTTATCAATATGTATGTTCCTATTACCATTTTCTTAATTGTTTTGGGTTTGTTATTATAGGTCTTTTCCTTGTGTTTCCTGCCTAGAGAAGTCCCTTTAGCATTTGCTGTAAAGCTGGTTTGGTGGTCCTGAATTCTCTTAGCTTTTTTTTGTCTGTAAAGGTTTTGATTTCTCCGTCGAATCTGAATGAGATCCTTGCTGAGTAGACTAATCTTGATTGTAGTCTTTTCCCTTTCATCACTTTAAATATGTCCTGCCACTCCCTTCTGGTTTGCACAGTTTCTGCTGAAAGATCAGCTCTTAACCTTATGGGGATTCCCTTGTACATTATTTGTTTCTTTTTCCTTGATGCTTTTAATATTTTTTCTTTGTATTTAATTTTTGATAGTTTGATTAATGTGTGTCTTGGCATGTTTCTCCTTGGATTTATCCTGTATGGGACTCTCTGTGCTTCCTGGACTTGATTGACTTTTTCCTTTCCCATATTAAGGAAGTTTTCAACTATAATCTCTTCAAATATCTTCTCAGTCCCTTTCTTTTTCTCCTCTTCTTCTGGGACCCTTATAATTCAAATGTTGGTGTGTTTAATTTTGTCCCAGAAGTCTCTAAGATTGTCCTCAATTCTTTTCATTCTTTTTTCTTTATTCTGCTTTGCAGTAGTTATTTCCACTCTTTTATCCTCCAGGTCACTTATCCGTTCTTCTGCCTCAGTTATTCTGCTATTGATTCCTTCTAGAGAATTTTTAATTTCATTTATTCTGTTGTTCATCATTGTTTGTTTGCTCTTTAGTTCTTCTAGGTCCTTGTTAAACGTTTCTTGTATTTTGTCCATTCTATTTCCAAGATTTTGGATCATCTCTACTATCATTACTCTGAATTCTTTTTCAAGTAGACTGCCTATTTCCTCTTCATTTGTTTGGTCTGTTGGGTTTTTACCTTGCTCCATCATCTGCTGAGTATTTCTCTGTCTTCTCATTTTGCTTAACTTACTGTGTTTGGGGGTCTCCTTTTCACAGGCTGCAAGTTCATAGTTCCTGTTGTTTTTGGTGTCTGCTCCCAGTGGGTAAGGTTTGTTCAGTGGGTTGTGTAGGCTTCCTGGGGAAGGGGACTGGTGCCTCTGTTCTGGTGGGTGAGGCTGGATCTTGTCTTTCTGGTGGGCAGGACCACATCCAGTGGTGTGTTTTGGGTTGTCTGTGAACTTATTATGATTTTAGGCAGCCTCTCTGCTAATAGATGGGGTTGTGTTCCTGTCTTGTTAGTTGTTTGGCAAAGGGTGTCCAGCACTATAGCTTGCTGGTCATTGAGTGGAGCTGGGTCTTAGTGTTGAGATGGAGATCTCTTGGAGAGCTTTCACCATTTGATATTACATGGGGCCGGGAGTTCTCTGGTGAACCAATGTCCTGAACTCAGCTCTCCCACCTCAGAGGTTCAGAGCTGACACCTGGCTGGAGCACCAATACCCTGTCAGCCACACGGCTCAGAAGAAAAGGTAGAAAGAAAAAGAAAGAAAGAAAGAAAAATAAATAAATTAAATAAAGTTATTAAAATGAAAAATAAAAAATATTAAAAATAAAAAAGTAATAAAAAAAGGAAAGAAAGAAAGAAGAGTGCAACCAAACCAAAAAACAAATCACCAATGCTAACAAGCACTAAAAACTATACTTTAAAAAAAAAAAAAAAGGGCAGAGAGACAAATCCCTACGACAAATTGTGAAAGCAAAGCTTTGGGGAAGTCTGAGGTCTTCTGCCAGTGTTCAGTAGGTGTTCTGTAGGAGTTGTTCCACGTGTAGATGTATTTCTGATGTATTTATGTGGAGGAAGGCGATCTCCATGTCTTATTCCTCCACCATCTTGAAGGTCCCCGCCCCTGCCATCTGTTCTTTTAAAAAGTCTTTATATCCAGCAGTCAACTGAGTGCCAAAGAGCAGGAGACCAAGAAATGAGCTTAAAACCAAGAGCTGGGGAGACTGTCCCAGTGGTACTGGTTGCTAGCAAAGACCATCCTAGTGTGGGAACAGCACTGGCTTGGTCTCCTCTTATCTGACGATGTGAGCATATCAGAATGGCTTTTGGTTTTGTGCTTCCCACCAAGAGTCCTAGGCCTGCGACAGATCTTCCTGAGCCCTGGCTTGTTCTCCAGGGCTTGTGGGTAGTCTCATCTCAGTTTGTCATCAGTCTGAGGTTCTCCAAAAATAGAAATCCTGGAGCCAAGATAAGTGTAGACCTCCCCACTTTCAGATGTACTTTTCCCACAGATACGATGGCCTTCAACTGAGATTACATCTCTACTGCCTCTCCTTGGGGAATGGGAACTGGAATCCTCTCCTCAACAGAACATAATGATGGGTTTGTGTTAAGCTGCCTTCCCCGCTTTGGCTGGTCGAACAGCAGCCACTGTGACCCACAGGGAAGTGCTTTGGGAGCAGTTATGTGACACTTTATAAGGTAAGATGTAGCATAAAAAGGGACCATTTTCTGGTGGCTGTCCCAAAAAGGAGCTCTGTGAACTGGATTGTAGAACAGAAGAGGATGCCACCTTCCCATCCAAGCAGCCATTCTTTTCAAATGCTGAGAATTACATGAGACCCAAGAGAGCCACTGCCCACACCATGGCAGGCTGCCAGTTCTCCTGGGCTCAGAGTTCCTCCACATTCTTTCTCCTTCGTTTGCATTTTCTGGGTTTGTCTCTTTTAACACCCTCTCCCCTTTGTCTGGTTAACCCCTATCCATTATTTCAAAATCATCCAGAGACTCATCACTGGCATCACCTCTTATGGACATCTTCTTTGACTACTCTGGCACAGGATGCTTCAGTAGTCCTTTTATTGTGTTTTTCTTTTCTTTTCTTTTTTTTTTTTTTGATTTGTTCGTTTGTTTTGTTGTTTTGTTTTTAGCACCTTCTATGTATCTCCAATACCGATTTTATTTACTATGTTGTTTTATGTGTCTGTCTTTCCCCTGTGGCAGAGATTGGCCGTTTGTTGCCCAAACAGATTTTCCCTTTTCCTCCTAGGCACACAGTGAGACTATACTTCCCAGCTTCCCTTGTAGTTAGAAGCGACATAGAGTGATACGGGACAAGCAGGAGGGGTCAAGATCCCCCACATGCTCTCTCTTCACCTTTCTGCTGGCCAGATGCTGAGAGAGTGGAGGTTCTAGGGATGGTAAAGCCCAGGCCCCTGAAAGTCTGCTTGAAAGAGTGTCTCTGTTGACCCATATTGTTCTGGGACTTGAGTAAGAAACCAACCACTAAGATTTCAGGGAGGGTTTTGAGGTAGCTAGTCTGCTACAGATTCCTGGAGTGACCACATTTTTACATGCTGACCAGCCAGCAGAGTGCCTGACAAATAGTGGACACTCACTTAACATGTGAGGAATGAAAGCAATCTCACAAGAAAGGCTATCAAATTAAATCTTTCCCATTTGTAATGGCACTGATAGTTTTTTATAAACTAGACTAAAAGCCCTATTTTTATTCTTGCAATGAGGCCTCCTACTAGAACTCTATACTCTTTGGATGTAAATTTAAATGGTAGTTGAATTGGAATAAGCAAGAGAATAGGGCCCCAGAATGTGATCACTGAGGTCTTCTTCTAGATTGGTGCCCATCCATTAATCAATACTCCTTGAACATTCAACAAACAATTAAATTAACAATTATTCTACCAGCAATTAAACTAGTTAACCATACGAGTATCCCAGACCACAATTTTTTCCATTTTATCAGCAAGATAAGACTTTGTTTAATGCCTTGATAAATTTAGCTTTCTCATGTCTATAGCATTCCCCTAATTTTCTGGTCTGTAATTATTTACAAAATGTAAATTATGGTTTGACTTGTTAGCTCTGCTTAGGGAGTCCAGGTTGGCCTACATGTCACCTCTTATAAACTGCCTATAAAATATCTACTGGGAAATTCTGTTGGGAATCACCATCTGGTTTAGCAACCTGTAATCCAGGGACCATGTTCCCCTTTGTGAATAACTTCACAGTTGTCCATCGCCTCTGGGCTAACACCTTTCTTATTGTCCATGGTTTCTGAAAGATGATCAACAGTGATCCCACAATCACATCAGACAATTCTTATGGTCCCTTGAGAGGTAATTCACCAGAGTTTGACAAGTTGAACTAACTTCAAGAAACCAGGCAATATCCAACGATTGATTTCCATTTCTCTTTTAAAGAAATGTTTATTTTATGCTTTACAATTGAAGAAGGCTGGCTGTTCACCACTCCTGTTTAACTTGACACTATCTATATACAAGCATGTGTCTGGTTCCTCCCTCTCTCCCTCTTATATTTAAGTCGTTGATCCATGTTGAGTTGATTTTTGTAAATGGAGTGAGGTAGGGTCCAAATTCATTCTTTTGCATATGCTTATCCAATTGTCCCTGCACCATTTGTTGAAGAGACTATTGTCTCCCTATTGAATGGTCTTAGCTCCCATATCAAAAATGAATTGACCATAGATATTTAGGTTTATTTCTCAACTTGTAACTGTATTCCATTGGTCAAATATGTCTACCCTTATGCCAGTGTGACATTATTTTAGCTTTGCAGTAAGTTTTGAAATTGAGAAGTCTGAGTCCTCAAACTTTTTCTTCTTCAATATTGTTTTAGCTATTTGGGACACCTTGTAATTCCAGATAAATATGAGGATGGGCTTTTCCATTTATGCAAAAAAAGGCCATTGGAATTTTGATACGGATTACATTGAATCTGTAGATTATCTGGGGGAGTACTGCCATTTTAAAATAGTATGACTTTCAATCCATGAATATGGGATGTCTTTCCATTTAATTAGGTCTTGTTTAATTTCTTTCAGTAATGTTTTATAGTTCTCATTATGTAAGTTTTACACTTCCTTGGTTAAATTTATTTCTAGGCATTTTGGATGCTATGGCAAATGGAATTATTTTAATTTCCTTTTTTAACTGTTCCTTGCTGCTGTATAGAAACACAATCAACTTTTTGTGCATGTTGAGTTTCTACCCTACAACTTTGCTAAATTCATTTATTTGCTCTAGTAGTTTTTTGTGGCTTCTTTGGGATTTTCATACATAGAATTATTTCACCTGAAAATAGAGAAAGTTTTACTTTCTCCTTTCTAATTTGAATGTCTTTTATTTCTTTTTCTTGCCTTACTGTCCTTGCTGGAACTTCCAGTGATATGTTGAAGAGCAGTGGTGAAAGTGGACATAGTGGTCTTGCTCCTGACCTTAGGGGAAAAGCTTTCAGTCTTTCACCATTGAGTATGATGTCAACTATGGAATGTTCATAAATACTCTTCATCATGTTAAGAAAATTACCTTTTATTCTTAGTTTCCTAAGTATTTTTATCATGAAAGCATGTTGAATTTTTTTCAAATGCTTCTCCATTGTCTACTGAGATGATTGTGTGCGTTTGTTTTCTCCCTTCATAGTGTATTACATTGATAGATTTTTTTACATGAACTACACTTGCATTCCTGTGATAAATTTTACTCAGTCGTGGTGAATAATATCTTCTTAATGTATTGCTGGATTTGATTTCCTAATATTTTGTTGAGGATTTTTGTATCTCTATTCATTAGGCATACTGGTCTGTATTTTTGTTTTCTTGTCGCATCTCTGTCTGGCTTTGGTATTTTTGTTTTGTATTTTACTTGGTCACTTGTTTTGCTCTGAAAGTGTCATTAAAACCCCATCAGTTGTTTTTGCAAGTTTTGCAATTCTCACATCATTCTGGCCTTTAGCTTCCTTGACTATTTTCTTTATATACCTGCCTTTATGATGTGCACGTCTCTCCCTCTACATATGCATCTTTATACACATTAACTGTTTGTATATCTTTAAATACATTAACTCATTAGAGAGCTCCCTGTACAGAAATAGAGAGACTTCCCATTTTTGCCTCTTCAGGATCAATCATGACTTCTGTCAGTATTTCTTATTTTAGAGCTCGTGATTCCTCTCTAAGTTCTAAGGGTGGAAATAAATGTGCTTTGCTCAGCACTGTGCATAGCACCTTCTACAGCGCATGGTCAACATGAAATAAATATTTCTCAAAAAAATAATCATAATAGCACTAACTAGGCACTTACTATATGCCAGGGAGTGTTCTAAGCACTTGGCAAGAATTAACTCATTTTTTCCTCCTAGTAACCTAGGAAGCAGATATAATTTTCGCCATTAGGCTGTTATAAAAATTGAGGCATAAAAATGTTAAGTAACTTGTGCAGCATCACAAAGCTAGGAAATGGTAGAGGAGCACTCAAACCCAGGGAGTCTGACTCTAGTTATTCTCCTAACCACTGTGCTTTCCTGAATAGACTAAATGAATAAAGGAGACTCAGGCTATGTGCTGATTCATATCTATACTCTGAAGACTTTAGGGTCTGGATTCCTAAATATAGTTTAAGGCAGATTATACCTGCTGTTCTCTGCTTCATCCTTACATCATCATTACAAAACCCTGTTCTTGCTGCATTCCCCATCTCTATTAATTCCATCCCATGCATCCAGGCACTCAAATTTGCATCAACTCCTTCCTCCCCCAACCTCTTCCCAAACCCCATCCAGGATTCATTACCCCAACCAGGAATCAGTGGTTCCAACTGAGCTGACATGTTAGACTGTCCTATCAATCAGTGGCAAATTAATTTACTACTGCTAAAGATAAAATGCCAAAGTTTATAAGTAACTTACTTTTTAACTAGTATATAAAATAGAGGGAAATCAAAATCAACTCTAGGTCATCACTCTCACTCATATGATAGTAGAGATAGTAGAATAGTAGAATCCATCTGGGGAGATTTTAAAAAGTATGGTGTTTGAGACCACCTCTTATTTATTCTTGTTTAATTGGTGTGGAGTGAAAAAAAAGAAATGGATAATTTCAAAAGGCTGCCCAACTGATTCTTGAGTGCAGTTATGGTTGAGAACCACTGTGATAAAGCAGTTTATAAGTGGAAGCCTGTGTTCTCAAGGGTTTGATGATCTACCACAAGAAAGAGAATGAGAAAATTGGAGAAATGATGTTGATTCTTAATTGCAACAATGACCATTTGCTACATTTGTTATAGGTAATCACAACTTGAAACATAGGCTTAATTGCCCCTTTTTACAAGGGAGAAAACTGAAGCTTGTTTGAGTTTTATGACATACCCTTAGTCACAAGATTACTAAGTGACAATATCAGAATACAGGTCAGGCAGAATCAGGCAGAGACTTGTTCTTTTGACCTAGCTTAAAGAGGTTATAGAAAAACCCAAGGTTGAAATGCAGGAAGGAAGCCAGATTCAATGGAACGTATTTGTAATGGAGACTTATGAATTCTAACTTTGGTCCTTGTGTATAACTTTGAACATCACTTCCTTTTATGTTCTTCATCCATAAAGCAGAACCAGCAATATATCAGGCCAAACTGCTTCAAGGATTCTGTGATGATTAAGGAATAAACTGTAAGGTACTTAGTGAATACAAAGTCCTGGAAGCTGCTAAACAATAAAATATTCTGGAAAGCTGTGAAATGGTGTTTGTTTTCAGCAAACTTGAAACCTGTAGAACATACTCTGTGATTTATTTCTTCGTGAAAGGGAGCAAACGTGATAATAATACAAAGCAATGCATGGATGTTCCATGTAAAACAGTAGAAACTTGCTAAACACAGATTTTTCCCACTGGGCCTATGCTTATTTTTCAAGGACTTTTGGGGATGAGAGGGGACTTGAATTATGCTCTTGTCACTGTTGTCCACAAGGAAGGAGTGCTACTTTGTGACCTAAGACTATTTCTCTGCTAGATACATTCCTCAAGACTGAAAATGACAATTCCTGCCCCCCAGAAATCACATCACAGGTCTCCATGTACCTGCAATCTTGTGCTGTGCTTTGTGAATCTGGGTGTCAGGCCCATACTGGGCATATATCCTGAGAAAACCATAATTCAAAAAGAGACATGTACCACAATGTTCACTGCAGCTCTATTTACAATAGCCAGGACATGGAAGCAACCCAAGTGTCCATTGACAGATGAATGGATAAAGAAGATGTGGCACATATATACAATGGAATATTACTCAGCCATAAAAAGAAACGAAATTGAGATATTTGTAGTGAGGTGGATGGACCTAGAGTCTGTCATACAGAGTGAAGTAAGTTGGAATGAGAAAAACAAATACCGTATGCTAACACATATATATGGAATCTTAAAAAAAAAAAAAGGTTCTGAAGAACCTAGGGGCAGGAGAGGAATAAAGACACAGACGTAGAGAATGGACTTGAGAACACGGGGAGGGGGAAGGGTAAGCTGGGACAAAGTGAGAGAGTGGCATGGACATACATACACTACCAAATGTAAAATAGATAGCTAGTGGGAAGGAGCCACATAGCACAGGGAGATCAGCTTGGTGCTTTGTGACCACCTAGAGGGGTGGGATAAAGAGGGTGGGAGGGAGACACAAGAGGGAGAGGATATGGGGATATATGTATACGTATAGCTGATTCATTTTGTTATACAACAGAAACTAACACAACATTGTAAAGCAATTATACTCCAATAAAGATGTTTTAAAAAAAAGTGCACTGGGGATACTGAGGCACAAATAAGCCAGAGTCAGGGTTAGAGGCAAAAAGGTTTTACTATTAAAAGAAGTACAGATATATTATGAAATAGAAAGCAACTGAACACATATTTTTAAACTAATGTGAGCGTTCAAAAGAAAAAAAAGAACCCTTTAGTGGCAGGGCACTTTGGCTGTGCTTTCTGACTACTCAGGAATGCCCACTGCAGGGAACATTTGGGAGCAGGCCCTTTTGATACAAAAGGAAAAGTAACAGCCGGGATTGCATATCCCTCAATCTGTTCACCTCCACTTTGGACTTGTGTGCCCCTTCCTGCCTCAGTTTCTCCTGTAGAAAATGCAGGTCATGAAAATATATTCCCCAACAACCTGACAGGGATCACTTTAAAATCAACTGAGATAATATACACAAAAAAGTTTTCAAAACATGAAATACTGGACAAAAAATAGTTGCTATTTTTAATTACGATAGTAAAGCATAATGTCTTCATGCCTTACTTAGCACTTAGCATTTAAAATGTAATACATCACTTTACACATGTTGGAACTTCTTAGATTGTTGCAGTTGATACTGATATTTTGTGCTTAAAACAGACCCCAAGCTTTTGGCTTTTATTTCTTTGGTATCTCACAAATAACATCTTCTGTGTTACCTGGAGTTTTTCAGAGAAACAGAATCAAGAGGATACATATAGATATATAGAAAGAGATCTATTATGAGGGATTGGCTCACATGATTATGGAGTCTGCAAGTTGGAGGCCCAAGAAAACCAGTGGTGTGTAGTTCCAGTCCAAACCCAAAGGCCTGAGAACTGAAGGCCAATGGTGTTAAGTCCTGGTCCAAGTTCAAAGGCCGCAGAGCAGAGAGAACCAATGTCCCAGGGCAGGAGAAGATGGATGTCCCAACTCAAGCAGAGAGCAAATTCACCCATCCTCTGCCTTTTTGTTCTATTCAGGCCCTCAACAGGTTGGATGATGCTCACCCACATTGGTGAGGGTGTTGGTTTGCAAACTGGCCCCGTACATGGAGGGCCAGGAAAGACTGAAGAAAGATGCAGACCACTCCAGGTTGATAGGTGGCAGCCTTGTATACAAGGCTATCTTGGGTGACTGCGAGACAAGTATACCTCTGCACTCACCCATTAGCATCTTAAAATTTTATATAGAGACCTTAACTGGGTTCAGTCACATCTACAGTCCAGACGTTCTCAACAACACATCTCAAGGCTATGTCTTTGGGGCTTCTAGTGTTGGGGAAGTCAAGGGGGAATGCACATTCCAAGGACAGGGGAGGGGGTGAGAAGCCTCTCATTGCTGTGGTCCAGCTCTTGGATTAACCTGCCGTCATGTCCTCTCAAAGACCTCCTCTAACAGGCAGTGATCTTATTTATTCAGTCTTCTGATTCAAATCCTAATCTCTTCCAGAAACGCCCTCATAGGCACACCCAGAAATAATGTTTTGCCAGCTATCTGGACATCCATTAGCACAGCCAGGCTGACACACAAAGTTAACATCACAGATCACAAGAGATGCTCAAAAATACCTTTTAAAATGATTTTAATATAACCACCATTGAAAATATGCTTCCTGTGTACATGGGGGGAAGAGGTAAGAACACAGTGAGTGGCCTGTATTTTAACATCATAAGATTTGTGGTAAGTGTCCATCGTTTCTGCCTGCCTGGGAGATTTTCCACCCTTCTCTAGTAATTCATCCAAATTTTCCTTATGAAACCATCCCTCCTTTTTCCACATTATGTGATTTGATTAGAGCTGCCCACACCCTAGCTCAGGGTGGACCTTGGCCTGAGCATGCTGTTCACTCCAATGACTGGCTCAGAAATGGACAGGTGACCCAATTTTTTTTTTTTTTTTTTTGCGGTCCTCAGGCCTCTCAGTGTTGTGGCCTCTCCTGTTGTGGAGCACAGGCTCCGGACGCACAGGCTCAGCGGCCATGGCTCACAGGCCTAGCCGCTCCACGGCATGTGGGATCTTCCCAGACCGGGGCACGAACCCGTGTCCCCTGCATCGGCAGGCAGACTCTCAACCACTGCGCCACCAGGGAAGCCCAGGTGACCCAATTTTGAACAACACAAATTAAGCCCAAGATTTCTGTGAAACTGCAGGGGAAGAGAAATTCTCTTTCAGTAAGGGTAAGAGAATGATCTAAGATGATAAATCCAAAGTTGGAGCTACTGGCAGCCATGTTGTCACCACAAGGAGAAAGTCTGCCTGAGTAGAGAACCATTACAGAATAATGGAAGGAACGAGATCAAGGCAGAATATATGTCCCAGACACTCTGCTTTTAGCCATGATCAATGAGTTGGGTTGTTTTGATTGGTAAGCCAATTATTCTCTTTGATTTAGCCAATTTGAATTTGGTCTTTGTCTCTTATAACTAAAAGAATCATAACGAAAGCAACACTTATACAATTTTTTGACATAACTTATTGGTTATCTGTCTTCTCTATGAGGCTGAAAACTGTAAGGATGGGAGAGTCACATCTGTCTTTTGATTTTTAAATCCCCAGCATCTAGGACAGTGTTTGTCATGCAGTAGGAGATCATTAAATATTGGTTGAGTAAATGCATGGGAAAAATAAAACAAAACACAGTAGAATGCCTGTCCTCAAGGAACTTTTGATTTAGAACTGATTCACTACCTGGAGTGCAATTTATTGTTGGCATTAATTTCCAGGGGTATTTTAGCCCGATGAGTAAAAAAATTTGAGGGAATAGTTGTTTCCAAGAGATTTAATTTATCTTCCTCCTTTCCACTCCTGACCTCTTGGCAACTTCTTTCTACCATACAAAATCCTTACTAAATTAAAAATATAGTCTCATTTCCTAATAGCTTGATACTTTTGAATACAATTCCCATCGTAAGGAAGATTAGAAAAAAAAATCATAGAATTCCCACCCCCACCTCCTTTTTTTGAGACTGCCACTCTTCTTCTTTTCTTTAAATTACAGTCTGGATTTCTCAACAGTCTGCGAAAGTTCTATTTGGACTGCCGTGTTTGCATAAATGCTGCCCAAACACTTTCTACTCCACCCTCAAACAAGGCCTATCGGCTTGACTCATCCCTTAGGCTACTTTTCACCTCTGTGCAACAATTAAAGTTTATTCACCAAAGAGTATGACCAATAAGCACAAGGAACTTTAAACTGTATCCCTCCTCTTGTCCACTACATCTCAAAGTTTGTTGGAGTGTATTCATTTATTCATGCGTATTCCCACCTGTGCATCTAAATTCAGACACATTTAATTGGTTACACGGAAAAGTATAGCAAGAGCAAATTTATTGTGTAGCGGATTGACTATGCACCATTTAGGTTTCAAAGAGATACTTCTAAGACTAACCTATCCAAGAATTCAGCATTTTGGTGATTAATTAAAAATGGAAATCCCAAACAAAGAATTAGTGTTATTAGTTAGAATAAGCAAGAAAAAAAAAAAAAGTATGAGGTGACCCATTATAGGGATTATTCTTGAATGTTTTAATAAAAGGATCTTTGGGTTTTGTCCATATCCTTAGTTTTATTGTGTGGAGACTGCAGAGTAGGTGTTCAACAGGTATCAATACAGTATTACCGTATTGATCACTGTAACTATTTAGGCTTAGTCCTGAGAGCTACGCATTCCTTTCTTTATTAGCTCTAATCAGCATTCATTCTGAGCGCTATTATACTGCCTTGTAAGCAATATTGTTTTGCAACCTTAAAGTCAGTAATTCCATAGAAATTAAATTGGGTTTACAGTAAATCCCTGATTACCATATAATCTGTGGAGTCTAAATAATGATGTACTTAGCTGTAGAATTGCATGTAAAACACAGAGCGATGATTACATGGCTATTTGGGGCCTAGGAAAGAAAGGGATGCCAAATATTTTGATGGTTGAAGAGCTGAGAAATCTTTTCGTTTTTAGTGTCTCATTTTAATTATGATCTTCAAACATCTCAATACTACCCTAGCTGCCTTAAAAATGGCCTTAAGATCTACTGTTAAATCTTATGCCTTACATCATGTGTTGGGTGTTTGTTTTAATAAATTAAGGTTTGTTAAAAATAGAAAACCCATCTGATTTAAAGTAACAATAGAAAAAAAATTAAACAGACTTGCTTTCGGCAAATAATCTGTCCCTGTTTTAGAGGGGGTCTTACATGAGAGTGTTTATTTTAAGCTTTAAGCAATGTTTCTGGACAAAAACAAAAACAAAACACAACTACTCAAATGGACATTTCATCCAAGGGCCCTTGCCTTCCGGTTTGTCTCAAGGTTTCAACCGTGACTAGACCTGCTCTTAATTAATTTCGGTGAAATCAATGCATGTTGCTCTCCTAACAGAGCCTGAGCTCTGAGCCATAGTAAACATTGAAATGTACAGAGTGGCCCACAGAGATATCTACTGAGGTGATACAATTGGTCAAAGCTACACCATTGCTTCATAGCAGAGTCAAGCCTAAAACTCACACGTCCTATCTCCTAACCCAGAGTCCTTCCCACTACATTAAGCTCTGCAGAGAAACCAAATATGAGCTAGATGCAGACAACCTTGAGGAGCTCAAAATCTAGTAGAGAACTTGAGACAATAAGAAGATTCATTACAATAACTCCAGAGCCAGGAAGCTAGCCGGAGGTGGCATTGTGCAGCGGTGTGGAGCGTGTGACTGGGATTTCAACAGCCCAGCGCTTAAACCACCTTAAACCAGCGAAACCACTGCTTAGCTACGAATCTTCAGCAAGAGACATACTAATTCGAAACCTTATTTTTTCCCATAAAATTAACGAGTAGAACTGTTGTCAGGATGAAGTATGATAATCTGTGTAAGTTAAACCCTTAGCACAGTGGCTGGTATATGGGAAGAATTCAGTGTATGTTAATTACTATGAATTCAGGAAAAAATTATGGGAGTATAGAGGAAAGGGATCACCAAGTTAGCACAACTGGAAACGACTGTAAAGAGATGGCATTCGGGAAGCATGAGGAAGGATAACCATGGTCCTCAGAGGGAAAAAAAAGGGAGAGGGTAGTGGAGCTGGAGTATGTAAAGATAGAAAAACAACAAAGAGGAAAAATGAGGCTCACAGGCAGGGAAAGCTGAACCATCATGTGGGCTGAATTCATATTTAAGAAATAATAATAATTGTGAGTATTTATTGTGGGCTCACCAGGACCAGGATGATAGAGAAGTGGGAGGCCCCAATGGTAAGCAGGTAAGTTAGAGGCTTCTAATGAGGAGGCTTGAGTCCCAGGCTGTGGGTGTTGTATGTTGAGGGATCACTGAAAACTTTGAACAGCAGAGATGTGACTTAATTGGAACTGGATTTCTGAAAAATGATTCTGGCAGCACTGGGAAAGATGCACTGTACAAGGGAAGAATACTCTGTAGCCAGACTAGAGAAAAGCCCACCATAAGAGTTCAATTGACGGAGACAAAGGTCTCAGCTAGATAGTGGCCACGATAACAAAAACATAGGCTATAATGGAAAGAGACAAGAAATATGGTATATTAGCCTCCCAGGGTTGCCATAACAAAGTACCACAAACCAGGTAGCTTAAAAGAGCAGAAATTTATTCTATCCTAATTCTGAAGGTAGAAATCCAAAATCAAGGTGTCAATAGGGCCATGCTTTCTCTGAAGGTTCTAGAGAAGAATCCTCAGCAATCCTTGCTGTTCTGTAGCTGGTAGCTTGCATCATTAACAATCCCTGCCTCTGTTTTCACATGGCCTTCTTCCCTCTGTGTTCAAATCTCCATCTGCTTTCTCTTATGAAGATACTAGTCACTAGATTTAGAGCCCACTCTACTCCAGTATGAACTCATCTTAATTAATCATATCAGACAAGATTCTATTTCCAAATAAGGTCACAGTCACAGGTACCAGGGTTAGGACTTGAACAATTCAACCCACTATATGTAGTATCCACAAACTTGAAAAATGCTAAGAGGTGGGGAGCCAGAAAGGGGTCCTTTCCATTCTCCTCCTTCTGTGATTTTTTTTCTAGCCAAAGGAAGAAAAGAAGAAGCAGTCCACTTTGCCCTTGGATTGGATCAGTTGTGCTCACTGACAGGCCAGACATGAGCAGCATTCCGCAGGCTGTCCTTCACTGAGATCAAGCCAACATGGACATTTCTGCTCTGACAGCCTCCCCGTCTCAACTGAGGGAGGAAGGCTCTCCTAGGCAGAGGTCTAACACTGAGAGAAAGAAGAGGCTGTGGGTGCAGTCAAACCGAATACCAGGCTTGCTCCTTTTCATACCTGTCTGAGCCTCAGTGTCCTAATCTGTAAAATGGGCATGTTGAGTTGATGTAACAATTAAATGCTCTTATCCCAGGGCTTACTGCATACTTAAACACTTGATAAATATGATCTGGTGCCATTATAACGATTATTATTATTCCTTTGTTTAATAATAGCCATCTTTTGATGACTTGCTTTCATTAGACTGCCTCCCAACCTATATGGCGACTTGACTTTACTCTCTCGCATTGATACATGTGGGGAGCCCCGGCACATTTGTTACTGGCATGCCAATTATTTTGAATAATTTTGAAGGCCACAGTCTACGGATAAATAAAGAAGACACAGGTCCCTTAACCCCTAGGTCACTTTATGATTCCAACACAATCTCTGTGTTTCCCTTTTCCCTTTGCTACAGGAGAGTTTTATAAGTAAAATATCTAAACCACTGGGCATATTTTTGAAATTCATAGATCAAAAACCCATTATGACAAACTCCAGTACAACATTTGTTGTACTGAAATTTTGTGGTACTAAACGTTGTTTGAAACCTAAGCCACGGCTGAGAAATATTTTCCTGAATAGAATTTTATAAAAGCAGTTGCTGTAATGGAGGGCTGTCCCATCACATCAAAGGATCTCATTGCTCCCTCCTCCCATCTGGTATACTGCTCACCGTGACTCACGAGCATTTACTTTTTTTTTTTTTTTAACATCTTTATTGGACCTAGAGACTGTCATACAGACTTAAGCATTTACTTCTAAAAGCCATCCGGAGACAGTGTCCCTGACACTATGCAAAGCTCCAGGAGCTCAGTAGGTGCAAAGCTCCAGGAGCTCAGTAGGTCGGTTGGTGCTCCTCAAGGGCAGGGGATGCCTGTCATTTGTTCTTATACCCCCAGGTCCCTGCCCAGTGCTTGGAAGATAAGTAAAAAAAATATTTGGTAAATGAGTGAATAACTACATGACTAAAGGCTGAATTCATTAGCATCAAATTAGAAGAATACTCATGAGACTGTGCCCCATGTCTGTTTATTTATAAACATTCACCAAAATATTTTACATATACTTAGCATCAAAGCAAAATTGGGGTCTCACAAGACCAGAATGAGCTCCGTGAATCATCTGAGTACCACCTGCAGGCCAGTCATGATATTGTTTCTAATTGGCATTCCTACAAGTGGTTAACTGTTCCCTATGCCTGACTTGCAACCACTCAGGTGCAAAATTTGTTCCTCTCTTTGAGACCATCTTAATAATCACTCTCTGTCTGAACCTTGGAACCACAATCCCCCACTGATGGGTATAAATGAGGGGGAAATATGTCAGCACACATGGGCACTGGCTCATAGCAATGAAGATTTATTTGATCCAGCCAGCCAAGTGATCACCAGAAGCAAGTAATCAAGGGAATGAAATTCCAGAATGGGTTCCCCCAGTACCTCTTTTGTTCAACAGCATGCCTCTGCCCTACCCATACAGAGCTTGAAATCCGAAGGACAGTGCATTTGTTCACTCAAATCTTGCTTGAAAATGTGGACCCTGAAAATATTGAGACTTTGGAGCTCCATTTTTGTTCCTAACTGATTTTAAGCTTTTGTTTCTTGCTTGGTTGATGTCACTGGGATTTATTTGGCTGCTGGCTCTGAGTCGCTATTTGAAAAGAGCAGTACCATATGCAGCGCATGCATATTCAGCGGTGCAGTTCTTTTTCGAGAGGGAGGGGGGAGTGCCAGGACTCATGACTCGCATTATGAATTTGCATCCCACTTTGCATAAATTTGCATGTAGACTTCATAAGCCTCTAATTTCAAGTATGTAAAATGAAACGAATCAATGCAATCTACTGCAATTGTTTTCCAAGGAATTAATCACATGAAATACATACCAGCTTTCCTTAACCAATTAATTTAATCATACCCAAGGTTAGGAGAGACAGAGAAGTGGTGAAAAATGGCTGCTAAGCACCTGGCTTGGGGCTGGAAGAATAGATACAGGTTCAGCCATGCCTCAGTATAGCTTCTTTCCAACTCCTATGTCTCCTGTGGAAGATCCCATTATGGTTTTCCTAGTATTTCCTTTTCTCTCCCTTCAGTGAGTAGTCATAAGACTTACTCTGACCAATGAAATGTAGGTAGAAGTGGTGCTTGTCCCCTTGAAGCAGAAGCTCTAAGAGCCAACACATGGTTAAGTATCTCGCACTTTCCCTGCTATGATATAAGCAATGTTCCATATAGAGACTGCTCTGTTTGCTTAAATCCCAGGGTGACTACCAGGGTGAAGATGAGGGTGCTATATGCTCCTGATATATTCAGATCATTTTTTGCTGCAGCAGATCCTAGCCTATTTTGACTGATGGCACATTTCCTGAATTATTACAATGAACTATAATTTGGCTTCAGAGATTTCTGTCAGCTTTGTGTATGCAAGAACATATGTAAAGCACTGGGGTAGAGATGAAAACTATGGTCCATGTGGTTTATAAACATGTGAAGCAATTGGGGAAATAATCCACACATTCAAGATGTACTAAATGTCACCACAATGAAGAATAATACAGTATGTAATATATCCTCCCTATCTGAGCGAGATGAGGTAGCCTATTTAGATTTCTTAAGATTGGCAAATCCATAAAAATTTGATCTGTACTTGAGAGACTTAGCTTTCTCTTTGCAATACCTTGGAATTCTTCATATTTCATTATGGGAGAAGTCGCAATTAAATGCTAATTTTTAAATACCTTTCCTTAGTACCTTTCAATCCACTATTAATTGAGTGGAGGGATTTGAAACCACAGGAGGGTACGAAGCGAATTTTCAAACAATGAAACCTCAAACACTGAATCTGAGAAACCAGAGCTTTCTGTATTTCCAAAGTGCAAAAATGTGTGGTAGAACATGAAAATCATATAGAAATACAGTTTGTAGAAATACAGGGTACAACTTTCCTTCCAGCCAACCAAATCTAGAGGCTTTGCTTCTGCTTCTTCACCACGCTGTCCTAAAATTCCAGCGTTGAGCAGTGTGAACTGACCTGAAGAGTACAGAAAGTCCAGGGAAGAAGAAACATGCAGTGCTGAAGACTGTTTTCATCCCCATGAGGAAAAGATTAGAAATATATATAAGACAACTCCCAACAGAGATGAAGGAATTATAAATCACAAACATTTAGTTTCTTATTCTTTCCCCAGGCACACAGAGCCAAGCAATGGCTGTGCATTTTGTAAACTCTTCTGCACTAAGTACATTACTATTTATGCTCTCTAGATTACACGGTAATCATCCTTAAATTGAATCTACGTCCTCCCCAGTATAATCTCTACATAATTAGTAGTGTGAAGGTTGCTTAAGAACTTTAACAGACCTGTAGAAGAATGAATTTTCCCTAAAGGAAGAAAAAAATATTTACAGAAATTTTACGCTGTGTGAAATGAACCCCAAGAAAAGAAAAGAAACATTTAGAATGCCAAAACATAGGGAAAACAAAATAGAGAAATGTCAGTCTATCAAAGGATTGGAAGTTTATTTTGCTTCCCCCATTGCTCAGAAATTTGCTTGAATCTCTGACGCTTTTTGGGCAAAGAGATCATCCAGCAGAGTGAGACACTCCTGGCAGATTACAGATGCCACAAGAATGATTTTTCTTAAACTAAATCAATTTCTTGCTCATAGCCAGAGACAGTATGATTAGAAGACTGGTTTTGAAAATTATTTTCTGGGCTCTTTCCCATCTCAGAAGTTTCAGAATCAGTCAGATAGAGTTGAACTTTGAAAACTGGCTTGATTCCTAGAATAATAAACACCTGTTAACTCAGCTTTTGAATGAAAACTGATCTTTGGGTTTGAGGCATTTAAATCAGCAAAGGGGTGACATAGGGACATCATAAAGGAGAGTCCTTCCAAACGAGTGCTACTTTAAAAAAAAAAAAATCATAGGTCTGGTGATAAGGTTGTGTTCTGCAGCTATCAAGTGGACCATATCTCCACAGGGATAATTCCTGAGAGTATTCCAAGAATTCTTTTGTTCTAAAACTTTCCTTCAAGAAGAAAGATTTTCCCACAGCTGTTCTTTAAACTTATCAATTGTCTGGGCCTTGGCCATGCAGTGGCATGAAGAGCGTACCATGGATCTGCCTCATCTTTTATGGGAGGAGAGGAGAGCTTTGTACACTAAGGTCCAATTTATGATTAACCCAGCATTTTTTCTTTGGGGAGGATGAAACATACAGTACCCAATCTCATCTTCTTCCAGGGGTTTCTTCAACTGTGTATTTCTATTTGAGATTCTGAAATTCTGACTGGAGCAGGACTTTACTCAGATTTGGAGAGGAAAGAGATAGGCAGAAATGTTGCCAGTTCCGAGACTGAGAAAAAGTGCTGAATTACTCATCTCTGGATAAGATGCTCCCAGCCCCTTGGGTCAACCTAGTCTTCCTTATTCCTACAGTGTGTAGGAACTTCCCACTGTTCTTTATGTCTTTCAAGACTTTCTTGTAGCTTTTCAGTCAAGTTGGTGGTAATTTTCCACGGGTTTGAAAGAAAGCTTCATGTGTGACCTATGATCTCAATGTCACCAAAATTTAGCCATCCCTAATATGCCCATTCTTTGGAACGCCAACTTTCACTGCCACAATAATTCTCACATTATTTATAAATAATATAGTGCCATAAATACTGACCTTCAGGGCCAGCACAAGATCTTTTTAATCAGGCTTTTGCCTGGTTGAGGTAAGACTCCAACTCTTTATAACATTTTATTGCAGATAGCTATGTTAAATTTTCTAAAAATATCTGGGACATTTAGGGACAAAGGTATTGTGCAGTATAAGAGTGACATTGTAGGGCCTAGAAATGAGCACAGTGGAGCCCCACTGTCACTCTGATGTTATATGACAAGGAAAACCCCTGTCAGAGAGATTTTGCACTAAGGTAAGAGAGCATACAGCAGGGTCCTGTATTAACAATGGAAATTATTTCCAGGGAGGCACTGATTAGGCCCTCCAGGGGAACCCATGCCACTCTTAAAGAGGTATTACTTTTCCTTATTTTTTCCTGCAGAACAGGCAGGGTTATTTCTCCATTTACAGAGGAAAACAAGCAAACAAATGAACTTAAGATTTAAAAACATGACTAGCTCTGGTACTGGGACAAAACTGAAAAACTAAATAATCATTTTTGCAGGAAAATTCTCTATTCAGAAGGCTCTGAAAAGGGGATTGTGCCTCAGCTGAGGTGTCAGCAGGAAACAGAATTTATACATAGATGGTTGAGTTGAAGAGACTTTAATGAGGGGGACTATTTGCATTTAGAACCGGTATGTTAAGGTGACCAACCAGGGAGGTTGAGGCACCCAAAGCTTAGCAATAGTGGAAAGTCATTGCTACTCCTACATACAAAGGGGTAAAGGAAAGAAACAGTGCCCAATGAGCGATGGATTTATGGAGGAGGGCCCAATATCTATAGTAATGGAAGAGTGTAGACCACCATACCTATGACATTTAACAGGAAGCAGACAAGAAAGAAATTCCCTAACTTTTCTTTTCTCCCGTCCTAACGTCTCCTGCTAGTGCCTTTCGCTGGCTAAATCCAATGAGAAGATGAAGTCATGGAGGTCTAGATGATGTGGTCCATAGGTTCGGGCTTGAAGAACTCAGAGTAGGGCAGAAAGTGAATCAGGGGGAGGTGGGAGGACAAAAGGGGAAAAGCCACTGTATTGAGACAGCCTACTGTCCATCACATGTTCTTTCTCTTGTCTTCAGCAGGATTCCATTTTAGTTTTAGGCAACATTGAGATCTATTCCTGCAAAGTGCAATGGAAAAACGAGATCCCATCCTTGTCAAGAGACTGGGTATTTGCCATACCTCCAGTGTGCTTAGTCTGAACTTTGATGGCTTTGCTTAACATGAAATCATGAAGTTTTGCTTTTTCCTACAAAGTACCCCCCCCCCATCTTTTTTTTTTTTTTTAGCAGTACGCAGGCCTCTCACTGTCGTGGTCTCTCCCATTGCGGAGCACAGGCTCTGGATGCGCAGGCTCAGCGGCCATGGCTCACGGGCCCAGCTGCTCCGTGGCATGTGGGATCCTCCCAGACCGGGGCACGAACCCGTGTCCCCTGCATGGGCAGGCGGACTCTCAACGACTGCGCCACCAGGGAAGCCCCAAAGTTCCCCTTTTATGACTTTTCCTAACCCCACTATTCTGTTTCTATCCCCCTATACTTTTTTATCCGAAGTAATACTCTGTCTCTTTATATATACCAGTATAAGATAACATTACAACAGTGCCATCTTTACCAGATAAATTTGTAATGGCACCAGCGTTTGAAACCAGTGGCAAGAGATGCCAAGGGGAACAATCCTGTTTCACCACTGGGTGAGAAACCACCATATTCTGGGGTGAAGCATGGTATGGATGGACCAGATCTGCCACGATATTATCACAAGGGCCTTCTCTGCCAAACATTCCATCTCTATCAAATATAACATGCTCGTGAGAGGGAAGAACGAAGGCAAAAATTTGAATCAATGAGCAGGCGTACCTTTCACAACTTAGAGGACAAGAGGAGGCTTAGAAGTGGAGCGATGGTTCCGAAGGCAGACAACTTCCAAACAGGAGGGAAAGGGCATGAACAGAAGTAGGACCCTCCCCTGTTCCCAGGAATCAGGAAGTTCTCAGAAAGCTACTTGGTGGTAGCTCATGACGAAAAGAGACTCTACACCTTGGAGGCAGCACAGGACAGAAACCTGCTCTTGAAGGGGTTTCCAGTAATCTAGGCCTCAGTAAACATCTGGCTTTTCTCCTTGAGAGCTGTGAGACCTTGCACAGTTATTTTACTCTCCTTCAAAAATGGGGGAAATACCTAGTATTTACAAGTTTTGAGAAGTATACATGATAGCATTCATAAAGCATTAAACATACAGTAGGTATCTAAAAGATATTCATTTCCTTCTCTTCATTCTACTTGCCCTACTGCATAATTTTGATAACCTCAAGTAGGAACCAAGCATGTTTTCCTCTAAATCAGAGGGGAAATTAATTTAGACTCTGCATTTCCCATGTTTATGTTTGTCATTTCAAAGTTCCCTTTTGTTGCTAACCCAACACATGTCATAAAAAATAATTAAAGGGGAAAAAATATGCTCACTTAAAAAGTAAGAAAAACAAAGCTCACAATATATGTCAGTGAAGGGGAACCTGCTAAGGAGCTTAATTTCTTAGCAGAGAGTGTAAAGACAGATCTAGAAGGCAGGGAAGAAGCAACGAGAAGCAGAGATTTTTACAAATCTTGTGAGCATGTCATTTTATAAATCAAAATGAGGACAGGAATAAAGCACTATTATGGCAATTTTCAGTCTGTTTTGCTGTTTTGATTGCTGTGAATATGCTGGGGAATGGCATCCACTTTCTGAAATGGCATGTATTTATGTACCGATAAATAAAGCAGCAGGCAAACCTGGTGAGCCTCAAAACCAACAGAGTATTTCTCTGTAGAGTGAGGTCTATGAAGCCGTTACAGCAGATTTTGTAGCCTTGTATTAGCACCTTCCTACCAAGGGCAGGGTGCGACCATCATCAGATTACGTCAGCTGTGTATCGGTTGCCTATGGAGGCTCTAACGAATTACCAAAAATAAAGATTTGTAATAGTTACTACTTAGTGGCTTAAAACAACACAAATTTATTCTCTCACAGTTCCAGAGGTCAGAAGTCCAAAATGTGTCAGCAGAGCTGTATTTCTTCTGGTGACTTTCCGGGAGTCTCCTTGCCATTTCCAGCTTCGACAGGCTGCCTCCATTCCTGGCCTCATGGCCCCATATCGCTTTGATCCCCTGCTTCTGTCATAACACCGTGTTGTCTTACTCTGACCCTCCTGTCTGCCCTTTTATAAGGACTTTTGTGATTACAATAAGCCCATCTGGATAACCCAGGATAATTTCCTCATCTCAAGGTCCTAACTTTGATTACAGCTATAAAGTCCCTTTTTCCATGTAAGGTAATTTATTCACAAGTTTCAAGCAGTAGGATGTAGAAATGTTTGGGGGCCATTATTCAACCTACCACAGGCTATTTCTCCAAAGGTTCATTTATCATCCATGCTTCTGACACAGTGCAGGGATGAGAAGCACAGCACTGCGGTCAGATTTCCTTGACGATAATCCTTCCTCCACCCATCACCAGCTAGATGCCCTTAAGTTATATAATCCTTCTGAGGATAATTAGAGCAACTACTTTTCAGGTTGCTATGAGTATTAAACAACAACAACAACAAAGATTTGCACAGCGTCTGGATCTTAGTGCCTAATTGAGGTTAGCTAATTGAGGTTACTATCAGTTAGGGTAAGCTAATTGAGGTTATTATCATCATCGTTATTATTAAACAATAAAGAGGAATAAACATTTGTAAGACTCATAGACTCAAGATCAGGTAGAAGCCGTTTACTTATTTACTTTTTACTGCATAGTTACTTCTGGGACCCACTGAAAGTTTATCAAGACTTAGAAATTCAGATATTAGTTCTGCAAGCCACAAAACCACCCCACTCTCACTGAAACTTCTATAGAAAAAATTATTCATCCATCCACCCAGTCGCTCGTTATTGAGGCAATGTAGTTTCTGACCATGCAACATAACTTTCTGTTTTGTATGAAAATCATTTATTTATCCATTCATTAATAACTTTCTTGATTTTGGAGAATTTTCTGAAAAAAACATGCAAACCAACAAAATAACTCCATGCACAAAGCAGCATTCCATGTATTTATCCACTCAGCAAACCTTATGAAGCACTTCTGTTCCAAGTACTCTCAACAGAGAAACTCATCAATGAGGCAAAGACAGAGAAATCACAGCCCTTTACCTAAAAGCCCAGTCTTGCAAAGGAGACACATATACACACATATGTGACTAACCACAAGATGCAGCAGTAGTTTTCCTTTTCAGTGGTCTCTGCCCCCCTCTCTACTTGCCATAAGGTTTGGATGGACTAAGACTCTGAGGTGAAATCAAAAACAATCTGCTTTTCCTTTGCAACTTTAAACATGCCTGCAGTTAAGCGGAGGTGGGCTTGCTAGTTACCCAAAACACTCCTAGGAAAGCCCCCAGAGTTTCCAGTGAAAAGGTGGAGATGGCGCCTTTCCTTTAATTGAGGAGCTTTAGTACTGAAAAAGTACTGAAGACACAGTTGTGAGAGGGTATAAAACAGTGTCAGGCAGCTTGAAGTCATCAGTAATCCCCTGACAGCTCTATCAAAGGGGAAGGTTTACACCTTGCTAATCAGATCAATTTTACCTGGGTCACACAGTCTTGAATTCCTGGAAATTCCACTTGGCTCTCCTCTTTACTCTCTGCCATGAGGGTTGGCAAAACTATAGCTGTGGGCTTGGAGGCAGGTACTCCCCCCTCTCCTGCTAGATTTCTTGGCTCGAGATGTCCACGCCAGCAGATGAGGCTGGGGCACTCTTTGGACATCTGATTAGGATTGGATTCAATGAAAGAAGAGGACTGGAAGGGACCCTAGCAACCAACAGTCCACAAACTTTGTCTACCAATGAAATGTACAGAGACAGTCACTGGTGAGCCTAAGTGGTACATCCGGGACACACTAAGAACGGTACTCAGGTTTACGTGCTGCTGGTCTTCAGTTCTGACTCTTCCTCCTCCCTCTGTCCTGCACCAGCGGTTAGCTGGAAGGCCTACAGTGATTCCAATACAATGATTTTTTTTTAATTTTTTTTTTTTGGCGGTACGCGGGCCTCTCACTGTTGTGACCTCTCCCGTTGCGAAGTACAGGCTCCGGACGCGCAGACTCAGCGGCCATGGCTCACGGGCCCAGCTGCTCCATGGCACGTGGGATCTTCCCGGACCGGGGCACGAACCCGCGCCCCCTGCATCGGCAGGCGGACTCCCAACCGCTGCGCCACCAGGGAAGCCCTAATGATTTTTTTTAATGGCCTCCCATTTTGGATTATTCATATCAATATTTTCACTGAATGAAGATGATGGAAGGTCAAATAGCCTCCTTTGAAGGGCAAGAAAATACTCCCTAGCAATAACAAAATGACTTCCCTTTTCTCTCATGTATAGATCTGTGGCTGCTTCCTGGACTGAGAATCTTTTCTGACCTGAAGGTACATGGCCTAGAACACAAGTTCTCAAATGACTGTCCCCCCTCCAGCAACATTGGCATCACCTGGGAACTTGTTAGAAATGCCAGTTCTTGGGTCCATTCAGACCTACTGAATCAGAAACTCTGGTGTGGGGTCCAGCCATCTGTGTTTTCACAAGCCCTCTATACGATTATGATGGGCATTAAAATTTGAGAGCCATCAGCCTACAGAAAGCAGTGTTTTCATAGGTAGAATTGGACTTTGCCTTGGAAATGATGAATGAGCATGTATGTAGTTACAATGTAACCATGTGAAAAACCGTTATTTCTCTAAAATGTGAGCAATTCTTTCTCAAGGAGCAACTACTCACAGACAAAATCAGAACTCTAAGTGCAAAATATATGTGTGTGAAATGTAGCATTTAGCAAAATTCTGACTAGATTTCTTTTCTAAGACAGGTTTACTGAGCCACTAACAGTACTGGCAAGCATACTATGTGGTTTGGAACTTTAAAAAATATATAAAACATTTGGTTTATTAATTTTGAAACTAATTAAGGTACAAAAATATAGTATCCCAAATTGTATAAGACAGAGGAAAAAAGCAGCCCATAAACACCAGATTGAGGACAAAAGCTGTAAGAATACCAGATATCACATTTTCACACCACCCCCTCTCACTATCAAATCCCCAGCAGGGTACTACAGAAAAATTGCCTGTCAACAGACTGAAATGAATCGTATGTGATTGCTGGTATAATTCCCTTGGAATTCAATTTACAGTAAATGCAGAAAGAACAAAGGAAGGGGTTAGAATGAGAGCAGAAAATGGTCATGTACATTAGAAAAATTAAAATCTGCAGCTTCCAAAGGGAATCATTCATAGTCTCATCCTTCATGACAGAAGTGCCTCTGGCTACAGTTCTTAACATGCAATTTTAGTGACTCTTCAGGAGTGAAGATGCTAAGTTGCTGTCCCATCCCCACTACAAGCTCAGGCGTAGACTCAGGGCAAATGGTCAGGATTTCTTGGCCTCAACCAGTATCTCCTGGTTCACCATTCACCTCCAAAGTGATCCCTGTAAAGCAGTGCAAAGTCTCATTGCAAATTACGATGTTTACTTCTCTCCTAATTCTCAGTGATGGGATTGTGGCAGACACTGTTGGTTGTCTATCCAACAGTCATTTCCCTTTTATTCCTTGCTAAGAAAATATGATTTGGTACATACTGTAAGAAAAAACTGGGACAGAGTCAAGATGGTGGTGTGGGAAGATGTGAAGTTAGCATCTCCCCACAACTAGGGTGGCTGCCGGCCACTGGTGCAGGACTCTGATGCCCAAGGAGATGCAAGGAAACCCAGAGTGAACCAGTAGGACACAGGGGGACTGACGGGGGAGGAGAAGTGGAGGCCACACAGGATCGGTGCCCTTGAGGCCAGGGAGATCAGGAAAGGTAGGTGGGAGGGACTCTCTGGGAAGAGCAGGAAAGGAGCAGAGGGCGACTGCCCCACACACTTGGGCCTGGGAAGCTGGCTGACCTCCCAGGCCAATACCCTGCCCTCCAAGCCCCCTCCAGGCTGTGTGGGTTCCTGGGGGCATAGGAGGGAGGCCGGGGAGTTCAGGAGAGGCAGGATCAATCCAAGAAGAAGATATAACAATTATAATGTTTATGCATCCAACATAGGAGCACATCAATACATTAGGCAAATGCTAACACACGTGAAAGGAGAAATTGACAGTAACACAATAATAGTAGGGGACTTTAACACCCCAGTTACACCAATGGACAGATCATCCAAACAGAAAATTAATAAGGAAACACAAGCTTTAAATGACACAATAGACGAGATATATCTAATTGATATTTATAGAACATTCCACCCAGAAGTGGCAGAATACACTTTCTTCTCAAGTGCACATGGAACATTCTCCAGGATAGATCACATCTTGGGTCACAAATCAAGACTCGGAAAGTTTAAGAAAATTGAAATTGTATCAAGCATCTTTTCAGACCACAGCACTATGAGACTGGAAATCAGTTACAGGAAAAAAACTGTAAAAAACACAAATACATGGAGGCTAAACAGTACACTACTAAATAACCAAGAGGTAGCTGAAGAAATCAAAGAAGAAATTAAAAAAATACATAAACAAATGACAATGAAAACACGACAACCCAAAACCTATGGGACGCAGCAAAAGCAGTTCTAAGAGGGATGTTTAAAGCAATTCAATTTCACCTCAAGAAACAAGAAAAATCTCAAACAATCTAACCCTACACTTAAAACAACTAGAGAAAGAACAAAGACAACCTAAAGTCAGTAGAAGGAAAGAAATCATAAAGATTTCTTTAGAGCAGAAATAAATAAAATAGAAATGAAGAAAACAATAGCAAAGATCAATAAAATTAAAGCTGCCTCTTTGAGAAGATAAACAAAATTGATAAACCCTTAGCCAGACTCAACAAGAAAAAAAGGGAGAGGATGCAAATCAATAAAGTTAGAAATGAAAAAAGAGAAATCACAACTGACACTGCAGAAATACAAAGGATTATAAGTGATTACTACAAACAACTATATGCCAATAAAATGGACAACCAAGAAGAAATGGCCAAATACTTGGAAAGGTACAATTTTCCAAGACTGAACCAGGAAGAATTAGACAACATAAACAGACCTATCATAAGTAATGAAATTGGAACCGTAATTTAAAATCTTCCAACAAATGTCCCAAACCAGAGGGCTTCACAGGCTAATTCTATCAAACACTTAGAGAAGAGCTAACATTGATCCTTCTCAAACTCTTCCCAAAAACTGCAGAGGGAGAAACGCTCCCAAATTCATTCTACGAAGCCACCATCACCATGATACCAAAAACAGAAAAAGATATCACAAAAAAAGAAAATTATAGACCAATACTACTGATGAACATAGATGCAAAAATCCTCAACAAAATACTAGCAAACAGAACCCAAGAGCACATTAAAAGGATCATATACCATGATCAAGTGGGATTTATCCCAGGGATGCAACGATTCTTCAATATATGCAAATCAACTGATGTGATACACCACATTAACAAATTAAGGAATGAAAACCATGTTCATCTCAATAGATGCAGAAAAAGCTTTTGACAAAATTCAACACCCATTTATGATAAAACTCTCCAGAAAATGGGCATAGAGGGAACCTACCTCAACAAAATAAAGGCCACATATGACAAACCCACAGCAAGCATCATACTCAATGGTGAAAAACTGAAAGTATTTCCACTAAGATCAGGAACAAGACAAGGATTTCCACTCTCACCATCCTTATTCAACATAGTTTTGGAAGTCTGAGCCACAGCAATCAGAGAAGAAAAAGAAATAAAAGGAATACAAATTGGAAAAGAAGAAGTAAAACTGTCACTGTTTGCTAATGACATAATACTATACACAGAAAATCCTGAAGATGCCACCAGAAAACTACTGGAACTAATCAATGAATTTGCTAAGTTTGGAGGATACAAAATTAATGCACAGAAATCTCTGCCATTCCTATACACCAACAATGAAAAATCAGAAAGAGAAATTAAGGAAACACTCCCATTTACCACTGCAACAAAAAGAATAAAATACCTAGGAATAAACCTGCCTAAGGAGGCAAAAGACTTGTCCTCAGAAAACTATAAAACACTGATGAAAGAAATCAAAGATGACATTAACAGATGGAGAAATATACCATGTTCTTGGATTGGAAGAATTAATATTGTGAAAATGACTATACTACCCAAAAGCAATTTACAGACTCAATGCAATCCCTATCAAACTACCAATAGCATTCTTCCCAGAATTAGAACAAAAAAATCTTACAATCTGTATGGAGACACAAAAAACCCCGAAGAGTCAAAGTAATCTTGAGAAAGAAAAACGGAGCTGGAGGAATCAGGCTCCCCAACTCCAAACTATACCACAAAGCTACAGTAATCAAGACAGTATGTTGCTGGCACAAAAACAGAAATATAGATCAATGGTACAGGATAGAATGCCCAGAGATAAACCCATGCACATATGGGCACCTAATTTATGACAAAGGAGGCAAGAACTTACAATGGAGAAAAGACAGCCTCTTCAATAAGTGGTGCTGGGAAAACTGGACAGATACATGTAAAAGAATGAAATTAGAACACTACCTAACACCATACACAAAAATAAACTCCAAATGGATGAAATACTTAAATGTAAGACCAGACACTATAAAACTTTTAGAGGACAACATAGGAAAAACACTCTTTGACATAAACCACAGCAAGATCTTTTTTGACCCACCTTCTAGAGTAACAGAAATAAAACCAAAAATAAACAAATGGGACTTAATGAAACTTAAAAGCTTTTGCACAGCAAAGGAAACCATAAACAAGACAAAACTACAACCCTCATAATGGGAGAAAATATTTGCAAATGAAACAACAGACAAAGGATTAATCTCCAAAATATACAAACAGCTCATGGAGCTCAATATCAAAAAAACAAACAATCCAGTTAAAAAATGGGCAGAAGACCTAACTAGACATTAAGACACCAAAGAAAACATATAGATGGTCAAGAGGCACATGAAAAGATGCTCGACGTCACTAATTATTAGAGAAATGCAATTCAAAACTACAATGAGGTATCACCTCACACCGGTCAGAATGGCCATTATCATAAAAGCTAGAAACCATAAATGCTGGAGAGGGTGTGGTGAAAAGGGAACCCTCCTACACTGTTGGTGGGAATGTAAATTGATACAACCACTATGGAAAACCGTATGGAGGTTCCTTAAAAAACTAAAATTAGAACTACCATAGGACCCAGCAATCCCACTACTGGGTATATACCCTGAGAAAACCATAATTCAAAAAGAGACATGCACCACAATGTTCACTGCAGCTCTATTTATAAGAGCCAGGACATGGAACCAAACTAAATGTCCATTGATAGATGAATGTATAAAGAAGATGTGGCACATATATACAATGGAATATTACTCAGCCATAAAAAGAAATGAAATTGAGTTATTTGTAGTGAGTTGGATGGACCTAGAGTCTGTCATACAGAGTGAAGTAAGTCAGAAAGAGAAAAACAAATACTGTATGCTAACGCATATATATGGAATCTAAAAAAAAAAAAAAAATGGTACTGATGAACCTAGCTGCAGGGCAGGAATACAGAGGTAAACATAGAGAACGGAGTTGATGACATAGGGTGGGAGGGCAAAGCTGGGGCAAAGTGAGACTAGCATCAACATATATACACTACCAAATATAAAATAGTTGGCTGGTGGGAAGCAGCAGCATAGCACAGGGAGATTGGCTCGGTGCTTTGCGATGACCTAGAGGGGTGGGATATGGAGGCTGGGAGGGAGGCTCAAGAGGGAGGGGATATGGGGACATGTGTATGCATATGGCTGGTTTGCTTTGTTGTATAACAGAAACTAAGATGGTATTATGAAGCAGTTATACTCCAATAAAGATCTATTAAAAAAAAAAAAAAGAGAGAAAAAGCTGAAAGGTTTTTTGGACCAAAAGACTAGAAAATGTCTTTAGTTGAAAAGTGGGTATTAATGGGAACTCACTCTCCCAAGGCATCTGATTTTATGTTATTTGTGCTTTTCATTGTCTTCGAGCTATTTTACAACCCTGTAGAGACAGAAGTTAACTTGTAGAAAACTGGTGGTAAAACAAGGATTTCTTGTCTCTAGATATGCAAATAAATTCTGTTCCTTAGAGGTTCAGTTGACTTTCCTCCCCCACAGTGGAGGAAGCTAGTTTTGCACTGATTAAATAAATTCATTTCAGAAATCATGATGAACTTACATATTTGCTTTGGTCTTTGGATTCTCTTTGGAACTGTTTGTAACTTCTAGTTCTCTCCTTAATTAATGAGTTAGATAAAATCTTTGACACCTGTTCATTTCATATGTTTATGCGAATCATGATTAAACCTTTAAAAAACAATTTTCTTTAAACAATGTATTCTGCAACAATATATCCAGGAAATATGGGTCCCTTTCTCATTCTAGGAGATAAACCATGATGAATCTGATCTAACCGTGATAATGATAATCTTATTCCCCTTTGCCTCTGATTGGTTTGGAGATGTGGTCCCACAGTCAATGAGAAATAAGAGAGGAGGTTCTGAGAGAAGTTTCCCTCTTTGACAAATAAACAAAGGGGAGAGAGGGCCAGAAGTGGGGAGTGGGAAATGCCCCTTCTTTCTTTCCTTTAGATATTTTCTTGTGAGAGCAGAATGCTTGGAAGTTATAGCTGCCATCTTGCAATAATAGTGAGAGAAAACCAAAGAGGATCTCAGAGAAGTGATCTCTGAGCACTGACATCGTTTATTTGGACTCTGAATCAATCAATCAGCAATCAATCAGCAACTGCTTCCTCCAGAGCTATTAAATCAGATAAAAGCTCCCAGTGTTTACTCCATTTCAGTTGATAATCTAGTTACAAGAAACTATAACCATTCTAATAAATACAGTTACAGATTCAGAAAGAAAAAGTACCAAGGAAATTTGACATGGAGTGAGAGGTTCTATATAAGTTATGTGTGCAGTGGTGGAGGTGGTGGGCAGAAAAGGGTGGGTGTGGTGAGCTGGGCAAGGTGTGGGTATTGAGTGACAGTATAGCAGGGTGGGATGTGATACGAAGGTAGGAGCGGTGGTGGAAGAATTATAGTGAAGTAGCAATTAACAAAGAAATGTTATACATTTGTCCCTTGTTGAGGTAAACCACTCATAGACCCTCTTGTCCCAATTCTCTACTTCAGATCATATAACAGCAAAGGTAGACCAAAATCCAGGTCTCCTATCCTCCATTAGACATTTTCCTCAACTATAAATGGCAATTAGATATGCCACATTGGCAGCAGTCCATGCATAATCATCATCATCCATCTTCATCATTCCCATTTATTGAACGTTTACAACATCCATAAATTTGATAAACATAATATTATTTAATCTATACAGCAACACCATGATTGGATGTGGTAGATTGTTGCAGTCCCAATTTGTTTTTATCCTCCTGTAACCATGGCCTTGGATAGTCAACTCTTACCTGACTCTGGGCTTGGCCAATGGCACAATGTGACTTGTATTTGTCAGCGGGATAGTAACATAACAGAAACAGAGTCTTATAAAAATTCTAAGCATTGTAGCTTGCCCTATCTTGATGCTCCTGGGGATCTTAAGATTGCCACTATATGAATAAGCCCAAATTAGTCTGCAAGGCACATGTGTACATTCATCCCCATAACCTTGATCAACAACCAGCACCAACTGGCAGCCAGAACAAATCACCAGACGTGTGGCCGTAGTAGACCAACTAGCCCTCAGCCAGGCCTCCAGCTGAGTACAGCCACATGCATGAGTTCAGGTGAGGCGAGCAGAAACACTGTTTAGTTGAGCCCAACCCAAAGTGTCAACTCTCAAAACCATGAGATAATAAATCATTTTTAAGCCACTGAATTATGGGCAACAAAGTCTGTTACATTGAAGTATATAATATCAATGTCCCAATTTTACAGACAAGGAAGACTAAGATTCAGAAAACTTGCCCAGGACTACCAAGGGCTGCATCTAGGATTCAAACCCAAGTCTATCTGACTTCAGAGACCATGTCTTTGACAGCAACTCCAAATAATATATTCTGAGCAAACCATTAATTGCAAGGGATCAGAGATGTACCTCTAAAACCTTCCTATACTGTGAATATGTCAACTTGAATTTATCTCTTTAACCCACTGATAAGTGTGTATATCACCAACCTGTACAACCTCTTAAGGAAAAAAGTTTTGTAAATTTATATTCCACTGTGAAATGCAGCATTTTATTTTTTCCTTTTTTGTCCTTAATTTATATTTCTCAGACTTACAAGGTTGGCCCAGTTTCTAATAACTAGAATCCTGTGAGATGATTCATATTCCCTATGACTTTGTGACTGCACCATGCCCTTCCATATACCTATGCCTTTGCCTGTGATGTTTCCTCTACCTGGAATAGTCCCTTCACATCCCCAGTGCCCACCCTCCTGACATAAAAAGACTCATTCTGATTCAGCTCCAGTCCCAGATTCCTCCAGCCATGTTACTGCCTCTCCTTTGTGTTCTTATGGCATTTTGCATATACTTCTATTACAGTGCTATAATATTTACTCTCATAACTGTCTTCTCCACTAGACACATTCCTTATTAAATCCTCAACATCTAATATGGTATCTGGCATACAGCGGGTGCTAAATAAATTTTGCTGAATGAATAAAAGAATAATTTAATCAAAAATAAAAATGTTTTCCATCCATTTCTTTAGTTTTATATCCATTGATTTCTTATATCCCATCCTCTATTTCAACCAAACTGAATTACTTCTCCATTTAGACTTCCCTGCCTGTGGAAAAGATAGACTAGTTATTCATTCATCAAACCCATTTTCTCTTCTTTATTCTCACTAGACTACATTTTCCAGCATCCCTTGTAGTCAAGTATGGCCATATGACTAAGTTCCAGAGAACAGAATATATAAGTGGAAGTGATGTTCCTCTTCCAGACCTGGCCCACATAAATCTCCCAAGCATTTCCTTCAATTCTCTTTCTCCTTTTACCAGCTTAATGAAGGTGAGCATAGTGATCTTGGAGGTATTAAAGTTGGTGGCACCAAAAGATGGAAAGAACCTGGTCCTTCAATCACCACTTGGCAGATAGTCACCTCATGAATAGGAATGTCACTTTTGGACTTTATGAAAGCAAGAATTAGGCTTCTATTCTGTTAAGCCACTGAGATTTTGGGATTTATCTGCTATACCAGCAAACTTTACCTTAACTAATACATTGATGTATATTTGTTTCCTGCAGTTCTTCTATATCATATGCCCCTTTCTCCAATATATGTATGTCTGATTGTACTCATCCACTGAGATACAACTTTATCCATTATTCCTTCCCTGACACTTTCAGTTGACACTGTTCTTCTTCTGAAATACTCCAATGTTTTATCCACACCCTCTCACACATGTGCCACGTTCTACTTGTACTACCAATATTTGTTACATTTCTAAACTTAAAAACACTAACATGCATACAACTCCATGGCATGAACCTTGTCTTACTCATCTGTTTCCCCCATAGCATTCAACATAGAGCCTTACGCTGAGCAGACACATAAGATGTTTCATCAGATGAGGATTTGTGCTCTCTATACTCATGTTTTAGACCTCAAGCACATCTAGCTTTACCTTTCTGGGCAAAAATATTGATTTGTTTTAATTTTATTTGATTTTCAGTCTTCCCTCTTTTTCTTGCTTTTTCTTCTCTATATTTATTTTGCCTGGCCATTCTTTAAATTCTTTCCAGTGCCATTTGATCTCTCCTGGGGGCTCATGCCCAGAATGACCCCATATCCAATACGACCCCACATCCAACATGCCCCATGTGGCTCTCCCATTCATTTATTGGGCAACACTAACCACTGTGATTTTGATGGGTCTTATAGAAGATAACACAATGATTGCATCTTTCTCCTCAAAACCACCAAAGAGCTGTCATTTTGGAAAAAGTTAAATCATCTATTTCTGGCTGATGAAGTATAAATTAAGAGTTTTATAGAATAGAACACATTCTGAGGGTTGGCTTCATCTACTTCATTTGGGCCACAAAGCCCTAATGGGAGTCATTTGAGGTTGGAAAAGCTAAATTTAATAGGTCCAAGATTTCCTGAATTACACTGAAGACTGTAACATTTAGAAACAGAACTCAGAGCATTAAATCTGCTAGGAAGAGGAAGATTTAAATTCCTTTAAAGGACTTCATTTTTCTTTTATGCCTTTTTAATCCCTTAAATGGAAATGAATGTAAGATAGTTCACGCCCAGTGGAAACTGGGCTTTGGTTTTTAACAATTTATGTATTTAAGCCTTGCAAAAGCATTCTGATTTTAGGTCATGTTAGAAACAATGAGCAAAAAGAATGAACTCTTTATTCCTCTATAACACATAAATCCTATAGAAAATTCCAATTTTGATGTGAAACCTAGAGGGATTGTTTCTCATTTATGTGCCCTCCTCTCTTCCAAATCCCTAGTCACACTCTACCAGGGACGGGGACTCTATGGGATGAGAAACGCAGAGACTAGATGACTGTCCACAGGCCGTAAGAAACAATGGAATAGCGCACTCAGGTATGGTATAAACTAGGTGGCAAGCAAGGTTGAATGCTGATAAAGAGTTCAGTAAGTCTCAAGGCAGACAGTACACAGTGGAACTATTTGATAAATGGAAAAGGAATGCAGAATAGCGACTAGGAAATAGTTCCACGGTTATGGTAGAAAAGTCCCAGAGCCTTCAGCTGAACCATATGCAGGAAAAGAGAAGCTAGAATACTGCTGGAGGAATACACTATCCATATCAAAGTGAGAGCAATCTCTGAAGGTTTTCTCAGGGAAAATCAAGTTCAGAAACCTTATCTTCTTTTTCTCCTTCCTGCTTTGTTTCTTGGTCACTCTTGCCTTCTTTACCAGCAACCAGTCCAAAGCACTTATGTGATAATACACTGCTGTCACCAGGCTTGACTGTAATTCCACCTCTGCTACTTAATTACCCTCTCGATGGCCTTAGCCAATATTTTCATTTCTCTGGGCCTCAGTTCCCCAAGGGGTTAGGTTGGCTGATTTCTAGAGTCCTTCCTGGTTCTCAGGTTCTCCGATCTTCTGATTCTTGACTTCAAAGCTTTTTTTCTACCCTAATTTACATTCCTTAGTGTCTGTTTATCACAGGTGCAGCCCAGATGGATTTCTCAGATCTACCAGTCCCCAGAATTCATCACCTTAATAGAGGAAGCTTGCTTAGGAGGCAGGAATCAATGAAGACCTCTTGCTTTAAGTGGCCTAAATTGGGATGACTGGGATGAGTATTTTAGACGGTCTGACTCTCCCTTGGTGAGTTGAAGCCTCAAAAGACTTTAGGACTGTGGAGGCACTGAAGATTTAAGAAGGTTAATACTTTTATGTGAGACTCAGAGCTGATAAATTATTTATTATTTTCAGGAGGCATATCTCAGAATCAGCTAGATTTGGTGTTCTTATTTGTAAGAAAAGCACATTTGTGGTCAGGATGGCACAAGAAGAGGTAGGCTGCCAATTTCTTTAGAACAGGTTTCACCAGATGGAATTTTCCTGGTTCATTTACCATGGTCCACAGTGAGACCTGAAGCCTCACTGGCTCAAAAATGTGATTTGACAACAAACCTAGAGTATATCTAAGTCTCTACGTAGATACCAACTAGGTTCCCAGAGATTACTATAAAAACCTGGATGTCAATTTTATTAATTTTTAAGAATGTATATATTCTGCCATGTAGGTAGCATGACTGGTGTATTATTTCCTACCAACTCACCAGTTGAGGTTACTTGGTAAACAAAGAACTATGATAAAGGAGTAAGCTTAAGAAGAGTTCATCAACTAAAAAAAAAAGCCTGAGACGCTCTCTTCTGGCACAGGAAGAGCCCTGCTAAAGAGAACATAATAAATGTTTCTTCACATTTATACATATAATACTTCTGGCCTTCACTATTTGTAAACAACCCCAAAGATCTATAAATGACTACAGGCTTGGTGAACAAGAACACAGAAACAAGGCACTTCAGCTTTGTTTTCCCAAATGTAATGTGCACATCACTTGTGCTGTTTGTAGGAGGTGGAATTGTAGAAGATAAGATCAATAGTCATGATGGCATACGTAAATGACGCAGGTTAGGATTTACAACATCCTGTATTTAAATATAAATAAAATATCTCATACAGGGCAAAAGACTAAAGAGGGTGTATATATATACATACATATGTATACATATACATATATATATATATATATATATATTTTTTTATATGCAAGGATTAGGGAGGCAGAAGTGGGGGTGAAATTTGGAAGGGGAAGGGAAGTTTCTATGGTCAGGAAAGAAGCCTCTTTGGAACAGCACTCATGAATGACCTAAGGATCTTGTTAGTATCCTCATTCAGAAGGTCTAGGGTGGTGCTGAGGTTCTACATTGCTAACAAGCTGCTGGATGATTTCTTTTTCTTCCAGTTTTACTGAGATATAGTGAACATACATCACTGTATAAGTTTAAGGTGTACAGCACAATGATTTGACTTGGACACATCATGAAATAATTACCACAATAAGTTAACATCCATCATCTCATATATATATTGACAAAAAATGTAAGAAAAAGAAAAAAAATTTTTCCTTGTGATGAGAACTCTTAGGATTTAACCTCTTAACAATTTTTATATATAACATATAGTGGTGTTGATTATATTTATCATCTTGTACATTACAACCCTAGTACTTATTTACCTTATTACTGGCAGTTTGTACATTTGATCACCTTCATCCAAATCCCTGTCCCCTCACGTCCAGCCTCTGGTAACCACAAATCTGATCTCTCTACGAGTTTGTTGGTTTCACTGTCTGTTTTTTTAAAAGTATAATTGACCTATGACACTATGTTAGTTCCTGGTGACTAACATAGTGATTTGATATTTCTACACATTACAAAATAATCACCATGATAAGGTCTAGTTACCATCTGTTGCTGCACAAAGATATTACATTATTATTGAATATATTCCCCATGCTGTACCTTTAATACTTGTGTCTCATTTATTTTGTAACTGGAAGATTGTACCTCTTAATCTTCCACACCTATTTCTCTCATCCCAGGATCCCTCTCCCCTCTGGTAACCACATATTTGTTGTCTGTATCTATGACTCTCTTTCTGTTTTGTTTTATTTGCCCCTTTTTTAAAGATTGGACATATAAGTGAAATTATACACTATTTGTCTTTATCTGACATTTCACTTAGCATATTGCCCTCTAGGTCCATCTGTGTTGTCACAAATGGCAAGATTTCATTATTTTTTTTTTTACAGCTAAGTCCATACATATCCATTGTATCCATATATACCACATCGTCTTTGTCCATTCATCTATGGAAGGGCACTTAGGTTGCCACTGTATCTTGGTTACTGTAAATAATGTTCCAGTGAACATGGGGTGAAAATACATTTGCACATTTGTGTTTTTGTTTTTTCTGGAAAACTCCAGAAGTGGAATTGCTGGATTATATGGTAGTTCTATTTTTAATTTTTTAAGAAAGCTCCATACTGTTTTCCATAGTGGCTGCATCAATTTACATTGCCACCAACAATGCACAAGGATTTCCTTTTCTCCACACCCTCACCAACACTTGATATGTGTTGTCTATTGAATAACAGCCATTCATACCAACAGATGTGAGGTGATATCTCATTATGGTTTTGGTTGGCATTTCCCTGATAATTAGCCATGTTGAGCATCTTTTCATATGCCTGTTGGCCATCTGCCCATTTTTTTAATCAGGTTGTTTTCTTGATGTCGAGTTGTACATGTATTTGTATATTTTGGATATTAACCCCTTATCAGATACACCATTCATAAATGTCTTCTTCCATTCAGTAGGCAGCCTTTTTGTTTTGTTGATAGCTTCCTTCATTGTGCGAAAGCTTTTTAGTTTGATGTAGTCCCACGTGTGGTTATTTTTGCTTTTGTTTCCCTTGCCTGAGGAGACATATCCAAAAACAATAGTGCTAAGATCAATGTCAAAGAGCATACTGCCTATGTTTTCTTCCATGAGTTTTATGGTTTCAGGTCTTACATTTAAGTCTTTAATCCCTTTTGAGTTTATTTTTGTAACTGGTGTGGAAAAGTAGACCATTTGGATGCTTTTGCATGTGGCGATCCAGGTTTCCCACCACCATTTACTGAAGAGGCTCTCTTTTCCCCACTGTATATTCTTGCCTTCTTTGTTGTAAATTTATTGACTATATAAGTATGGGTTCATTTCTGGGCTCTTATTCTGTTCCACTAATCTATGTATCTGTTTTTGTGATAGTACCATACTGTTTTGATTACTGTAGCTTTGTAGTATAGTTTAAAATCAGGGCCCATGATACCTTCAGCTGTGTTCTTCTTTCACAAGATTGTTTTAGCTGTTCAGGGTCTTTTGTGTTTCCATAAAAATTTTTGAATTATTTGTTCTAGTTCTGTGAAAAATTTCATTGGTATTTGGATAGAGATTGCATTGAATATGTAGGTTGCCTTGGACAGTATCGTCATTTTAACAATATAAATTCTCCCAATCCATGAGCATGGTATATCTTTCCATTTGTGCCATCTTCAATTTCTTTCATCCGTGTATTAGTTTTCAGAGTACAGGCCTTTCACCTCCTAATTAGATTTATTCCTAGGTCTTTTATTCTTTTTGATGTAATTGTATATGGCGTGGATTTCTTAATTTCTACTTCTGATAGTTCATTGTTAGTGTATAGAAATGCAGAAATTTATGTATAATAATTTTATATTCTGCAACCTTACCAAATTCATTGATGAGCTCCAGTGTTTTGGTTTTTTGGTTTATTTGGTTATTTTGGCAGCATCTTTAGGATTTTCTTGGTTATCATGCATCTTCAAGCAGTGACAGTTTTACTTCTTCCTTACCAAATGCGATTCCATTTATTTCTTTTTCTTGCCTGATTGTTGTGTCTAGGATTTCCAATACTATGTTGAATAAAACATCCATGTCTGTTCCGGATCTTAGAGAAAATTCTTTCAGGTTTTCACCACTGAGTATGATATTGGCTATAGATTTGTCATATGTGGCCTTTATTATGTTGAGTTATGTTCCCTCTATACACACTGTGTAGGGAGCTTTTTTTATTATCATACATGGATGTTGGATGTTGTCAAAAGCTTTTTCTGCATCTATTGAGATGATCCTATGATTTTCAGTCTTCAGTTTGTTAATGTGGTACATCACACTGATTGATTTGTGGATATTAGATCATCCTTGCATGCCAGAGATAAATATCAATTGATTGTGGTGTATGATCCTTTTAATGTATTGTTGAATTCAATTTGCTAATATTTTGTTGAGGAATTTTTCATCTATTTCACCAGGGGTATTGGCCTGTAATTTTCCTTTTTTGTGATGTCTTTGTCTGGTTTTGGTACCAGGGTGATGCTGGCCCCATAAAACGAGTTCAAAATTTTTACTTCCTCTTCAATTCTTTGGACTAATTCAAGAAAAAAGAGGTGTTAATTCTCCTTTAATGTTTGGTAGAATTCACCTGTGAAGCCATCTGGTCTTGGACTTTTTTCTGATGAGAGTTTTTAAATTACTGATCCAATTTTAGTACTGGTAATTGGTCTGTTCATACTTTCTGTTTCTTCCTGTTTCAATCTTAGGAGGTTGTACATTTTTATGAATTTGACCATTTTACTGGCATGTAGTTGTTCATAGTAAACCCTTATGACTGCTTATATTTCTGTGGTGGTGCTATAACTTCTTTTTTATTTCTTTTTTTATTTCTTTGGGCCCTCTCTGTTTTTTTCTTCATGAGTCTGGCTAAAGGTTTTTCAATTTTGTTTACCTTTTCAAAAAATCAGCTCTTAGTGCCATTGATCTTTTCTATTATTTTGTTAGTCTCTATTTCATTTATTTGTGCTATGATCTTTATTATTTCTTTCCTTCTGCTAACTTTGGGTTTTGTTCTATTTTTCTAATTCCTTTAGGTGTAAAGTTATGCTGTTTACTTGAGATTTTTCTTATTTCCTAAGGTAGGCTTATACAGCTACAAACTTCCCTCTTAGACTTGCTTTTGCTGCTTCCCATAGATTTTTTTTAATCATTGTGTTTTCATTTTCATTTGGCTCTAGGCATTTTATTATTTTAACTTTGATTTCTACAATAAACCACTGGTTTTTAAGTAGCACATTGTTTGGCTCCATGTATTTGTGTTTTTTGCAATTCTTTTCCTTATAATTAATGTCTAGTCTCAAAAGGTGGTCAGAAAAGATGCTTGATATGATTTCAAACTTCTTAAATTTATTGAGACTTCTTTTGTGGCCTATCATGTCATCTGTCCTAAACAATGTCCTTTGTGCACTTGAAAAGAATGTATGTTATTGCTGATTATGGATGAAATGTTCTCACTTAAGGCCAGTTTTTCCTTATTAATCTGTCTGGACAATCTGTTTATTGATATAAGTGGGATGTTAAATTCCCCAAATATTATTGTGTCACTGTCAACTTCTCCTGTTATGTCTGTTAATATTTGCTTTATGTATTTAGGTGCTCCTATGTTGGGAGCTTATGTACTTAGAATTGTTATATATTCTTGTTGGATCAATCCCTTGATCATTATGTAATGTCCTTCTTTGTCTCTTGTTACAGTCATTGTTTTAAAGTCTATTTGTCTGATATAAGTATTGCTACTCCACCTTTCTTTTCATTTCCATTTGCATGGAATAAGTTTTTCCATCACATCACTTTCAGTCTGTGTGTGGCTCTAGATCTGAAGTGAGTTTCTTGTAGGCAGCATATAGATGGGTGTTGTTCTTTTATCAATCTCACCACTCTTTGTCTTTTGATTGAAGCATTTAGTTTATTTACACTTTAAGTAATTATTGAAGAGAATGTTTTTACCGTTATTTTGCTAATTGTTTGGGAGTTGTTATCGTAGTTTTCTTTGCTTCCTTTCTTCTTCTATTCTCTTGTTATTTGATGACTATCTTTAGTGTTATGTTTGGGTTCCTTCCTCGTTTTTGTATGTGTATGTATTACAGATTTTTGATTTGTGATTACCATGAGGTTTATCTATAGCAATCTATATGTATATTAATATATACATGATTATTTTAAGTTGATGAACTCTTAATTTTGAAAGCATTCTAATAACCCTGCATTTTTACAACCCCCCCCAATTTTTAACATTTGACATAATAGTTTACATCTTTTTGTTTTGAAAATTCTTTAGCTACTAATGCAGATATAGATTATTTTACTCCTGTTGTCTTTTAATGTTCCTACTAGCTTTATAAGTGGTTGATCTACTACATTTACTGTATATTGTCTTACCAATGAGATTTTTTTTCCTTTTGTCATTTATATGTTTCTAATTGCAGCATTTTTTTTCACTTAGAGAAGTCCCTTTAATGTCTCTTGTAAAGACAGGTTAGCAGTGCTGAACTCTTTTAGCTTTGCTTGTATGTAAAACTGTTGATCTCATTCAAATCTGAAGGACAGCCTTGCTGGGTAGAGTATTCTGGGTTGTAAGTTTTTCCCTTTCATCACTTTAATATACCATGCTACATACTTCTGGGCTGCCAAGGTTCTTCTGAAAAGTCAACTGACAGTCTTACGGGAGTTCTGTCATATTAACTAGTTGATTTTCCCTTGCTGCTTTTAAGATTCTTTCTTTAATTTTTGCCATTTCAATTACAATGTGTCTTGGTATGAATCTCTTAGGGTTGATCTTTATTGGGACTCTCTGCACCAAAATGTCTTCCTGGACCTGGATGTCTGTTTTTCTTTCCCAGGTTAAGGAAGTTTTCAGCTATTATCACTTCAAGTAAGTTCTCTGCCCCTTTCTCTCTCTCTTCTCCTTCTGGGGCACCTATAATGCAAATGTTAGTACATTTGATGTTATCCCAGAGGTCTCTTAAACTGTCTTTATTTTGTTTTTAATTCTTTTTTTTCTTTTTTCTGTTCACCTAGAGGGATTTCCACCACTCTTGTTTCCCTGCTCTCTTATTTGTTCATTCATCTGTATGATCTAATTTACTGTTGATTCCTTCTGGTGTTTTTTTTTTTTTTAACTTCAGTTATTGTATTTTCAGCTCTGTTTGCTTCTTCTTTATATTTTCTAACCCTTTTTAAAATTTCTCACACTGTTCATCCATCCTTCTCCCGAGTTTGCTGCACATCTTTCTCATCATTACATTGAACTCTTTATCAGGCAGATTGCTTTTCTCCACTTTGCTTAGTTCTCCTTCCAGAGTTTTATCTTGTTCCTTCACTTGGAACATATTCCTTTGTCACATCGTTTTGCCTAATTCTCTGTGTTTATGTGTAAGTATTAAGTAGGGTGGTTATATTTCTCGATCTTAGAGAAGTGGCATTATGTAGAAGATGTCCTATCAGGCAAAACAGCACACTCTCTTGCGGTCACCAGAGGTATATGATGTAGAGGTGCCCCCTATGTGGGATGCATTAGCACTTCTCATGTGGCAGTGTCAACTACTGTGAGCATGCTGGTAAGCATGGCTGGTCCCCATCCTAGTTGACTGCCAAGCCCTGTCTTGTGTAGAGGCCAGCCACTGATGGATGGGGCTGGGTCCTGTCATGGCTGGCTGCATGGTCCTAGGCCTTGTGTCAGCCTACTGGTGTGTGAAGCCAGGACTAATCATGCCTGGCTGTGGGCCTGGGCTGTCCTGGGGCTGGTCCACCTGCCAGACAATATTGATCTGGCCAGGAACCATGCCTTGGGTAGCAAAGAAGGTTTTAGAATGATTTCACTCTGTGAGAATAGAAATGGCCTCCAGGTGAATTGGATGTAAATAATTTTATGACATTTAGTTAACTAATTAAAATGATATTTTATTTAATAATTAATGTATAGTAATATTCTAATTACAAAAGTGATAGTGGATTTACACCTGTGGTAGTGATTTTGTTTCATTTATTTCTAAATCTATTTAATTTTAAAAAGTGAGCTGTGGTGCAGCCACTTTGGAAAAGAGTATGAAGGTTCCTTAAAAAACTAAAAATAGAGTTGCCATATGATCTAGCAATCCCACTCCAGGGCATATAACCAGAGAAAACTCTAATTCAAAAAGATATATGCACACCAATGTTCACAGCAGCACTAATTAAAATAGCCAAGACATGGAAGCAACCTAAGTGTCCATAGATGAATGGATAGAGATGTGGTACACATATGCAATGGAATATTACTCAGCCATAAAAAAGAATGTAATAATACCATTTGCAGCAACACAGACGGACCTAGAGATTATCATACTAAGTGAAGTAAATCAGAAAAAGAAAGACAAATATCATATGATATCACTTATATGTAGAATCTAAAATATGATACAACTGAACTTATTTACATGAAAGAAACAGACTCACAGATAGAGAAAACAAACTTATGGTTACTGAAGGGGACAGGAGGTGGGGGAAGGATAATTAAGGAGTTTGGGATTAGCAGATACAAACTACTATATATAAAACAGATAAAAACAAGGTCCTACTGTTTAGCACAGGGAACTATATTTGATATCCTGTAATAAACCATAATGGAAAAGAATATGAAAAAGAATATATAAAATTGGATCATATATATATATATAATTGAATCACTTTGCTATACACCAGAAACTAACACAACATTGTAATCAACTATACTTCCATAAAGAATAAAAAGAAAAAATTTTTAAGTGAACTGTTTTCAAGATAAATACTAAGTAAATAATTGGAGAGGTGTATATTACAATGGTAAAAATCAAAAATAAACAAATGGGGGGCTTCCCTGGTGGTGCAGTGGTTGAGAGTCTGCCTGCCAATGCAGGGGACACGGGTTCGTGCCCGGGTCCGGGAAGATCCCACATGCTGCAGAGCGGCTAGGCCCGTGAGCCATGGCTGCTGAGCCTGCGCGTCCAGAGCCTGTGCTCCGCAACGGGACAGGCCACAACAGTGAGAGGCCCGCATACTGCAAAAAAAAATTATAATAATAATAAAAATAATAAAATGGGACCGAATGAAACTTCAAAGCTTTTGCACAGCAAAGGAAACCATAAACAAGACAAAAAGACAACCCTCAGAATGGGAGAAAATGTTCGCAAATGAATCAACTGACAAAGGATTAATCGCCAAAATATGTAAACAGCTCATGCAGCTCAATATTAAAGAAACAAACAACCCAATCCAAAAATGGGCAGAAGACCTAAATAGACATTTCTCCAAAGAAGACATACAGATGGCCAAGAAGCACATGAAAAGCTGCTCAACATCACTAATTATTAGAGAAATGCAAATCAAAACTACAATGAGGTATCACCTCACACCAGTTAGAATGGACATCATCAGAAAATCTACAAACAACAAATGCTGGAGAGGGTGTGGAGAAAAGGGAACCCTCTTGCACTGTTGGTGGGAATGTAAATTGATACAGCCACTATAGAGAACAGTATGGAGGCTCCTTAAAAAACTAAAAATAGAATTACCATATGATCCAGCAATCCCACTACTGGGCATATACCCAGAGAAAACCATAATTCAAAAAGACACATGCACCCCAATGTTCATTGCAGCACTATTTACAATAGCCAGGTCATGGAAGCAACCTAAATGCCCATCGACAGACAAATGGATAAAGAAGTTGTGGTACATATATATAATGGAATATTACTCAGCCGTTAAAAGGAATGAAATTGAGTCATTTGTTGAGACGTGGCTGGATCTAGAGACTGTCATACAGAGTGAAGTAAGTCAGAAAGAGAGAAACAAATATCGTATATTAACGCATGTATGTAGAACCTAGACAAAATGGTACAGATGAACCGGTTTGCAGGGCAGAAGTTGAGACACAGATGTAGAGAACAAATGTATGGACACCAAGGGGGGAAAGCCGCGGCGGGGTGGGGATGGTGGTGTGAATTGGGCGATTGGGATTGACATGTATACACTGATGTGTATAAAACTGATGACTAATAAAAACCTGCTTTATAAAAAAATAAATAAAATTAAATTTAAAAAATTAAAAAAAAAAGAAGCTCTTGGGGATGTAATCACATCTTATGTACTGTTTTCTGTATTCTTTCACTCAATATTGTATTTGTAGATTTATCCATTTTGTTGTGTCTACCAGTACTTTGTTCATTTTCATAGCCATCTAGGATTTTATTGTTGGAATATACCACAATCCACATAATAGTTAAATTATAATGAGCATTTGAACTAAAAAAAAAAAATTTTTTTTAAGTGAACTGTTTTCAAGATAAATACTAAGTAAATAATTGGGGAGCTGTATATTACAATGGTAAAAATCCCAACAGAGGTGCTCAACTGACTTAGTGAATGAAGTTACCCCCATTATTCAGATTATTCTAATTTTAAAATCATGATTTCATGTGAACTTCATTACAGTATTGTGAAGTTGATACTCTTGTTGGGAGAGAAAATTTTTCCCCTCTATCACTCTTGAATTCTTGGGGCTGGACTAATAATATAATTAAAACAAGATAGATAAACAAGAGAAAAAGAAGCAAATTTTAATTCGTGTACACAGAAGTCTCAGAGAAACAAGACCCAAGAACTGGCCAAAGCAGACAGCTTTTATACTTTTTAGACAAAGAAACAATAAATTTGTGAGGAACTGACAGGACAAAAGCTTAGGCTTTGGGTGCTTAATAAATGAAGAATCTGAATAGAGTTTGAACCTGGCTTCTAGCTCCAAATCTCTGAGCTCTGGTGATAAGGGTGTCCTACCTCCAGATGCAGGGAGAGTACCTTTCATAGGAGAGATTTATTTCCTACTTTCAGGGAGACAGAGAGGAGTGTCAAAATGTCCCTCTTGCACTGGTGGTTGCTTAAGTAACTCTAATTCAATACAATCAATATGCCATTGAAGCACACTTTGGGGTGACCTGCCCTGGGTCACAACCCTCCTAATCTCCATTTTAGAGAGAACACTGATAGAATTCTATGCCCGTAGGGATTTGGGAGCATCTCAAGATACTGTCTATCAAACTTGATGTACAATTCACTGAGTCACACACTCCGTTCTTCCTGGACCCTGCTGGCTTTGGACATTCCCTTCCCTGTATTTTTATGGTTAAACAACCCCTTTGCTTTGACTCAGTCATGGTTCAGGTGTGTTAATACTATCTGTAAGAATATTCTCTCTATCCTGAAAATAACTCTACATCTTCAAGATGACTTCTTATATCTTTGTCTTTATTCACTGAGTGTTAATTATATCACAGAACACTCAAGGTACACTCATATTTTAAGTTTCCTTGGCATAATGCACTGTATCTCCCATGTACTGGATACTTTGGTCCCGTTTAAATCATTAGCTTATCTGAAGCAGGTTACTGATGGCAGAACTCCAAATAAACTTTCACACTTGCAATTCTCCCAGTGGATTATAACTTATCACAATAATATCCATTATAATAACCATTTTATGCTTTTCCTTTGTTACAAGACCTTGTTACTGGGCTGAGGCTTTGCACTCAATAAGAGAAGATTGGCTCTTAAGAATTGAAGTCATCAATAAATTTGATCTTACGGTCTTGGATACCTTGGGGTGACTTAGTTTAACTGGGAAAGAGGTGCTGCTGACATAAATCCAAACAAACTTATGAGAGGCAAGTCATTAAAATAACACCAGTGCTTATATCCACAAACAAAAGAATCTGGGGAAAAATAATTCTGCACTAAAGGGTAACAAATATTTGAGAGAACTAAAACAAACAAAACAAAAAAACAGAGATGGCAGAAACAACTTGTGCAAAAGATAAAATTGAAAGTGAGCTTATTAAAGAAAAAATCAGTGGAGAAATCAACTACAAAATAGAAACTAAGATTGAAATAAAGATAAAAATAAAAGTCGTTAGTTTCAGGCTTCCCTGGTGGTGCAGTGGTTGACAGCCCGCCTGCCCATGCAGGGGACACGGGTTTGTGTCCCTGTGTGGGAAGATCCCACATGCCATGGAGCAGCTATGCCTGTGAGGAGTGGCTGCTGAGCCTGCGCGTCCAGAGCCTGTGCTCCGCAACGGGAGAGGCCACAACAGTGAGAGGCCCGCGTACCGCAAAAAAAAAGAAAAGTGGTTAGTTTCTTTTTCTCAAGTGTCTTTATTAACCTTTCTTGTTTGGTGTATAGAATCTGTACTGTAGCTGACTTTCAGATTACATTACAGAGAGTAATTAAATGGCATATACATCTCCGGGCAAGTCTGTTTACCTAGTGGACTTAATAAAAGTGAATAGTGTGATGATAATCGTATGGTAGAGATAATAGAAAAGATATTTAACCAGATGACCAGAGAACTGGATTGTAATACCAAGTTTTCCACTAGTTAATTTTACTACAGTGTGTGAGCCACTCAATATATATGTGTCAATAGTATATCTACCTTATATGTATGTATTGGTATATGTGTGTATATGTATATACATATATATATCATATTGTTCTTACCCTGAGTCTATCAGAGTCCCTTTCAGACATTAAAGTAAGAGTGACTTTTTCTTCAGGTTACTATTAAGAACATATTATCACTATCAATACATACGTACACATATGTATATATTATACATATATAATTATATTATTATTATATGTAAAACTGAGTCTAAAACTGCCTTGGGGTAGGTCATACCTACTGACCCAGGTAAAGTTTGGAGGAAATATGTTAAAGAGACAGACCAACTGCCCTCAGGCAGGATCATTCACTTTGTGGTACAGAAGCCCAATTTTATCAGACTTTTCCAGGCTCTTGGGACTGACTCATGCTAATCAAATAACACATGGCTGATTTACATTGAGAAATTACGAACTGAGCAATTTAAAACATCAAACGCTCAAGAAGTCCCGAATAGCCAGGCTAACAGCTCAGTGTATTCTCCTCTCCATGAATGTCCAAATCCTCTGGGACTGCTGTGTGCTTGGCTCAGAACAAGAGTCAAGGGAGCTCAATGATTTTACACCTTCAAGATCTGAAGGCCAAACACACCCATTTCCAAGCTAGGTAGGTAAAGGTTAAGTGGATGCTTGTGCTAGCTGGACAGAGTGCTCTTCTTTAGACAGGAATGGAGACAGAGACTTACTCTTCCTCTTCATTTTCCCCTTTTCTAGTTTCCATTAAGACCACCACCCTTTAGTTACCATAGCTTTGCCACTTCAAGCTGGCATTACTTAGCTTAACTCTTTCTGAAATTCCAGTTTAGTCCTGGGGACAACGTGTTGGCCATCCTAGTCTGTGAGTCTTCTCAGCAAAACAGCTAGAAATGTGAGATTGAGGCACTTCTGTGTGTGAAACATGTACCCCAACACACATGTTCCTCTTTCTCTTAGGGGTCCACCTTTTCCTGATCCTTCAGAGAAGCTGCCTATGTACCTACCACAGCCTTGAGTAAATGTGGACTAAAATAATCTGTTTTTCTCTGGTCTCAACCTGTAATAATTTGAGGAAGCACACTTTGCAAAATTCTTCAGAAATATGTGGTGACTACAGCCCCCAAGGATCTGGGAGAAACTGAGTGGAAATTCGAAGTATCAGTCTCACTACTGATACTCCCCAGGAGATGCCACAGGGAAGCACTGAACTTGCACTTGAAGGGTCCTGGCTTACAGAAGGTGCTGACTGGGTGTGCATGGGCTCCAGGTCTGCAATGAGGCAAGAGGAGCATCCCCTAAGATCTATCTGTGAACCGCTCTGTTGGCATTCATTCACTGCTGTGTGGAAACCTGGAGGATTCTCAGCACTGCCTAGAACCAAACGGCATTTAAAACACCCTCAGGATCTTTGGTTCGGCAATGAACCTTATCTTTGATTCCAGAGGGTGGTTCTTCATCAGCACTGCTGAGCTAATGCTCTTTTACTGCCTGAAAAGGCAGAGATGAGCCTGTGGGGTCCAGAATGCCACATGTGAGGATGCCTACTTCCCCAATAAGGGCAGACTGTACTGTCATTTTATAGTCACCACGACAGCTGGAGAAAAAAAGTTAGAGCATCCTCATTTTCTTCCAGAAGTGTCTTTTGTAGCCACCCATTTGGAAGCTGTCCGTGAATCTGTTGACTTCTTCCATCAGAGAATCCTCTCCAGATTCATCTATCATTTTCCCCATAGTCCTTCTCATCCTCGTCATACGCGGGCCTCTCACTGCTGTGGCCTCTCCCATTGCGGAGCACAGGCTCCGGACACTCAGGCTCAGCGGCCATGGCTCACGGGCCCAGCTGCTCCGTGGCATGTGGGATCTTCCCGGACTGGGGCACGAACCCGTGTCCCCTGCATCAGCAGGCAGACTCTCAACCACTGTGCCACCGGGGAAGCCCCAGTCACTCTTTTAATATCTCCTGAAGATCCCATGCTATGTTTTTCTATGTAGCATTTATTACTGCTTGATAGAGTATATACACATACTGGTTTTTTCTTTTCATTGTTTGGCTCCTCCAACTAGAGTGTAAATTTAACAAATGTAGGGACTTTAATCTGTTTTATTTCCTGCTATATTTCAAGCATCTAGAACGGTACCTGGTAGATAGTCAGCATTCAACAAATATTTGTTGAAAGAAACAATGAAAGAATCTCAATTTGAGTTTCTAGTATGGTACCCTGACCAAGATCAGTAGTTCCTGAACCTGGGTATCCATGAGAACCACTAGCAAGAACTTAAAAATATATCAGATTCCAGGGGTCTACCCCAGATCTACTAACTCAAAATAACAGAGGGAAGACTGGTCAGGAATCTGTATTTTTAATAAGCCTGCTGGTGTTTCTGATGTGCATTCAGGCCTGGGAGCCAATGGTCTAGGCCTTAGTTTCAGGAACACAGGAGGAAACATAAGGTAGTGTGGTTAGCATGTGGATCTTAAGGTCAGCCTAGATTTGACTCCCAACTTTGCCATTTACTTGCTATTATAGATTACTAAATTTTCGGAGGCTCTCAACTTCCTCATACTTAAAATGGTAAATACCAGTATCATAAAATGCCAGAAACTTCAGTTTCCTGGGGCATGAAAGAAACAGAAAAACAGCTTAGCTTTCCCATGGGGACATCCCATGGGGTGCAGGTGCAGGAAGAGGACTGCAGAACGTTAGCACCAGCACTGCAAAGTCCTCATGCATCAGCCCAGGGGTGAAGCATCGATTATTCCAGAATCCCTCTGTTTAACAGCATGAGAATCATGATATAGTGTCCAAATGGCTTTCCACTGATAACAGGGAGGGGCAGGCAGCATATGGGTAGATGGAACTAGGTCTCAGTCAGGGACTGACATCCACAGTTCAGCTAAGTGGATGGCCCTTCTTCATCCACTACTCAGGCTATAGAATAAGATTCTCTCACATGCTTGCCCATGGCTGCGTTATTCAAATTGGAACATAATACAGGAAATGAACATTGCTTCCAGCTTAACTCACAATCCTGACATCGTTATATTTCTCTCTAATTGGAACCTCAGGAAGCACTTCACTTTTTATTCCTACTTGATGGAAAGTCTCTACAAAACCTGCTCAGATTATTGGAGGTGTGACACCCCTGTTTAGCCAGTAATGGTAACAGTATTAACCGTAACTCATGCATTTGGTATTAGTGAATATAATACCAGTGTAATTCCGTAGCAATCCTCACATTCTTTTCTATTAAAATTCCATTAGATTTCTGTGTGTCAAGCATTAGTTCAGTCTCACAGGGACATAGATTATAGGTAGTATTTATTTATATGCATATACTAAGTAAAAAAGAGTCTGGACTACGTCCTGGTTTTTCCCTCATTATTAATCTTGTATGTTAATATCACAATTTACATTTGTGCAGCGGAATCTGAGCTCTTTCTGGTTCATTGACTTTCCTAAAGAATTGCGGGGGGCGGGGTGGGAAATGACTTTTGAAGAAGGGGAGTAAGTATGTCCTGTCACTCACAAAGTAGGCTCCAGCAGTGCATCAGTTACAGCATGGTTGCTCTTTAGCAAATGCGTTAATTGTGTCCTGTGTGGTTTGCCTTTTCTCCCACTGCAGTACAGCTCAGCTACACAGGAGCACCAAGAGATGTAATCTGAATTTTTTTAAAAAGTGTGTCTGGATGAGAAATTACTAGAGAGCAGAAGAATACCTTTCCAGTGACTCAATTTGAGATCAGCAACTAATTAACTATGCATAGAAATGTCACTTAAGGAAAAGTCTGTCAATATGCTGAAATTTCTTTTACAGATTTGTGATTAACTTCTAATTATAGACTAATTACCCTTTTCCTTATCATCAAGCATCTTGAGTGTTGACACAGAATCTATAAATGATGCCAAGGAGACAAGTGTGGACCTAATGTGCTTCCTTCACCACGTGAACAAAGATAAAGGGAGGAAGATGGTCCCCATGTTACTTTAGGAGCAAAGCTGGCAGCTTGAGAATCCTGGTGTGAAAATACAGTGATGGGATTTCCAGCAACCAGGAAAATAACTCTGGTGAACTTCCTGATTTTACTTCAAAGAGAAGTTTAGGGTGAGTGACAAGAGGGAGAAAAATGGGCTTTGTTCCTATGGCTGTTCTGAGGTGAATCACTGATGCAGCTGACTTGGAGCAGAGTGTGTGTGTGTGTGTGTGTGTGTGTGTGTGTGTGTGTGTGTGTGTGTGTGTGTGTGTGTGTGTCAGAGACAGAAAAACAGGAACAGAGAGACAATGCCCATGTGTGTTTGAGAGTTTGTCTGCCAGTGAAAAAGAGAGAATACTTGTTTCCTCAGAAAATGAAATGGAAGTTTCAATAGAACAGAAGACAAAGTTATTGCTACTGAGGAAAGGATTCAATCGTATTTGGTGGCTGCTTTCTAGTTACTTGCATGCTACCTTGATAAATCTAATATCACTACTCTACAGATATGCTTCCTCTTCTACAGTAAATAACATCATCATCCCCTTCTGCTCACTCGCCTCAAGTTTTATTACCACTATAAAACTGAAAGTCACTTCTTGTTTCATTTAACTCAACTAGAAAGACAAAGTACCCAGCCAGGTTGTGTTTGATCCAAGAAAGCAAAAAGCCTTCAACTTCCTTGGGTCTCACAGCAACGTACTGAAAATTTCTAGAAAAGGTAGTGAAGTAGACAGTCAGGTGCCATCCACCAGAATGCAAGTTTCCATGATGGCAGGGTTTTCTAAAGTCTGTTTTGTGTGCTATTGTATGTGCAATACCCACTGAAATGCCTTGTTTGTATTAGATGCTCGATAAATATTTTTGGAATAAATGCACTGTCCTGTTTTTCTGTGTGATGCTTCTGTTGAGCTCCGTTTTGCAAGGAACACTCTATAGCAACAAAAATTTATATTTCCTCCTTCTCTCTCTCTCCCTCTCTCTCTCACCAATCCCCCAACCCCCACAACACACACACACACACACTCCCAGCTGCTATGATATAAGAATTATACTGTAGCTTTGTCTAGAACCCACAATCATTTCTTTTTTTGCATTTTTGACAGGAAAATATATGAAGTCATAAAAAGATGATTATCATAATGATTTACTGAGAAGTTACCGAAGGAAGTATCAGAAGAATCCCACCTAAAAAAGAAGCCTGTAGCCTCTTTCTCTGGATGGTCATTATTTACTCTGTTCAAAATACTACAAGGTGTAACATTTCCCTGAATGTTTTGAAACCAAGATCTTCCTGATGATGGGAGCAGGGGGATGACAAGTACTTGGGCCACCCAGGGTTTTTATAGCCTAAAGTTAAATATTCTGATATACTACCAACTCTTTCATCCCTCCTCTATTTTTCCAGCAATTATGAACCCATCGGCTGGACACTGTGTAAATCTTCAAGGGAAATGTAGCTGCATAATGTACCTGATAATGGCATGAAGTCCCGTTCATTCTCAGGCTAATCTCAGAGCTTCCTTATTTCTCCCCATTATTTCTTTCCTGTGTTATTTCTACAGGAAAGAAATAGCAGAAATTTTTCCATTATAAGATGAAGGGTGGGAGCATTTGGGGGTATAAAATGATGCTTCTATGAGACTATTCATGATTACAGCCGATGATTCTCCAGGTTCATTGTTTAAGAGATAGAATGCATAGTCTATTGTGAACCTGAACGAATGATCCTTATTACTTGCCTCTCTAATGCAGATAAATTACATAATCCTTACTGAAGTTTAATAGAAAGATGCTGAATAAGGCGAGTATTTTGCCAGGAGAACCACATACAAAGTTGATAAAGTTGTCACATTTCAGACTGCACTTCTGATCTGGACTTCTCTGTATCACTGAAGTGACTCACATAGGTTGGCCCACATAGACAAACTCACAAGAGACATTTTACTGGGAGAATTCTAACTTCCTCTGGGCTGACACTTGGAACCTCTGCCATGCATATCTTCTCTCTGTTGGAAAATACCACAGGAAGCCCAATTCCAACTAGAAGGCTGCATAGTAAGCATGAAGTCAGCTAAAGGGAAGCTAGTTACCTAATTCGAATGAGACAAGCATTTCATGTCTTCTTCTCTTTCCTCAAACCTCCCACTAATGCTAGTTGATGACTTTTCATAATTCATTGAATAGTAGCCATGGGATGGGAACAACATCATCTATCACTGACACTTGTACCCCTGCCCTGCTTCCTTACTCTCTCTGCCAGTGAAGGTCAAGCTCACATCCTTTCCTGTTTTCTCAAGACCTTTCCTCTTGCAGTTACCCATTCCCTCTCGTGCATGCACGTTGTCTCTCCATCCACTTGCGTATTCTCCTCAACACACAGACATGTTTTAGCATCTCCCGTCTTACACACACAAAACACCTCCACTGTCCATGTAGTCCCTTGCCAGCTTCTGCCCCATTTATCTGACCCCCATCATGACCACATTTCTTGAAAATTTCTTGAAAAGCTGAGTACACACAAATGCTGTCTGCACTTCTCACATTACCTTCATTCCTTAACCCAATACCATCTACCAGGTGACCTAGATATACCTTCATCTGGTCAAGGATATCAGTGATTTCCAGGTTGGCTAATCCAGAAGACACTCTCTGTGTTTGCTGCCCTCAAACCCTCAGCATCCCGTGACAGAGATGTCTTCTTACTCCTGCTCTGGCACCCTGCTCTCTTGACTGCAGCCTACGCCATACATCTGGTTGTCCTTCCCCCTCACTGACCACATTCCTTCTGTTCCCCTGGCTCCGGTCCCTCCTCTACCTGACATCTTAATGTGGCAATTCCCCAGGGCTTCATCTCGGCTGTCTTCTTCCTCTACACATATTCTCCAGCTGCATTACAAGTCATTTGGCTTTAAGTACATAAGTATGCTAATGATTTCCACATTTATATCTCTGGCCCAGACCTGTCCCCTGAACTCCAGGCTTATGTACACATCCGACTTCCAATCTGACAGCTCCACTTGGATAATTCCCAGACATCTGAAACTTGAATGTGCAAAAAGTAACCCCCAAACCCTTTGTCGAAATTATTTCCTTTTCACCTCTATCTTCTCCATCTCAGTTGGAATGGCAACCCCCCACCCAGATACTCAAGCCAGGAGCCTTCCACCATATTCAATGTATTTATAGCTTCTTTCCGTTATATTTCTGAATATATTTGACTTCCACCACCTTAGTTCAGGCCTTCCTCAGCTCTCACCTAGGAGGCTGCAAAGCCTATAAGTCAGTCTCCCCATTTCCAGTCTTGCTCCTCTCAAACCCATGTTTCAAATAACCACAAGCATGGCATATTTAAATATGCACCAGCTTATATCACTGTCTGTTTAAACTTTCTAATTGCTTTCCACTCCACACAAAAGCAAATCAGATTCCTTCCTATTGCCTACAAGACCCTCCATGAGCTGAACCCACAAAGGCTCCAAACACACCTCGCTCCATTCTGATGGCACTGTCTTCTTTCAATTCCTGGAAATTCTAAGCTTCTATCTGCCTCAACCTTGTGTGTGTTCTGTACCTTTTTCCTGGAATGCTCTCCAGACATTCTCCTTCTTCACAAGTCTCTTCCTGCTCATCCTTTCAGGTGGTCTCAGCTAAAATATCTCGGACTTTCCCTTAACTAACCTATCTAAAGGAATCCTCTCCACTTGTCACACTCCCTGTACACCCTATTAGCTATCTCAGCCCTCGGTTCATTTACTTAGTAATGTTTAGCACAATTTGCAATTCTTTTGGTGTGCTTTTTAAGTGTGTCTACTTTTGTTGGTCTGTCTCTCCCACCGGGATCTAAATGCACGAGGGAAGGAATTTTCTCTGACCTCATCACTCACCACTGTATTCCTCATAGGAGTGTTTGGCAAATGCAAAGTTCTCCAAATATATCTCTTGAATTAATAAATGAACAAATGAATGTCTTTAAATAAAGATTAGAGATGTCCCCACATATTCACTACAATAACCATTTTTAGTGGAGGCACTTTCTAAGGAACAAAATGGAAAAAGCTGTGCAGGGGATTTGGAGTTCAAACCTCGGCCACTGTTAGAGGAGTTGTCCAGCTTCTCAAAAATGCTCTGGGTTTGTGTCTTGGGGGAGACAGGAAAGAGGCATGGAGAGGCATGTTTGGGGAAGGGTGGAGAAAACCACAACCCTCTCAAGGGAGGCCCACATTTTTTAGCTTAGAAGGACAACCCACAGATACAGGGGATCTGCCTTTCCTCAAAAAACCCTGATTTCTGTCAATGGTTCCTTTGCTTCTCCCCTCCCCATTTTCTCTCTCTTTCCATGTAACTCCTGAGTTAGTGGCCACAGAGGAAGCAATCAGACAGAGGAAACACCTGTCAAATCTTCTGGCCATGAGAGAAGAAAGAGCAAACAGCTTAAGAGAAAAGAAATTCAAAAGAAAACCAATTCTAGGCTGCCAAACATGAGGTTTCTTTCTTATTTAATTCTGTATTTGCAGAAGGCAGCAAGGCATAGAGGTAAAAGCATGGGCTGATGTATTCGTTCCCTGTGACTGCTGTAACAAATTACCACAAACGTAAAGCCATGCAAATTTATTCTGAAGGTCGGAAGTCCAAAATGGACCTCACTGAGCTAAAACCGAGGTGTTGGCAGGGCTTCCTTCCTTCTGTATGTTCCAGGGAGGAATTAGTTCTCTGCCTTTTCTAGCTTCTAGAGGATGCCTGAATTTCTTTACCTGTGGCTGCATCACTTTGACCTCTGCTTCCATTGTCACACCTCCTTCTCTGACTCCGACCTTCTTATCTCCCTCTTCTATGGACCCATGTCATTACCTTGGTCCACCCAGATGATCCAGGATAATCTCTATCTGAAGAGCCTTAATTTAATCACATCTGCAAAGTCTCTTTTGCTATTCAGAGGTTCTGGGAATTAGGACGTGGACCTCTTTGGGGGAACATTATTCATTCTACCACGGCTGGGTTCCAATTTTAGTTCTGTCACTTACATACTACTCTGTGCCAAGCACTATGCCAAGTACTTTACGTATTTTTAATTCGATCCTTTAAAAATCCCTGACATAGAGGTACTCTCATCTGTATTTTATATATGAAGAAACAGTAGCTTGGCAATGTGAAGCCACTTGGTCTTATGGTCTTATGTTGGTAACTCTGGTAGAGCAAAAATATAAACCTGTGTCTGCTTAAATCCAGGCCCCTGCACCTGGCTGCCAGGTTGATCGGAACTTCTGCACTAACAGTCTGGGCACACGGGAAACGTTCAATAAATGGTGAGCTATTATTGTTTTTACAGTAGTAAGTTCTACCTAACCTCAAACAGCTATGTGACTCCTCTGAACTTTTGACTCCTCATGGGATCATACATCCACTCTTTCATTTGGCAAATACTTACGATGGTCTACTACTCTGCTAGGTACTGTCCTAGGACTTGAACGTTGTTCTAAATGCTATTGTGCAGTTAAAATGAAACAACGGGTTGGCTCAGGGTCCAATACATAGAAGACACCACGGAATACTATTCCCATTTCTCTTTTCTTCTTTCGATTATAACGTTCTTGAGGTTTCATCTGATTTTCTGATTGTTCTGATTTGTCTGCGAGTGTTTCTTTCATTGCAGTTTAGCACAAAGCAGTGATTCCATATAACATTTGCCAGGTTGAATTGGCGTCTATGTGATCTGTGGTAAGGCAATGACTTCGAATAGTTCTCTCCTTCTAATGGGCTGTTGGTGGTTTAGTTATAATCTGTAGAAGTCCAAAAATCCTAGTTTTCAGGAAACAATTCGACTCTAAAACTGGGGTGATACCTTTCCAAAGTGACTTAACCCTGTTTTCCAATATGTGGAAAGAATATGTATGTCTGAATGTCTGGGAATGAGTGACAGGGTGGAGGATGGAGAGGTGAAGGAATTCCAGAGTCTGCTGGAAAAAATACCAGAGTAGGACAAAAGACTCTCTAAAGCTTGGCCAAGGGGTAGCTTTGAGACTCATTTACAGATGGGCCCATAGACGCAAAGGAGAGGAAGACACCACATGAATGGACCCACATGTGGCCGCAAACGTTCTCTGTGTTTTAGGGCAGGAGGTTTTTCATCAATTTCCTATCATTTGTTCTTTGACCCATTTTTTACTTCCTACTCTTCTCTATCACAACTTTTTCCTTTCATTTCTTATCTTACAATATCATATTATTCATTCTAAGCAATCCTCACTAAAGAAATTAAATATAATAAAGATATATTGGATCTTTTCCTTTTTTTCAAAAGGAATATCTGTGAAACAAAAGTTTGTCAGGTCGAATTTCTAAAATAAATCTTGGCACGAGGGCCCTGGTGAAGTAATAATCCAGCTTCTGTTGGAGTACCATGGTGCCACTGATGGACCACTCAATAACTTGGCATCTCTTGTCAGGAACTCATCGAGGTCCTGCAAATTTAATCTAAAAATCTTCATAATTTAAAGAACTGCTAGGGAAAAAAGGTTATGAGACAAGCAAAGGAAGTCACATCATTGCTGGTAAGATTAGAGTAGATCAGAGCAGGAGGTTATATAGGAAGGTAAAAACTGAAATTTCTAGTGTTATCAAATATCTTCTCTAAAGATGAAATTCAGTGGCAGTGTTTTAGGTTTTAACATTATAGTCATTAATGTTACATGATGAAGTCTGAATATATGTTACATGACTCAGTCACAAATAATGCCTTAATGAAACTGAAGAGAAATCAGAATGGCTCTAAATATAATTCTTAACAATCTGCCATTCCTTTTTCTACTCTGTTTAACATTTGAATTTCACATAATTCTGGGTTTAGGGAAGTAATAGAAGGACATGTGGAGATCACTGGACTAGACATTAGAGCAGCTGATTTTTAGTCTCTTTTCTGCCAGTAACTAATTGTGTGATCTTAAAAAGGACACAATCACTGTGGCTTGTTCTTGCTATATAAGTGGTTTAAACTAGATAAATTTTAAGACTCCTTCAGACTCTAAATCATTAAAAATGTGTGGCCGATGTGCTTCAGAAAAGAGTTAACATATGTTGCGTAGAATCCTTATTCTGCAGGATGTTATATATGTATGCCTCCTATGGACATGCATTCCATCAACCACTACTTATTAAGGGCCCTCCTTTCATCAGATACTAAAGATACTCTTGGGCAAAAACTGGCATGGTCTTGTCCTCAAAGAGTTCACAGTCTAGGGAGAAAGGTAGACATTTATCACATAATTATATAAATAAAATATAGAATGATAATTGTAGTACTGCTTTGGAGAGGTACACAATGCTATAAGCATACACAAGAGGAGATTTCAATCTGGTCAGGGAAGATCAGGAAAGATAATGGGAGTGAGAACTGAAAGATGAATTTAGGTGAGGAGGAAAGGAGAAGAAATTTCTAGGTAAAAAGGACAACATGTTCAAAGGCCCTGTGGTTGCCAGGAACATATGAGGGACTGGAAAAACCTCTTAAAATGAGATGTACTATGGCATGTTTCTTTCAATATTTGCTCTTGAAATGGTTTGCCTTTCTTTCCCCCCAAAAGTAGCTAATAGAAATCATATTCCCTGTAACAGATTTTGTATAACACTTCTTAAGAGTAATTTAATTTGGGTTGACTCTGTCTTGGACCCTGCCAAAGGGGTCTTATTTCTGGCATGCCAGTGGATCCTATTGCATGTGCCCTTGGCATGGGCCTGAGATAGACAATTCTCCCACATTGTTTGTAGGATCCTTTAGTTTTATGATGTAGAGGAGAGAACAAGATGATGAATATACATGTGGATATGGGAAAATTTTTGTTTTTCACTTTCATTTATTTTAAAATAAAGATTGTATATATTTAAGGTACAAAGTACAATGAATACATACATATATATGTGTGTGTGTGTGTGTGTGTGTGTGTGTGTGTGTGTGTGTTTAGTGAGACGATTATTACAGTCAAGCCAATTAACATATCTTCTCCTCACAGGGTTACCACTTTTTGTGTGATGAGAGTACCTAAAATCTACTTTCTTAGCAAATTTTCAGTATTCAATGCAATAGTATTAACTGTAGCCATCATGCTGTATGATAGATCTCTAGACTTATTCATCCTACATAACTGCAACTTTTTATCCTCTGACCAACATCTCCCCATTTCTTACACCTGTCCACCCTTTCCCACACCTGGTAACCACCATTCTATTCTCTGCTTCTATGTAACTGACTTTTTTAGATTCCACATATAAGTGAGATTGCAGTTTTCTTCTTTCTGTATCTGACTTATTTCACTTAGGCCGTTAACGACTGACAAGTTTATCCATGTTGTTTCAAAAGGCAGGATCTCTTTCTTTTTTAAGGCTGAACAATATTCCAATATATATATATATATAACATTTTTTTTATCCATTCATCCAACAGCAGACACTTAGATTGTTTCCATATCTTGGCTATTGTGAATAATGCCGTGTGAACATGGGGGTGCACTATCTCTTTGAGGTGCTGATTTCATCTCCTGTAGGTATATACCCTGAATAGGGATTGCTGGATCATATGGTCATATGAATTGCTGGTTATATCTTTAGTTTTTTGAGGAACCCCTGTACTGTTTTCCACAGTGACTGTACAAATTTACAACCCCACCAACAGTGTACCAAGGTTCCCTTTGCTCCATATTCCTGCCAACACTTGTTATTTATTGTCTTATTGATGACAGCCATTCTGACAGGTGCGAGGTGATATCTCACTGTGGCTTTGAGTTGCCTTTCCCTGGTGATGAGTGATATTGAGTGCCTTTTGATACACCTATTGGACAGTTGTATGTCATTTTTGGAAAAATGTCTACTCAGTTTCTCTTCTCATTTTGGAATCAGGTTGTTTGTTTGTTGCTATTGAGTTGTATGAATTCCTTATGTATTTTGGATATTAACCCCTTATCAGATACATGGTCTGCAAACATCTTCTCAGATATGGAAACATTTCATAGGACACTGTGGATAATGCCAGTGAAGATTTTTACATGCTACATATTTGTGGTATAAAGAGTGCTCAATTTCTGAAACCATGAACAAAAGTGTGTATGTGAGGGATGGGGGAAGATGAGATAGTAAAGAGAAAAATCTTATTTCAGAGTCTTTTCTTCTTAGGTGGAGGACAAACCATTTTCAGAGAAAACTTTTAAGGACAAGCCTCTTCATCAATATGGAGGGGAAAAAAAATAAGATTTTTGACAAAGCCAAGATTCTCTTTTGAAATGGAGATATTTCCAATAATGAGGAGCTAAATAGGTCATGTAGTAGAAAAGGCTATCATCATTGTGGTTAGCACTGAAATAATGTTACCTTTATGGGGAGGATAGCAGGAGATTGGGAATGCTTTTAGTAGCCAAACAAAACAGAAAAGAAACAGCTACAGTGGCCTAAAAAGAGGGTTTCATTTTTCTCCCATCAAGAGAAGACTAGGGGTACGGCAGATGCTGACTTTGCTCTAGAAACCAACAATGTTTCTGTAATTATTTCTTTCCTTCATGGTCAGAAGTTGATTGTCCCAGAGCAAATTATCCGATGATCACATGTATAATCAAGATAGAAAAATGAAAGTTTTCCCAGAGACTCTTCCCCTCAAGGTTTCTTGTTACATTTTTTTTTCTCTTGTTACATTTGATTGCCCAGAATTGGGTCATATGACTACCCCTTAGCTGTAAGGAAGACTAAAAAAGAGGAGACAAGACAGTCAAAAGTGACTTGGACCAATCTTAATTCATCACCAGAAGCTATGCCCATCACTGTTCCAAGAGCAAGGTTTCCATGAGCGAGGAAGAAGAGAGATGGGTGTGGAAAAATGCAAATAACAGTTTTTCCCAAGGAAAAACTCTTTTTAAAGAGTTTATTGTTCCTGCTACTGTTGTTATTGTTTATTTTGTTTATTTGTTTCTTTATTCTGGTCCTGGAGAAGTTGGAGGCTCAAACTCCAGGTCAGGGAAATACGATCAAATCATTCTTTTCAGTTGGATGTAATCTTCTTCCTGCAACATGGCACTAGGGCACAATTTCCCAAACAATTCCATTCTAATGTTCCAATAGAGAACCTGCTTCATAAATATTTCATGAGGAGTTTATTAAAATATACATTTCTAAGTACCCACTCTCAGAGATTCTAATTCATTAGGTCTGTGTTTAACAGGGAATTCTGTTCACTTACTACAGAGACCATTTGGAAAGCACTGGGTCTGGGGATTATAAGAACATAATGGGCATGTAAATTCTGCCTCCCCCACTCCCACCCCCAAAAGTTGAAATCTTTTTCTATTATCCCTAAGCCTTCAGAATAATCTTGCCAGAGCCTGGTCTTTGCCGCGCTGAGGCAATAAAGAATAGACCTGGGTCAAATTTTGAGAACAAACAGTGTAGGGCTGAAGAGCTAGAGTTTGGAGGAGACAGTTACACAACAGCAAGGGGGACTGGCAGAGTATTGGAGTAGGAGTCTGGTGCCAGAGAGCTAGCTAAGGTGACAGGGATGGCCAGGATACATTTGTGAAATATGTACGCATCCCTCAGAGCTTCTCAGAAAACCTGAGGAGTGGAATGAAGGAAAACACTGGACTTCTTGGATTAGGTTAGGATGAAAGTTTAAATTATTGCTGATTGGACGCTTGAGGACTGTAGCTGTCCGGACACCTGAATTATAGTAATATTTACTAAATATGAAAACAAAGAACATGAAAGAAGCCTTGAATGAAAGCCCATTTTCTGAAATGCATCTTCAGAGTTATCATGGAAGGCAGGTGTCACTGCACCCATTGGTGTTGGTAAAGAATGTGGGCTTAGATTAAGCAGATATTTACAGCCACAATGCTGGGAAATGGTAGAGACTGCTTTTGAGACAAGATCATTTATTCCAAATCCTTTGTGCTTCTCATGACAACATTTGCCTCTCTACCTATATATACCACCTTCCGTCAAATTAAAAAGCAACACTGGTGAATTGCTAGAATCTAAGAATTAGCTCTTCATCACCTGTGCCAGTCACTTACTGAGATTTGTTCAATATGTGCCTGCTAATGGTGAAAGTACTTTCTCCAAACTCTTTCCCATTGTAGTCAAGCCTGTGATGGATACACTTTAAAGGATCCTGAGAGACTCTGCTGTTCATGGGCAAAAAATGAGAGACGTGGAAGATAATACGTGAGGAAGAGGCTCTGGGACTTCACGACCCAACAAGAACTGCACAGATTATTAAACAGTTTCAAGTGACTTAACGATGACATGGACCCTCCTGAGAACAACAGGGTCATTGTCACCACTGTTCCAGCGGAGGAAGTTGAATGACGTGAGTACTTTCCAGCTCTCAGAGAAAATGAAAGGGGAAAGGAAGAAAATAGTGTTTATTTGCCTGGGTCACTGGGCCAGCCCAGCCGTTGTGAATTCTCTAAGGCTTCATTGCTATAGATATGTTTGCACACACATATTTGTGTAACAGCCAAGAATCCCAGAACAACTGGCTGAGATACTCCTATGAGGAATAGGTCTGCCATTAAAAACAAGACACTACTAATTTCCCCTTTTACATTGTACTACCTACTCACTAGTTCATTAACCTGTTTACATTGTTTAAATAGAAGGTGTGTAAGTTTACTAGGTATCAATAGCAGGCATCACAGGCTGGGTTGTGCTGCTATAACAAATAACCCTAAATTTCAGTGGTTTATAACAACCAAGGTGTTTTTCTTGCTTCACCTATGCATCCATTGAAGGTTGGTAGTGGCCTCTGTTCCATGTCACCCTCACCCAGGGACCAAACATGACAGAGGCACCACCATCTGGAAATCCATAGGTCAGTGAGGTACATAGAAGGGGAGGTGGAGAATCATGCGTGTTAAAACTCCATTTCACTTACATTTCACTGGCCAAAGAAAATCAAATGGCCTCAATTAATTTCAAGGTGGGGGTGTGGAAAGTGCAATCTTCTCTTGTACCCAGAAGGAAAGGGAAATAGTATATTAATGGAAAACAGTAATGTCTGTTATAAAAATTGGTATCCTACTACCAAAAAATCCCTGTCCATTAATTTGATCCAATGCACCACAAACTGGAACTGGCCTCAGAGTTTGTCTATTTACAAATTAAGCTTTTCCATGGTACCAATTCAAGTCCTGAGCTTGAAGGCAAACTCTGCAAGGGTCACACTCTGTAAGTCACTGATCCCAGAAACATTCTTGGCGGCATCCAATACCTTTGGCATTTCTCCACCACCATTCTTCTCACTCCTAACTTGAGCTGAGACACAACCACATCAAAACGTAAAATCACTGGCTTTTAACATAATTAATGTGTTTGAGAACTCCCTCTGTTTTTCTTCTCAAGCTCATATCTGAACTTTACCTCATCCTCATCTGTTCTCCACAAATGGGGCTCAATGACTCACTGAAGCTCAGGGACAGAGTGAGAATGCTTGTTTTATGTTATTTGGTGATTTAAAAAAGAAAAACTTGAAGTTTTATTATTTGTGTCTAATTCAAAAATTTCCAAACCAGAGTAGATATGTCAAATGGTTTCATTAAAAGGAATGGTTGACTACTTATCCACAGGGATTATGCCCCTTCCTTTCCCTTCAGTCAGAGTGAAGGATTTGGATGGGACTAGAGTTAGAGTGAATCAGGAGAGGCGGCTGAGCTGTGGAGTAATGGATTCACACACACTCACATCTCATAGTCATGGGTTAAGAAGCATAAAGAAGTATCTACGAAATCTACTAGGTAGCAGGCTCGGTGCCAAGTTGTTCTTAACTCTAGGAGATCCAGGGGTTGGTGCCAAGAAGTTCACGAATCCCTAACATGAAATGCAAGATTGCTGGCTTTTATGCATATATCTATTCTTCTCAGAAGAAGCTTCACAGCTTCATCAAATTCTCAAAGGGATCAGGATCCATAAAACATCAAGAAGCTCAGTAGGAAGATAAATAAGAAAGGAGGTCCACACTCTCCAGAAACTTATATAGACCTGTATAAACCACACTGTATATAGACAAGTGCAAGTTGCTTTACATAATGGATGCATCTCTAAAAGTCAGATATAAATCACATAATATTTAAACTGTGATGGTACTTATGTAAACTAAATAATCCTTCAGTAAGATGATCAAGGTCTAGTCTATAAATTTTATTTAAGTTCAAATTTTGCAATAGGGAAATATATAAGATATTTCAGATAAATTGTACTTCCTAGGTAGTATCAAATTACATGTTAAAATTCACAGGACATAAGCACATGCATGCATGCACACATACACACAGATACACGCACAAATATACTTCTTTCATGTTCCCAAACTAACAGTCACAGAGATCAGGTCAACATGCTCCTTGCATTATACTTCCCTTCTTCTATGAGCGTGCCATTCCCTTACATCCCAGCTTCCCATAGTCCAGGATACTCTGACAACTTTCTCACTACTTCTCTCAATGCAGGGTCCTCTTGTTCAACACTATGACATATATAATATCATACATAAATATAGCTAAATTTGTACATGATAGAGGATAGAAATGTATGAGCCTAATTCAATAATAAATATTCCGTTCCTCTTTTCACAGGCATCTCACCCTAGATGTAATTTTTCATTTTCCTTTAGAAGTTTAGACATAAGGATCATGGAATAGCAGAAAGGACACCAGACTTACAGTCAAGAGACCTGAGTCCAACGCCTGGCCCCCATGCTTGGCTCCACTCTCTATCTGTTCCATGTGACCAAGTCACTTATCTTCTCTGAAGCAGCTTCCTCATCTGTAGAATGAGAAAATAGTACCTAAGTGAGTGAAGGTTACATAAAGAACTGCTGTTAGATTAACGAAAATAATGATGAATAATAGTGAATGAACCTAGCACATGGGGTGGTAAGTAGAAAATGCTCAGGTACTTAATAAATAAATGTTACTTGAATCTGATCACAGCAAGTGCATTTAACCAAAAGATGGAATATTTCACATTAGGCTGGTCTCCTGGTATTTCCAGTTGGGTCTAGAAACAAAATGCCTGAAGAGCCTATTTTCAGAATTTCCTAAAACTTTTTTGAGAGAGTTTTGAACAGCTAGCTGGGATATAGATCCAAAACAAGACAAAAAACTTGATCATTTACACCCCATTTAGTGTGCATAGTAATATCCTTCTGTGAAAAAAAAATGTTTCCCATGTTGCGTTAGAAAAAACTTCGAGTTCTTCAGTTATCTAAAATGACATGCTGAAAATATATTAAAAATTCCTAAAACCTTTTTTTTCTAATGGTTGAGAAATTGAGGAAGCCCTGGGAGTTCCATTATGATTACCACGTGATACTGGCATTTCACATGGTTCAACCTAATTCAAGAGCATACTACGTGCAAAGTTTTGAACTAGGCATTTATGATTCTAAACACTATCAAATTCATTGTGACACTGAAAATACGCTACTCCCAGCACATTCCACAAAACTAGATGAACGGAAGCCACTTCTCCTCCCACGCCTGTTAACGTATCCTTTATCTCTGCTGTCCTCCCTAAACTTACCCACTGTTACCATGTGACTCCTATCCTCTAGCACATTGTAATTTCCTTCTAAGACTCTGGGTCTTGTTTTTCTTTTGAATTAAAAAGGAGTGTACTGGATCAACATGCATTTGATGGAAATTCTCAGCTGGCTGAAAATTGGATATGAAAAAGAAGATGATGGAAATGCCCCAGTGTTGATAATGGGAGCAGCAAAAGATCAAGACAGTAGAGGATTCCTGAGAGTTGGTGAAACCATTGTTGATATGGCCAATCATGATCCAATTTTCACTCATTCCTTTGAAGGCAGGAGTGTCTGTGTTCTGGGGTTATTCAGAATTTAGGTTATTCCCTCTGTATAAGTGCCCTTCCCATCAAACACATAGAAATCCTGTTCATTCTTTAAGGCCCTTAATCTTCCATAACACTCATTTTCCATCAAAAAATGTATATAATAATAATAATCAATCCTTCCTGTTCCAGTGGCATTTTGTTTAGACCAATAATTTCCTGCTTAGTGCTTTGCGTTGAACTAGGAATCCTGGGAGGGCGAAGCCTGCAGCTTCTTCAGCTTTGGGTGTACAGTACCTGGCACACAGGAGCCAGTGAGCAAATGTTTATGGAAACTGAACTGTGTTATCAGTCATCTTCTGTCTCTCAGGTGTCACAGCCTGAGAAATATTAGTGACCTCGGATCTGGAAGAGTGGTATAATCCACACCATTGAATACTGTCTCTGGCAGTACTACAGTATATAAAAACTAAGTAAAAGGAGTAAGACTTTGTGAACAGTAAGTAAAACAAACAAACACAAGAGCAAGGTGTAATCACTCTCAGAATCACCCTAAACCCATGACCAGCATTTTTTAAAGACTTAAACAGCAGAAGGGACCAACATTCTCTGATACTAGATTGATACAGTCTGGAAAATGATAGCCACCCTGTTTAACCTTTAAAGAATAAATCTCTTCCTCTCTCAATAAATGCCTGGAAGGGGGTAAGAAAGATAGAAAGAAAAAGAGAAGAAAGGAGAAATGCGAAAGCTGGTTGAGAAGAAAGGATGTAAGGAAAGAAGCAAAAAATTGAGAAGGACAAGAAGCATCAGAGGGAAGGAGGAAGAAAGGAAAGGTTAAGAGAAAAGAAGAAAGAAACTAATATATCCATGGGGGTATTTGCTCTGTGCTTGTTAGGCAACATCGTGTTTCTTTAACTAAATAAAGAAATTTAAAAGGAGACAGAAAAGCCATGGCAGGTCGTATTGTGGTGAGAATCCTCCAGCTTCATTTAGGCTGCACTTTTCCCCAGGTGCCTGGCTGAGGTGCGTCTCCTAGACAGCCATGTTCGGTGACGCCATAGATACACCCCCTTTATGAGATTTCATACTACCTACTTTAAGAGAGGGAACTTAAAATGCAGTAGGAAGGATTTATTAGTAATGTTGTAAATAAAATATGTTTCCTGTTGCTTGAACGATCTCAGCAGATTTGTATCTTGCTCTGTTGTCAGGCAGGACTTTCCGAGGGAAGTCTCCGGAGAGCACTTTCAGAATGGGATCAGCCATACATCTTTCCCTGGGTGCCATTAACTTAGACACAACCCCAATTTGGATTGGGAAAAAGTTAAACCTTTTAAAAAATATGGTCTTTCTGATAAGGCCCAAGAGGGGGAAATATATACATATGTATTTCAAACCTAATAGCATACTTTCTCTGTCCAAGAAGTCAACATTTTTCACGTGTCCTCCCTGAGAATGGGGCTCGCGCTTTACAAGCTGTGAACCTTTGCCCCATCGCATTTGTTCACACAGCAGGGCTGGTTTTGTCACCCACACCTGGGCCCCCCTGCCTGAGAATTGCTCAGCTAATGACCCTCTGCTTAGCAGATTTGCTCTATACAGATTCTACTTTCCCAGATGGACTTTTTTTTTTCCCCTTCTCTGAAGAGACTTCCCTCCTCCACTTCAAAGTCTTGGTACTTGAAAACTTGATATATTTTGAACAGAAATGAAGGATTTGGAGTTAGGGAATACAGGAGAGGAAAAAAGGGAAAAGGGTCAAAGAGCTACAGATGTAAATAAGCACAGTATAGAGCTACAGATGTAAATAAGCACAGTATATTCGTAGGGTTACACAAACACCTTTCACACTCTTGGCTGTGCATTGGCCCCATGAAATGCCTGGGTTTCAGCAAGGGAAAAATAGCAGCTGGCATCTACTGAGCATTACAGGGAGACCTGTAAGGAGCACATGGCAGGGATCTAGACGAGGCGTGGGGGGCTTCCTAAAATAAGGTACTATTGTGGGAATGGGAGGAATTAAATGAGTTTGTGAGACAGTAGTTAGTTAGCAGTTAAGGGACTTGGTTAATTACAAATGGGGAGGGAAAGGATATACTCATGGAAATGAATGTCCAGGGTTTTGGCAAAGGCATTGGCGGATGGTTGCCTATTTCCATATTATGGCAGTCATTTTATGGTATCTAAATTGCTCTTTTGCAAGTCCCTCTCCCCTATTAGACTATAATGTCCTTGAAGGTGGAGCATGTTGAACTTATTGCTATATCCCCTAATGCTAAATATTTGTTGTAAGATGGTGAGAGTATGAGAATAAGAATGACTCACCCTCGGGCCAGTTGGACATCAATTCCTTCCTTGGCAATTGTTCCCTAGGCCACCTTCCCTGTACTAACTTAGACTTTTTTAAGAATGAAATCCCTCAGGTTTAGATTCTGCTTGAAGGGAATTGCTATAATGTGTTCACACAAATGAGTACAGGCCTGGAGGCCAGAGGCCTAAATAAAAATCAGCCTTTGGACAAATAGTAACCTTAACTTGAGTGGAGAATACAAGGCCCAAACTGGCTCTGTACCTCCCTGAGCCCCTGAGATCTGACACCTTCCAATGCAGCATTGCTGTGCCAGGAACGAATAAGGCAAAAGATCTGGGAGAGAGCTGCAGACAAGTAAGAATGAGAAGGGTCTAAAGATGTAAGATGTGTTTCTATTCTTTCTGTAAAGTGAATCAAACCAGCCTCCTTTCATTGTCCTGAGCAGAACAAAAGCTGTGAGTTTGGGTGTGTGTGTGTATCCCCCAAGATAAAATAAAAGAAGTAGCAAATTAATTTCTTTAATTTCCCATCTCCCTAATTTCCTCTAATTTTATCTTTTGTTATATATATGTGTGCCCGTGTGTGTGTGTATATATATATGTATATATATTCATATCTCCTTAAACAGAAAAAATAGAAAAAATGTGAATTTTCTTTGAAGGTTTCAAGTTGAAAGTGTCAGATGCAGGGTATATATTTTGCACAGTATTTTTTTCACAAGGTAGAAAACTGCAGCTCAAAAGAAACAAAAAATTGCTTCTGTTATATGGGGACTTCAATTTCTAATAACAGTGCAGTGGGAAATAATCATTTTCCCTTGCCCATTGAACAAATTTACTGAGCAGGACAAGACACCCACCAGTGTTTGAAGCTACTTTTTTCAGGACCAGGTCTAGCCAGACAGCAAGAGGAAGGCCACAGAAAAGATATAAATAGCCTACTAGCTCTTCTTTTCCCCCACTACCATCTCCTGCCCCCTCATCTCTTCCTTTTATTCCATTTTATTGCAAACCAATATTTATTCACTTAATTCTTCTGTATCAATGCTCTTGACACAAACAGCCAGGGCTGCTTTATGAGAATTGCTTATTTTTTGGTAAAAGCACGTCACTCAGAAAGGGGGAGCAATCTCTATTCTAGTCAGCTCTACAGATTGACACCAACTGCCCACTTCTAAGCATGCTGATCTCAGTGAACCCAAAGATACTTCTAATAAAGAAAAGGAGAAATCACTAAGTGTAACATAATCAGCATCAACTCAAATATCACCACTGAGCAGCACACAGTCACTCAATATTATTTAGTATTACCAGCTGAGGGTCTATGTAGAGACTTTGGGTCAGATGGATATGGGCTCAAATTCACTAGATCTGTGACCTAGGGAAAGTAACTTAACCTCCAAGAGCTTCAGTATTACTATTCATAAAACTGGATAATAATAGCTACCTCTTGTGCATGCAGGTGTATCTGACACGATATGTGGCCCATGTTACGTGTGTCATCATTGGCAGCTAATATTATTATTATTATCATTGTTATTATTAAATCAGAATCTTCCATTCACATAGGAGGATCTATTATCTTCTGCTATGGGCCTATTTCTCTCCCGTCAGCAAGGATCAATTGTTCATCTTGGTGTCTTCCTTAGCCAGCAGCTCTCTCCCAGCCACCTAGGGCAAATATGGAATTGACAAGAAGACTCAGCGTCCCTGTTCACAGACTCTAGGGACTATATCCTTCTTAGGTAACTTTAAGACAATTCTCTTTGCACATAACTCCATCACCTCTAAATGGCAAAAGCTCCCTCACATCAGGATCACAGAGTGAGGTTTCCTCTCCTCACTACCTGCCGAAACCTGCTACATTTAGGTATGAACTTACTGTCTCCCCTAAGATCTGCTTTTTCAGTTTGCATTTGCAGGATGGGACATGGAGCTTGGCTTGTGGTGGGTACTCAGTAAATATTAAATTAATTGACTGACTAACTGACTGATTAATTGATTAAATGTCTTTCCTAGAGAATCACTCTCCTAAATTAGAAAGTTAGGGAATAATTCAGAAAGAAAAGGTGTGAGCTCTGGATAGGGAGTCCACTACTCATTTTACCCACAGTCTCCTAAAAGATCCGTATCCTTCTATGTCCATGGCAATGTGGAACATTCTGATCAGGTGCTATAACAAACACATTTTTAAGGCTGGCACACTGGAATTATTTCCATCCAGAGGCTATGCTGGCAACTTGTTTAAGCCACCACCTGTGGGTGCTTAATGTATGGCCTCACGGGGTGAAAGCCTAGCTCCCCACAGGCGTGATTAATTGAATCACAAAGAATAGAATACATTTCCAACACACTTTTGAATTAATTTAGGGTACTTCTTTAAAAATTAAGACAACTGCAACAGCAACTTTGGATTTCTATTACTTTATATAATTTAACAATCATATCATACACATAATTTAAAGTGCACTCATGATAAATGGTCCCAAAAGGATTCAGGATAAAGTCGCTGAAGCCACCCGAAGACGAGTTTTGGAGTCCTTCGCTGTTCGTTCCTTTCTGGTAAATTTGGAAAATGTTACCTGCCTTGCCTATCTCACAGACTACCTGTAAGGATTCAGTGAAATAATGATGTGAAAGTCTTTATAAGCTGTAAAGTGATACACAAATAGAAATCATAAATATTATTCCTACAGTTCTCTCCAGAGCAAGGCTGAGAGGCCTCCAGAGACACACCTCTTTAGATAGAAGGCTTTCTGTGTTGAGTCCTATGTTCTAAGGGCACACATGGAGACACGCAGCTTACAGGACACTGGGCATGAAAATGTTAAAGAATGAACACCCATACACTCTGGGCCAAGAAAGGGGAGAGCGGCCTGTGATATTTATCCACAGGAAGTCAGGCATATCACAGCATCCATGCTTCTTCCCAAAGTAGAGAAACACTTTTCAATTTGGAGTTAAATTAGGAAGTGATCCTTTCCTCCAAAGGGAGTTTAACCTATAGTATCCTTCGCCATCGCGTGTTGAGAAGGATGTGCACACACCCAGGAAGAGCACCCAGATTAAGAAGCAGAAATTTGAACACCATGTACTTATTCCTGGTTCAAAGAGGAAGGCAGAGCTTCTGCGTCTACCTCATTGTGTTACTAGTACAGAACTTGACCCTCCACCACACAAAAACAACCGGAAAACTGAGCAAAATAAAGGAAACAACGGTTTTCAGACATTCAACAACGTGCAGGCTAGGACTGTGATCCCTGAGAGAAAGGGATCCACAAACCAGCAAAGTCCCTGGCTTCCCACCTGGAGGCATTTTGCAGGTGTGAAGTAGTGAGGGCTAACTGGGCAGAGTACAACCATCTCACTGAGCTGAGGAGAGATCAGAGGTGGTGAAGGCCAAGGGGGCTGGAATTTGAGGTGCAGAGAACTGGAGAGGAGGGAGATACACAGAGGAAGAGCTCCAGAAACCTGCAAGAAGGTACCCTTGACTCTGTTGCCCACTACTATGCCGTGCACGTGTAGGCTGATACTGCACAAGTCAGTCTAAGAACTATTTCCATCAGGAGCTGTAAGCTGGACAATTCCAAGAGTCCATACGAGATGGAAGGTAAGGGGTGTGTGTGTGTGTGTGTGTGTGTGTGTGTGTGTGTGTGTGAGAGAGAGAGACTATTTTCTTGATAAGATAACTATATTCAGCTAGAAATTTAATACATTTAATGTACAGTACTGCAAAGTATAGGGTCAGCGATTCTCAACAAATCTTTGGATGGCTTTGTAAAATCCTAATTTATAAAATCATTGGGTTACTGTTATAAATATAGACTTTATGAAACTATTCTGGCAGCAGCCAGAACTACGCGCCTGGAATAGGGAAAACCAAGTGAGCGAGGAGTTGATACTGAGCCGCTGTGCATTAGTTCATCTCTGTTGGTTACTAATATTAACATGCTTCCATTTTGAGCCCTGGGCTCTTCCTCAGGACTACCTTAAATCTTCAACCAACTCTTCCCCAGGACCTCTCGAATCTTCCTAGAACCCAGAACTTAAAGGATTAAAACAAGGCAAAGGAGGGGACCTCCAGGACTCTAGACACCTGTTTTGATTACTGCTGCAAATGCCATAGTTTTGCTATATATTTTCAGCATAATCCCAGGTAAGCAGTAACCTTACCAGAGCTTTACTTACAGTGTGTATTTTCCTCTAGATATCCTACACATTAAATACATATGATACATCAGAAAAATGTGGCTAAGTCAATGTCATCCTCTAAAAAGATGACAGCTCTGAAGAGCCCACAACCACAAACGAGCTTATGCCAGAGAAACGGCCTATCTGCTAAAAGATGATGTCAGCAAAAAGAGCCAGACCCTTAACCCCTAGAGTTTCCTATTTGGTCAGAATGTTCCTTATAGAAGGAATTAATAAGGGGAATAGAAAATCTGGTCTATGTGGCTAGTCTGCTCCTTACTAGCACCTAATATCTCCTAGAAAAATAGATGCCCAGTCTCCTTTGGTGCCTGTGAGAACTGGGCCTTCCCTAGACTTCCTTCATTCATTAAACATTTACTGAGTATATACTGTGGACCAGATATGATACCAAGGTGTAGGAAAAGAAAAGAAAGGTGTGGATACTTCACTTGTCTTCTTTAATAACCTCAACATTATCCATATGCCATACAGTCTTTAAATGACTGTCATCAGGAATCCAGGCAAGCTATCAACAAAGCCACTGAACTGCAATTGCCATGAATACAGGGACCTAGTTTGACTTTTACACAACTGTGTCCTCAGCACATAGCATAGTTTCAGGCATATAGTAGGTGCTCAATAAATTTAATTTCCTCACTTTCTCCATCCTCATACAGGTCAGTAAGTCTGTGTCATCCAGCTATCCATCCATCCATCCATCTATTTATCCATTATTGAGTGCCTTTCATAACCCTGGAACTTTACAGTTTATATATCATATCTGTATCAGCTAAGGTTCAATCACTTAAACCACTAAAAGATATAATTCTGAAGTGTGCTTGTTTAAAAATGATTTGTTACAGAAATTTGAGTTATGTAACTGAGGGAGCTGATTAAGCAGTCCCTGTAAAGCTGCTGTTTTCAGATCTGATGTTGAAATTCGAGTCCACAGGGAACACAGGGGGCAGAAGAAGATAGATGTAAGGTGAAGCATAGCATGCACAAGCCAGAAGGCACAAGCACAGCCAGAGCCCATGATAATGGATTGAAACTTGCCAGTTTCTGTTGCCTCTGATCATGATGATACGGGTGTCCTCCAGAAGCTTGGTTCCGTCAACACAGAGCTAAACATATGACTTGGATCAAGAATCTGAGAAACTGCCCAAGGCAATCTACAGATTCAATGCAATTCCTATCAAAATTACCAATGGCATTTTTCACAGAACTAGAATAAAGAAATCTTAAAATTTGTATGGAGACACAAAAGACCCCAAATAGCCAAAGCAATCTTGAGAAAGAAAAACAGAGCTGGAGGAATCAGGCTCCCTGACTTCAGACTATACTACAAAGCTACAGTCATCAAAACAGTATGGTACTGGCCCCAAAATAGCAATATAGATCAATGGAACAGGAGAGAAAACCCAGAAATAAACCCACGCACCTATGGTCAATTAATCTATGAAAAAGGAGGCAAGACCATACAATGATGGAAAGAGTCTCTTCAACAAATGGTGCTGGGAAAACTGGACAGCTACATGTAAAAAAAAAAAAAATTAGAACATTCTTTAACACCATACATAAAAATAAGCTCAAAATGGATTAAAGACCTAAATGTGAGACCAGACACTATAAAACTCTTAGAGGAAAACATGAGCAGAACACTCTCTGACATAAATTGCAGCAATATCTTTTTTCGATCCATCTCCCAGAGTATTGGAAATAAAACAAAAATAAACAAATGGGACCTAATTAAACTCAAAAGCTTCTGCACAGCAAAGAAGACCATAAACAAAATGAAAAGACAACCCACAGATTGGGAGAAAATATTTGCAAATGATGTGACCGATGAGGGATTACTCTCCAAAATTTACAAACAGCCCATGTGGCTCAATGTCATCAAAACAAACAACCCAATCAAAAAATGGGCAGAAGACCTAAATAGACATTTCTCCAAAGAAGACATACAGATGGCCAAGAGGCACATGAAAAGATGCTCAACATCACTAATTATTAGAGAAATGTAAATCAAAACTACAATGAGGTACACCTCACACCAGTCAGAATGGCCATCGGCAAAAAATCTACAAACAACAAATGCTGGAGAAGGTGTGGAGAAAAGGGAACCCTCTTACACTGTTGGTGGGAATATAAATTAATACAGCCACTATGGAGAACAGTATGGAGGTTCCTTTAAAAACTAAAAATAGGACTACCATGTGGTCCTGCAATCCCACTCCTGGGCATATATCTGGAGAAAAACATGGTCTCAAAGGATACATGCACCACCCCAATGTTCACTGCAGCACTGTTTACATGGTCTCAAAGGATATATGAACCCACCCCAACGTTCATTGCAGCACTGTTTATAATAATCAAGACATGGAAGCAACCTAAATGTCCATTAACAAACTAAATGTCCACTGACAGAGGAATGGATAAAGAAGATGTGATACATATATACAATGGAATATTACTCAGCCATAAAAAAGAATGAAGTAATGCCATTTGCAGCAACATGGATGGACCTAGAGATTGTCATACTGAGTGAAGTAAGTCAAACAGATCAAGGGAAATATCGTATGATGTCACTTATATGTAGAATCTAAAAATAAATGATACAAATGAACTTATTTACAAAACAGATATAGACTCACAGACTTAGAGAACAAACTTAACGGTTACCAGGAGGAAGGGTCGGGGGAAGGGATATTTAGGGAGTATGGGATTGACATGTACACACTGCTATATTTAAAATAGATAACAAACAAGGCCCCACTGTATAGCACAGGAAACTCTGCTCAATATTATGTAACAACCTAAATGGGAAAAGGATTTGAAATAGACTAGATACGTGTGTGTATAACTGAATCACTTTGCCGTACACCTGAAACTGTCACAACATTGTTAATCAACTATACTCCAATATAAAATAAAGTTAAAAAAAAGAAGAAAGTAGATACAGGAGAAAACATTTGGCTGTGCCATACTCAGCTATATCATTAAACTGATGAAGATGATTTTGGAAAAAAGAATCTGAGAAACTGAAGGAGGAACCAGGGGTCGGGGGAGCATGTACAGACCTGGTCAATGAGGTAAGCCAGCAGATAATCAACAGTATCTTTTAGCTATAAAATGGTTTTGATTATAATACTACTTCCCTTTCATCCTCCAAAACTCACTCAGGAACCTCTCTTGTGCTCCGTCCTATCCAGAAACATACAAGGAAGGAAAATCTGGGGAAATGTAGTTTAGACAAGTTGACAATTTGCAGAGCCACTGTAGCAGCCTACCTAATCTCATAATCCTAGGAGGTTGATGTTATTATTCCCACTATACAAACAGAGGAACTGAGACCGGAGAGTTTATGATCTCATAGTTAGTAATGGGCACAGCTGGGATTTAACTGCAAAGTTCCTTTCCCACTTCAGCATTATGGGAAAAAACCCAAATGCTAATAGGAAGCAGAGTGAGTGGACCAACACATTGTTGCAGGAGACAAAAAAAAAAAAAAAAAAAAGAGCGTAATAGCGGACAGTGGGGAAGAGCTGACCACTGCTGGGGCACAGTTACAGCTAAAAGCCTAGCTAGTGAGGCAGACATTGAACGTACTTCTAGAAGACACAGAAGCCCTTACACAGGGTTTCTATAAGAAGCCTGTTTTTGAAAAACAGCATCAAATTGGCTGCAGGAATCAAGATAGCCAGAGACACAACACAGCCGCAAGAGGCACAATTCACTAAAAATGTAATGTAACTGTTGTCTCTAGAATTGTGCAAACAATGGTTTTGAAGCCAGGAGGCCATCACTAGACTATTTAGCTGTATATACACCACAGAGCACAGCACCACTTCAAACAAGTTGGGACAATTTATTGAGTAGATTAATACAATTGAATGAGTAGATAAATGAGGGACTACCCTAATGTACACAGAACGTAATTAGTTCATCCCCCCCAAAAGTATACACACACACGGGCCACGTGAACTTGCCCATGGGGGGAAGGTTGAGACTTGAGAGGTCACCTATATTTGTTCATATTATTTGGTTACTGTTACTGCTAGTGCTGTCACACCTGTGTTTGGCAGGCTGTCTAGAAGTGAAGTTTTTGATGGCAATTGAACTCTTTTAATGTCTCATCTCATCTAATTTTGAAAGTTGCGTCTGTTAACGGTATATTACCACACCACATAGATGTAGTTATTAGGAACTGTCCATGTCACATTCTAAGTGAGAACAGGGAGGAAATATCTGCTGTAAGAGGAGGAGTTGTTCCATTTATAGAAATGATGAATAGCATCAAAACAGCAGGGTCATTTATAACAATAGGTGTCAGAAGGTTTGATGCGTGAACAATAGGCTGAGCCTGATAATATCCAGAAGGAAAGGCCAGCACTGTGTCAGGGGTACAGTCAGTCCCAGCAATGCTGCATTACGAAACATTTCTTGCATCAGGCAAGCAGCCTGTGTATAGTCATCAGCTCTGGAAGGATCCCTCCTCCACTTCATTGGAGCTAGGCTAGAAGAGCAAAGTGGGAGGGACAGGGTGGATGCCTCATTTCTGTCAACACACACCTATCATGCAGGGAATGGATAACCCATTCCACTCAAAAAAAGGGATAACCCATTCCACTCACTTCTCATGCAATCCCATTTGGAATAACCCGTTCCACTTTAAGAAAATCAAGTGATTTTCAAGAATTTGACTCATCGCTCACTTATTTGGAAACGTCCTGAGCTTTATCATTTTCCTTGAAACTACTGGGTACAGGAATGCTAGAAAATTTGTCTGAGCTCGCAGGGTGAAGCATTCTTACAGCGGGGCCAAAAAAGAAGCCAAGACCCTCCCTCTGAAAACCAGTCTTCAGATGTTCCTCCTCAGTTTTGCAATTTAGTGTATCCTCAAACCAGTGCTGTTAATGCTTCTGGGAATGCCCTTTATTTTACTAGGAAAAAAAATTCAGATGTTCAAAGGTGACTGGAATAATCTGTTCTCTCTCACAACAGAGGAACAACTCCTCCAACATGAGGATCGTTTTAATTTTGTCCTATTGTAACTTATAATGATTAGAGTGGAGAAGGCTTATTAAATACACTGGATATAAAATGAATCCAATTTTATAGTTCTTAAGGTTGGCCAGCTTTTCAAAATGTAAATTACGTGAGGATAGTGCAGCATAAGCAGTCTCGAGAAACTGAGGTGAAGTGTGCAGGAGATCAGGGCCATACTGAACATTTACCAATGAAGCTTTCCAACACCAGGTATAGGCTTCTTACAGCACCTCCAAGCTCCTAACTCATTCCACCGCTGTATTATTGATAGTTAAAACAGATAATTGCAGGGGAAATCATCCAGTGCAACCTCCTCCTTATATACACTGATAATTTAGGCCAAGTAACAGCCAAGGACACTCAGAGATGTGGGAATCCCAGGCTGGGCCCTTTCCACTCCCTTTGCTGTGTCCCTCTATGTTAGGAAACGTAAAAAGCTGGCACTCTTTAAGATGAGGATAATCTCTTTTCCTTAGGAAGGTTAATTGAGAAGTGGCCTTGAGGTAGGGCATTGAACCCACTTTTCTACTAAGGTCATTTACCTCCATTTCTATAATGTAATTTTTCAGATGTTTAGTATTCTTTTTTATTGGGCTCTGCTTCAAGAGGCTGAAGGGTACACTTCACTTCAGTGATTCAAAGCTGCATTATCTCTTTTCTTCATTAAGAGAAATGCCTAAATAAACACTGGATTTTAGTTTAAAGGACCAGAAGACAATAGCTCAGGCTGCTTAGATCACAATATAAATTGGAGAATCTGGTTGTATAACAACTACAACTCACACTGGATAACATGCTTCTGATCTATTTCCTGTGCCTATTCTGCATCCCTCTCCCGACTTGCAACCTGCAGTTGCTAAATGTCTTTAGTAGTAACCTCACAATAGGATTTTTGACATTTTTAAATGCCTGTACAGTAAAAATATGGAAAATGTTATTTTTTAACAGCTTTATAAAGGTTTAAGAGTCTGTGAAAGCAGCAGCACAGTCAAAGTAAGTACCTTTGTCTGCTTGAGCTACTGTAATCAAAAATTATAGACTGGGTGCCTTAAACAACAGGCATTATTTCTCATAGTTCTTGAGGCTGCAAAGTCCAAGACCAAGGTACTGGCAGATTCAAATCTTGGTGAAGGCTCTCTTCTTGGCTTGCAGATGGCCACAATCTCACTGTGTGCTCATTCAACCTCTTTGTGCACAGAGAGAGAGGCAGAGAGAGAGAGACATGTCTCCCTTTTCATATAAAGGCATTAATCCCATCATGAGGACCCACACTCATTACCTACTCTAAACCTAATCACCTCCCAAAGCCCCAAATACCATCTCAATGGGAGTTAGGACTTCTACATGTGAATTTTGGGGAGACACATTTAGTCCATAATAATACTGATAATACCCAAATTTCCTACAAGTTTTTTGTGCCCTTTTGTAATCCCTTGATCTTGTTCCTCCCCACAATCACCACCCCAGTCCCCAAACAACCACTAATCTGGCCTTCTTTCACTACAGATTAGTTTCTATTTCCTCAAGTTACATAAATGAAACCACATAGTATATATTCACTTTTTTTTTAAGTCTGGTTTCTTTTATTCAGCATAGTTATTTTGAGATTTTTCCATGTTGTGAATATTAACAATTCTTTTTGTTTGTTTTGTTGAGTAGTATTCCATTGTTTGGATATCCCACAATTGTTTATACATGCATTGTTGATGGACATTTGGGTTTTTTCCAGTTTGGGGCTATTATAAATAAAGCTCCTTTGAACTTTCATGTACAAATATTTGTATGGATATATGTGTTTGTTTATCGTGGGTAAATATCTAGGAGTAGGATGGCAGAATAATATGATAGGTGACTGTTTAACTTTTTAAAAGACTGTCAATCTATTTTCCAAAGTGACTGTACTATTTTACAATCCTGCTATCAGCGTAGAAGAGTTCTTCCTCCACATCTTTGGCAAAACTTGGTATGGTCAGTTGTTTGTTTGTTTCATAATGTTATCAAATGTTTTTTTTCCCCCAGCTTTATGGAGATACTACTTATATATAAGATATTTAAGTTTAAGGTGTACAACATGATGATTTGATACACACCTATATTGCCAAATGATTACCACAATAAGGTTAACACCTCCATCCCCTCTCATAATTACCACTTTTTTGTGTATGTGGCGATTTAAAAACTACTCATTTAAAACTACTCATTTAACAAGTTTCAAGTATATACATAATTGTTCATTATAGTCACCATGCTATCCATTAGATTCCCCAGAACTTACTCGTCTTATAGGTGCAATTTTGTTCCCTTGGACCAAAATCACTCCATTACCCCCACTCCCTAGCCTCTGACAACTGACATTTTACTGTCTATTTCTGTGAGTGCAGCTTTTTTAGATTCCACATATAAGTGACAGCATACAGTATTTGTCATTCTCTGACTTATTTCACTTAGCTTAATTCCCTCCAGGTTCACCCATGTTGTTGCAGAAGGCAAGATGTTTTCCTTTTTTTTTTTTTTTTGGCTCAGTAATATTCCATGTATATATATGCTACATTTTCTTTATCCATTTATCCATCGATGAACACAAAGGTTGTTTCCAAGTCTTGGCTTTTGTAGATAATGTTGTAATGAACATGAGAGTGCAGATATTTCTTCAAAATAGTGATTTCATATTTTAAAACATATGGTCAGAAATGGAACTGGATCATACGGTAGTTCTATTTTTCATTTTTGAGGAACTTCCATACTGTTTTCCATAAAGTGGTGAATGTACCACTTTATACTCCCAACTACAGTGCACAAGGGATCTCTTTTCTCTACATCCTTACCAACACTTGTCTCTTGTCTTTCTGATGACAGCCATTCTAGCAGATATGAAGTGATATCTCATTGTGATTTTGATTTGTCTATACTCAATGATTAGTGATGCTGAACATCTTCGTATGTACTTTTTGAAAAAAATGTGTATTCAAGTCCTTTGTCCATTTTAAAATCAGATTTTTTTTCTTTTTTGCTTTTGAGTTGTATGAGTTCCTTATATATTTTGGATATTAACCCCTAATTGAATAAATGGTTTGCAAATATTTTATCCCATTTCATAGATTGCTTTTTCATTTTGTTGATTGTTTATCTTTCTGTGCAGAGGCTTTTTTGTTTGATGTAGTCCAACTTATTTATTTTTGCCTTTGTTGCTTGAACTTTTGGTGTCATATCCAAAAAAATCACTGTCAAAAGCAACGTCAAGGAGATCTTTCCCTATGTTTTCTTCTAGGACTTTTACAACGTCATGTCTTACATTTAAATCTTTAATCCATTTTGAGTTCGTTTTGTGGATAGGGGTCCAGTTTTAGACCTTTACATGTGAATATCCAATTTTCCCAACACCACTTATAAAAGAGATTAGCTTTTCCCCATTGATTATTCTTGGCTCTCTTGTCAAATATTAGTTGACCATTTATGCATGAGTTTAATCTCTATGCTCTTGATTCTGCTCCATTGGTCTATGTCTGTTTTTATGTCACTACCATACTGTTTTGATTATTGCAGCTTTGTGATAAAGTTTGAAGCCAGAAATTGTGATGCCTCCAGCTTTGTTCTTCTTTCTAAGGATTATTTTAGCTACTCAGAGTTTTTGTGTGTTTGTGTGTGTGTGGTTCTGTATGAATTGTAGGATTGTTTTTCCTATTTCTGTGAAAAAAGGCATTACCATGCCTTTCTTGTTTTGTGACTTAACATATGATCTATCCTGGAGAATGTTTCATGTGCACTTGAGAAGAATGTGTACTGTGCTGATGTTGTGTGGAATGTTCTGTACATGTACATTAAATCTATTGGTCAAGCCCAGTGCTTTCTAATAGATTTTCTGCCCGAAAGATCTATCCATTGTTGAATATAATCCATACCATTGTTGTAGTACTGTCTATTTCTCCTTTCATATCTGTTAGCCCTTGTTTAATTTAACTCAATTACCTGTTTAAAGACCATACCTCCAAATATAGACACATTCTGGGGTACTTGAAGTTAGGATTTCAACATAATAATTTTGAGTTAAGGATCTTAAATGGGGAGATTATCCTGGATTATCTGAGCGGTCCCAATATAATCACAAGTGTCCTTATAAGAAGGATGCAGGAGACTTGAGGTTCAGGAGAAGGTCATGTGATTACATCAAAGATTAGAGTGATGCAGCCATGAACCTAGAAATGCCAGACTCTAGACACCAAAAGTGGTAAGAAATAGAAAATTTTCCTGGAGTTTTCAGAAGAAACCAGCTCTACTGGCACCATGACTTTAGGCCTTTAAGACTCATTTTGGACTTCTGACCTCTGGAATTATAAGAGAACAAATCTGCATTCTCTTAACCCCTAAGTTTGTTGTAATTTATCATAGCAGTAATCAGAATCTAACACACCTGGTTAGCCACAAGCTAGGAGAGCAAATGTCTTTCCCCTTTCTGTTGGTTATCACTGCTGATCTAGTTTGTTATGTATAGTTTATAAGGTGGCACCTGCAGGCCTCAAAAGACTCTTTTGCCAGGGGACTCAATCCTGTGCAGCAAATCTTCATATTAGTAATCTCTTAAGATATTTCGCTTTCTTGACCTCACCTCCAGATAGTGGCATTACCAAGCCTTTCTCTCTGTCCCCTACCACAGTGATCCCCACAAAGAAGGGTTAAGAAGGTTTTTTTTCTCTTCTTTTCCCCTTGCCCCAATCTGGGGCCTATAATGTGGTGAGATCTATTTTCCATACCTCTCGGAAACCAAACGCTCAACAAGTGGGCCATGACAACCCTGCCTGGCCTTATCACTAACTCACCTCTCCACAGTGCTCCTTGCCCCACTTCAGAAACGTCAGGACACATCAACAACACTGGTGTCCTACTGGTCAGTCAACTGAGGAATAAGTGACAGTTTCCTCTTACAGCAGATGCCCACAAACTTTGTGAATATTTTTACTCGCTCAGCAACCCCCAATCCCATTTGACTGAGGAAAAGGGACCATCTGTGTGTTTCTTCCCTTTCCCTCTCCTCATGAACACCATTCCCCTGACTCTTTAAGTCCCCTACTTATTACTCCCATTGTCATAGATCATCAAACAAGTTTAATTCTGCTCACACCAGGAACTGAGTGGGAGTCTCATAGAAGAACCAGGCGTTTTTTAAAAACTCAGGCTTGGAGAATTTAATGGCTTTGTTCTCTACAGGGTACCACTTCTACTGTAATCTTTGCACTCCTCAGTGTTCTATAAGGAAAGAAAAAACCTCAATCAGTATCTCACATTATCCTATTACACTCTTATATCATCCTAGTTTAGATGTCTCTTTTGCATCCCAAGTGACTATATGGCTTAATTAAGCAGAGAATGATATGTATGAAAGCTAGTCCTTGACTCTAGCCCCCTCATTCTAACACCCTGTCTGTTACCAATTTATCTCAAAAGGGGCTCTTCTTTGCCAGGAAGGGGTCCAGGTCAGCTAGCCTGAATAAAAAATGCAAACATACTGTCACTACTATGAAGAGCAATCCAGATATAACACAAGGACTTGGCTGATGATGACTAAGTGGCTGAATTGCCCCTATGATGAGCAAAGCTCTATTTTTTATAGCTCTCCACTCACATGCAATTCTGAAACAGGTGCTTTTATTTAGCTTTCCTTAATCCCCTCAGTCATATCACCTCATGCTTGCAAACACTTGGAACAGAAAGGTCTTACAAGTATCCAATAAGTTAGAAAAGGCATTTGAAATATACACTTCACAACTGCAACTAGCCAGTTCCAATACCCCACAGATGCCCAGTAAATGCTGTTGATCATCTGACTAAGAGTGTAAAGTATCTCTGGGGACTCCTTAGGAAAATACAATCTGGCCCATGAATCTTCACTTTTATACTGACTTAGAGTGTTTAGCACAAAGGTTGGCACAAAATAGGCACTTGGGAAATGATGATTGTGCTAAATGGAACTGAATGGAATTATTTATACATCTATGTCTGACCCTATGACAAAATCCTGATAGGGTGAACTAATGGATGAAAAAAAAAAAAAAGAGGATGGATGATGTACTTCTAAGTAATGGCTGGAGGAGGAAACAGTGACTTACGTTAAGTGAAGGGTAAAGTGATGAGTTAGGGGAATTATTGACTTTGGAGGCCTTAATGCTTTAAGTGTAACACTGGCTATTTAATTTGAGGTAGAAAATAAGCTTCTGTTTGGAAATGAGTCCGAGAACTTCCCTTTTCTGAGGAAACCTGGTACTTTCTCAACCACCACTAGTGTGTGTGTGTGAGCGTGTGCATGCACATATGTGTGTGAAAGTACATGAATGTACAGCATGGGGGTGACGATGAATGTCACAGAGACTGAGGATTCTAATTTAACACATTCCCTCATTTAGACACATAACACTGTTTTGACAAGACAAGCTTTCCTATCTGCACATCCAAGTGTAAATGCCAAAGGATAAAGTTTTAGAGTTAACAAGACATGACTTTCTAGATGACTGTTGGCATCAAGACATATGTCTGCTCAATATACACACATGCATGTGTACACATACCAAAACATGCACCGAAAACAGCAGAGAAGGAAAAAACAGGCCAGAGAGAACAACCTCACTGCTTGTACTCATCTGAAGGAATGGACTCTGTTCTGTTATAGATGAAATCATTTGGCTATGGTGACAGAAAACTTCCCAGTGGTCTTTTACACTATACTTCACCCGAGCTCCCTGTCAACACTCCTGTGTCTTGGACTGAGCCAGGAAATATCCCTATAGTGCAGACAGACAACACTCTCGTCTGAAGCCATGCACATCCGCACAATGCAAACCCATCCATGTTTATTCCTGTGAAACCCATCAAAGGATAATAATTTAATACAACTCTCTATATGAGCTAAGCACATTTTTATCTGGGATCTGACCCTGGGATAACTTTCCTCCTATTTCTCAGACCCTTGCTGCCCCCTGTAGTCCTCCGACTTCACATTAGCATCCACTTCAGGGCCATTCTGGGAGCTATTAGAATAGAATTCTTTAAGTGTTTATTAGTGAAAAACATTTTAAGGAATTTGGTTATACAGTCAACTGAGGTCATTAAAAAATGTATCAGAAAGTAGGGCAAAGAACTGATGAAGGGAAAGTATATAATGAAATAAGTAAAGCCATTTCATAGGTGAATTTTGACTCTCCAATTATTTCAGGTGGATGAGTTACTGTAGACCAGTTGTAAAAGTCATAATATAGAGAAAGCTTGTCAGCTTAATGAAATTCACTTCCATGCCTCTGCAACTTGTGTTCCTTGTGTGATAAATGTACTCTGTTGTACACCATTTTGTTTATAAAATGACACACAAAAGCAACAACACTACAGAGCAAAGCCAGGGAAGCCTCAACCTTGGACCTGAAAGTGAGCTTTGAATGAATGCTTCTTGAGGGAGTCTGATGAAGGTCTGATGTGGCTTTCTTTCTTTTCAATTCAGTGGACTTCCCCCCCACCAAAGATGAAAGGAGCCTACAGCTTAGACAAAAATGGAATGAGCACATTTGAAAGTAAGGCCTTAAAACCCCCCATTCCTTTTGACTACTGTGACTTTTATCCCCCAAGATAACTCCTGGGTACCACTGGCCTTAGAGGACAAGACAGTACCAAAACAATGACCACCGCAAACTACCCATATGAAATTGTGTGTTCAAAATCTTTACTCATGCAGATGTCCTGCATGTCAACCATCAGTCAAACATGTACACAAGGTGACAATTAACACCTAATGCAATGCTTCACCTTCTCAAACCAACCCTTCCCCTGGCAGCAAGCATAATTTATTTTTTATTACTTCCTCTGGGTCCAGCTGTGTAGTGAAAGTTCAAACGTGTATACCATATTTTTAGCTATATGTAATACGTTAACTGGGGGAATGTGAAAATCTTAAGTGTATATAATTAACCCCAAGCATTTTAAATACCTTAATTATAGTTTCAGTTAAACTAAGCAGTTAATATCTCTAATCCAGAGTGCATATACAATGAACCTACATATTTAAAATTCAACACCAAATGAATGCCAACTGAAGATGGGAAACAAAAAGTAAAAACTTTGGAAATTGTGCAATGATATGGGTTTGTCCACTATCTAATGCCTCTATATTTGTCGTCTGCTTATTAGAGCAAAGACACCGAAAATTTTATCTTCGTAAAACTTAGGTCCCTGTCTGTAAGGTGAGTGTTTTGGGGACCTGTGCTTCCTTCTAAAGTCACCAGAATCTGCTTTTTCTTAGAGTTTGTAGAAACAGAGCCCTAACTGGCCTGGGGTGTGAGCCAGCGGGTACGGAAATAGGGTAATCTGACAATGGTATCTATCATATAAAACTAATCATTCGGGCTTATTCAACATATCTGGCAGTCTATAAGTGCAACTCATATAAGTACTGTGACGCTTTCGCCTCCCCACAAATATTCTCCACCGGCCTGATACTTGTCCTAAAGTATCCTTCCCTTTAGAGTTAGTTGTTCCTTTGCCTGTAGTTACTGAACATAGCTGCCCATCAGATTCCCAACTTGTTAAGAAACTTGTTACGAAACGTGTTAAGAAACAGATTCCCAAACCCTATCCTAGACCTACTGAATCAGAATCTCTAGAGACAGGGCATAGGGAATCTATATTTTAACCAGTTTCCAGACGTGATACCATTTAGTCCAGCTGATCCAGTATCTGGACACTATTCGTTTAGAAAACAAACAGGAAACAGAGAGAAAAAGAAATACTGCTAAAACACGTAGGGCAGAGAGGGTTCTAAACTTCACCATAATAACAGAGATGAGTTTGCCAGATGAGCTAGTCGTCACCTGGAAAGGCTCACAGAACATTTCTATCCCAGAAATCATAAACTCAGATGCCTTCGGGGCAGGCAGATAACATAAATGAGCGAGGCCAGCTGAGTGGAACATGCATGGCTTCCTCAGTCTGTATTTCATTTCTCACTTTTGATAGAAACATGGGGACAATAAATATCCCAGATGCCTCTGAACCCTTTTATGAGAAAAGCAATGGTGCAAGAATGATAATAAAGGGTCACAGGCACTCAGTTGTAGTGTCCGGAGTAATAGGGAGGAGTGGGGACTTTGGCATCTAAAGAGTTCCTACCACATCTAAAGTGAGCAGCTTATATTACACTCAATTCCTGTCCATTTTTATGGCAGCAAAGCCTGTGCAAAAGGAGCGAGGATTAACAAAGGGAAGGTTAAAGAAAGGCTAGGCAGGAATGGGGAAGCATTCAATTTAAGTTGGATCTAGCCTAACAGGAAGGAAAGGCTTGTCCTAGTGTTCTCTCCATAGGAAGGTAGAGACAAAGAACCTACTGTTTTATTATATTGAGATTTTGATGAAAGAAACTGGAATTTGGAATCAGGCGTATGTGAAATAGAATCCCAGCAATCAAATTAATGAACCCTATCTGAGCGTCAATGTTTTCATTTTTTTCCAGTGGGAGGTAATATGTAACTTGTATGGGTATTTTGAGGATTCTGTGTGAAAATGCATATGAAGGCAGCAAACACATGTCCTGACACACAGGGAACATTTGGTGAATAACAATTTAATTTTTTTCTTGAACTTTCCATATTTGGGTCAGAGCACACTCCCATATTCTCCTCTTTACATCTATAGCTCTATGAATATTTTAGGAAAGTGGTTGCTTTATCTCAACCATTTATGCTGTTTATAAAACTGAACCAACTCAGGCAGTGTTTCCTTAGATTTCTGCAGTCTCTCCAAGATTTCTTCTAAGCATTATACTTATACTTAGGATTTGAATAGCAGTCAGGCATTAGAAGATATTCTGTGGTTGTTTTTTAAAAATTATTTTTTATTTAAAAATTGGTGATATAATTTTTCAACAACAAGAATTTATGACCTCATGTTTCCCTTGACATAACCTGGAATTTATCTGGCCCTCTCACTTGGCCATCATGCACATACTCAGAAGATACATGACATCATTAATTATTACCAGGTCTCCAGGATTTATTTTATCTTTATTTCTTTTCATGGTATTTTAGAGTTTTTCATAACTTTGTTCTTTATCCTCTAACAAACAGAAGTAGTAAAATAGAAAGTACGTTCTCATATAGAAATAGTAATTTCCCAGTTTGCTAATCTGGGAAAAACCAAGAATACTAATAGCAAATGCTTGTTTGATTCATTCATTCACAAGCACTACCTGAGGGACGACCATGGGTTAGAAACAGTGCTTGATGCATTCATATACATGGGAAAATGGTAATATTAGGCCCTCCACAAACAGCTTCTGAACAGAAGCTTCTAAGACAGCTTCTATTCAGTATATATCTGATGGTTGCATAACACTGCCTGACAATTCTAATGAAGGCACCATGATTACATCTTGACAATCAGTTACACTACTCATGACTGCTCTATATGACATACATTCCCTAGATTTAGGACCGAAAAAGAAAACCAAAACAATGTGGCATTAGATACAGATTCATCGTGTGATATCGAATTCCATCATTTTCATCTTCACTAGGTTAACTTAATAATTAATCATTTATTAAGATTAAATATTCATTTAAAGGTGTTTTCATTGGCTCTTTCCCTTATGTGATTTCCCCATTATCTTTAGCATTTGGTTTCTCAGCTTCACTTTTCTTATTTTCCAAGCCAGAAAGATGCCAGTTTTCCTACTTTTACTCCACTGGTTCTATGCTCTGCAAGGGTTACACTTAGCTCTGGTCGAAAAGCAATGGAGGTAAGAACTGACTTGTATAGTGACCCACCTCCCTCCGTCTGAGCGTACACTCCCCAGTCAAGTCTGTCTGCTTCTATTCATTCTCCAGTACCATCAGGTAGATGTTGTTTTTTAACATTGTGACCAAACTGTATAGTGTTTTCTGCCCAGAGCAGTTACCTCATGGGGTTTGAGTTTATCACACCCAGAAGAGGAAGCCAGTCAATGTCTGAAAGCAAAGGGTTTTTTTGCACTTGAAGAGACTTCAGAGTTCATCTAGATAAGCAAACTTACACCCGGGAGATTAAGTGATGTGACCACAGTCACATAGCTACTTCATGATGAAAACCACTAAATATATGGCTTGGCCCAAATCTTATACATGATGTGCCAAAAACAGCGCTGTGACCTGTTTGGCTAAATGGGGTAAACCAGTAGAGCAGGCCACTGGAAGACCATCATCAAGAGGAACTAGAGGGAGGGCTTCCCTGGTGGCGCAGTGGTTGAGAGTCCGCCTGCCAATGCAGGGGACGCGGGTTCGAGCCCCGGTCCGGGAAGATCCCACATGCCGCGCGGCGGCTGGGCCTGTGAGCCATGGCCGCTGAGCCTGCGCGTCCGGAGCCTGTGCTCCGCAACGGGAGAGGCCACAACGGTGAGAGGCCCGTGTACCCCCCAAAAAAGAGGAACTGGGGAACCTCCTTGAAAAGCACCTACCCTAAGAGAAGTGGAGCCAAGACAGGTAGGCCTGGTCCAGATTGGTGGTATGATTTTTTACCCAAATTCGCTTCCTTCCAGCTCCCTAAGGCTCATGTCTGAGTCTTATGACAGTTTGGGCTATTGGTACAACCAGAAAGAGTTTGGAACAAAAGCCACATTTCTTTGGTACTCTTCTAAGAGACGGTAACAAAATGGTGGGTGATTAAGGCATTTTATCCAACTACGCACAAGACAACTTGTGGCTCTGACACCTCTAGTTCTCCAGTGTACCAACAGTGGCAAAGGCAGAGCCCAGAGGAGGAGGGCAGTGCCTGTCAAAAGCAGCAGGGGAACCTGGAAGAAGCACAATGCTCCACTTTGCTTAAAGTGTGTGGCAGGAACAGAGGTCTTCAGAAGGGCCAGTGGTAGAGGATATGGCAGCATCTAGCAGAGGGCTTCCAGAACAGGGAAAGGGGGATTGTCAGTGATGAAATTTGTTTTTGAGAACATTGGAGAGGTCCCTTGGGAGGAGGAGCTTTTCAGGAACCTAGAAGTTCTGCGTTGACTGGTGATACAAGACACATGAAACACACATGTTTACAAGCAGTGTGATCCAATTTCAAATTCTGTGCTCATGTGGCCTAAGTAAGCACAGGTTACAAATATATATTAGCCAACTGACTATGTAAGTGTCAACTGGGATTAATGGACAGAAAAGATGCAAGGGATAATTTTAAGCAAATAGAATATTATATATAAAGACACGGAAGTAAGAAAAGGCATGTAGAAATAAAAGCAGTGTGTTTTGGTGACAGTATTTGCCCAATCAACGGATCAACTCCTTCAGGTCATATCAAAATCAACTAACATGCAGCCCAATAAGTAAATATCCTGCCGCTCAGGTATCTTTATTAGTATAAATATAAATTTCCCGTGCAAGGGAAAATAGGAAAGTAACAAAGTGATTCAGTCAAAGAAAGGCTAGAGAAACATTCTTCAGTATTTCAAAATGTAGGTGCCAATGCCCTACTTGTAATGGTAAGAGCACTCTTCAGGTAGGTCAGCAAAGGAGTCCCATGACTGAAGCAGGGAGACCAATGTGGGTGTGAAGGGAGGCTAAGGCTGGATGTGAGGGACATAGTAGAAGTTTCTTTATGGAGGAGGGTCTTACATACAAGGCCGCTGAGTTCAGATTTCATTCAATAGGCAATAGAGAAATTTCTGCTGCTTCTTGAGCAGGGGCACAATGTGATAAATATACTGCTGGGAAGAGATAACATTAGAGCAGTGTGCAGTGTGAAGGAAGGAAAGAGGACCCCTGAAGCTTTTTCAATGACTCATGTAGGAGATGAGGGGACCAGGCCTGGGATGCTGGCACAGGGAATGCAGACAGAAACCACAAGGGTTGAGACTTATAGATGGAATATTAGCATGATTAGTATCCTCATAACTTCTAAGGGCAAGCCTGCACATCATTCAGGATGTATCCCAGGATCCAGCATCATTCCGGTGCTTAAGGCAAGTGGCAGCCAGGATAATTTCTAGAACATTTCTTTGCTTTCTTATAATCATTCTTGTCCCTTTTCTCATGCCGGAGATGCTGTGCTTTTCATATGGTGCTTGTTTGTGAGCACAGAGGCCAGAAAATAATTAGGGGGTATGCAGTCTCTGCCATGTGTTTATCAAATGCTCTTAAGAGGGAACACATTTCAAAGATCCCTGTATCCTTTGTCTCTGCCATACTTTTAGCTTCTGTCTCTCTGGTGCTTCTGCTAGAATTCCGTCGGCTCTGCCTTCTTGTAAGAATTTTCAAAGCAAGACAGTTCTATCAACACCCCTGCCTCCTGTTAAATGAATATCTAAGATGCTATTTTCTGGCAGCTTATCTGATGGTGCTGAGATCAGAGGCACTGTGATTTTCAGCAATCGGAAGTTTGATTCCAATCTGACATACAGTATGGCTCCAGCTTCAGCAGAATCCCCCCAATGGCTCCCTCTCAGCACGCTGCCTCCACTCCCTCAGCAGCCATTAACATCAGGAAGACTTACACACACACACACACACATTTATATGGAAAAGCAGACTAGAAGGGTAAAATGATTTATTGGAATCCATGGATGGAGAATATATAGTAACGAATATGGACCAAATCATTTAGTTTTGTGATCAATGGGTCATCACTTCTGAAGTGCTCACCAATCAACAGCCAAGGATGCAATGTCCCCAGGGGCAACCAGTAATGGGGTGGATATACCCCAGTTTCTCCATCCCTCAATTCTGAACCATGGTTTCTCAGAAGCTCTCCAGGACTGAGATTCAGTTGCCCACAGCAGTAGCCCCACTAATCAATGCATCCTTTACTATCTTCTCTCCCTTTCCCGGGTCACTATCGCCACTCTCTGTCTTGTGCTTACTGGGATGACTTACCAAATAAACTACCTGAACCCAAATTCTTATCTTATGGTCTGCATTTGGAAGAACCCTATCTAAAATAAGCTCCAGACTCTAGAATTGCCTCTTTCTCTCTCCCCACCGTTCTACTATCAAAATTTATTTCCCAGAGGGCCAGAAATTACAGCAGATAAGGAAAAAAAATGTGCCTTGTAAGAAGAGAAAAGTGAGTGTTACAAGCTCTCTTTGCATTTACTGACAGTGCTGGAATGGAGAAGGTGGAGAGAACTGTGGGAAATTGAACAGTCTTTAGTTTAGAACAGCTTAGGACCAGATTCCATGGATGAGCAGCTCCAGGAAGCAGCTGGAACCTCCTCATGCTTGGAGGATAGTGTGGATTCCATACTCACTTACCATGGACACAGTCCTTCAGAAGTGTATCTTTCTCTGAGTCAATAGGAATGACAGTGCAGGGCCAATTGTCTGCTGGGCTTTGTGGCAAAGACCATTTCTTAGGCTACAAAGATAAGATTGGAAAGTTGCTGAGCCCTCTCAGTGAGGAGCTTGAGGTCCCACTGTTTGCTGAGAGTCTCAGTTAACCAGTAGCTTACAGCTCTGTCTGATACCTAGAAGCCAATTCCAGGACACGAGACCTAATGCTCCAGCTGAATCTAAGTCCTGATACAATTAAAGCCAATTGTGTAGAGGTCCATGAGGCTTATTTAAAACATTTACACACCCAAACACAAATGCTTGACATTTACCATTTTAAATATCTGAGATATTGTATTATTCCCACCTTCCACCCCAGTAACAATCTTTATAATCATATCCTAGTTCTAAAAAAATTTCGGAAAATCTAGCTGGTACTGATGAAGATGTGGAGAAATAGAGACTTTCCTACTCTGGTAGGAATATATGTATATCGGTGTAATTTCTGCAGAGCAATTTGGCAATAGGTATAAAAAGTGAATGTACAACAGTTCTTGGGGTGTGAGAAGCAATGATACAAAAATTAAATGGAAGCAAGATAGTAGAAGGAACGTAAATCTGTGTTAAACTCATGACTTCATTGCATGACCTTGAATACATCATTTAGATAATCTCTATGACCTTTACTTCCCTCATCTCTAAAACAGGAAACGTAATTCCCACATTCTTCATCTGTTCTGAAGGTTAGAAAAAATGCACACAGAGCACCCACTGTAGCATCTGTCATTTTAGCAAGACAAGTCAAAGGAGAGGGAATTTTTGTCCTTAAGGAACACTAATGGGTGGTGGGACCAAAGTTGGGTAAAACTGAAGAAAATTCTAAAATTATTATCATTGTTGTAAGGAACTTAAAAATCTCATGAGGAAAGATTTGAGCAAGAGGACTGAGATCCTGTATATATTTGTGAGATGATTTATGAATATTTTTATTTTCTGACATAAAATAATGAAAAGAAGCCCACTAACTAGATATATCTATAAGAGCCTATATATCCTAAATTAATATACTATTAATTTCTTATATCTTGCTCACCAGAAATTTTTGAGTATCCTCCTCTTAAGTTTCAATAAAAATGTTTTAAAATTTATTTTGCTTTGTTGCAGAAAATATACACATTCTAAGATGATGAATTACGCGTTCACTTTCTACTGTTGTTTCTTTTTTGGTTGTTACTATTACTTTGTCTAATCCAACATTCAAATATCCAATGCCTTACTAATTTTATGTCATGAATCACTGACTTCTGTATTCTTGAGTTCAACATAATCCTAGAAATCAAGAGTTACCTGGGATGCTTGACATGGAAAAAGTTTGAGCAAGCAATATTTAACTACCCTCCCCCAGCACCATCACAGGTCCAAGAATCATTCCAAACTCCCTTTCTCAATACATAGGGTTATAAATTCTCAATTCTACCTATGCTAATTGCCTATCAGAGCAAATTAGAATAGTTTACCTATAATATGGATTCACCAGCAACTTACCTACCCCCACCATATATACATATACAGACACACACATTCACAGACTTACTTAATATTCATCAGACATCTAGTACATGCCAGATGTTCTGCTAGGCTCTGTACAAGTTCGAATTCAAAGAAGGAGGCAGAAGCATTGTGCTTCCTATGGGATAAGGAATTTATGAGACCTTAAACAATTATGGGAGGAGCTGGGAAAGGAAAGACCTGGAAGGGGGCCTTGCAGATTTAGAGGAAGTCACTAACCAGCCCCCCTGAAGTGCTGGTGCAGGTAGACGAGTTGGGGCACCTGGGGAAACCTGAGAAGCCAGGCACAAAGAGCAGCAGAAGTTTACGAGAACTGTGGTCTTTGTGTAGCTGCTATTTCTGTGGGTCCACAGCCAAGCATCTGGTGGAGATGCTTGGTTAATAGGCCTAGCAGTTGGAAAGAAGAATTTGATGCAGAGCAGGAGAGAATGAGGACAAGCTGGGCATCTCTGTGCATATTTTTCCAGCCTCCAGATCTTACACAAGCTCCTGTCTTGGCCAAGTATGACTTGGAACCATTCAAGAAAGGAGATTCTTGGAAATGTACTACCCAGATTAACCAATCCAAATTAGTCCATGCCTGTGAACTTGTTGTCCATATATACCGCTTTTAACCACATTTAATTTCCAAATAGAGCCAATGGCAAAATGACGTTTCTACCTAACACGATACAACTATCCTTAATGTAACCGCTAATGCACAACACAGCCCTCGCCAGAAGAGAATACACTAAGTTTCCTGTCTCTTTATCCAGCTTTGGATGATCATTCCTCTTCTAGCTGAGTCACACTCCGCCTTTGATATCTAAACATGAGACACTACTAATACATTTTATATTGGAGAGTAAATAGGAAAAGGAAAAACAAAGAGCATTTTACACACGCACACATTCGCATCAAAGTAAGGAAGAAATATAACTACGAGAGTCTTTATTTCTGTAACTTGTCAGGCCATCATAACTGGCATTTATAATTTCTTTCTTCCATTATACATTTGTATTCTCTTTGTCCTCAACAAGTACCTTGGCTGGTCACGGTTCCTTGCCTGATGTCCGGGTGACTCAAACATTTGTTCCTTAAAGGTCTGTGCCGTTAGCAGTCTTACCTCTATTGGATTGTTGTAGTATTCCATTAATTTTAACATAAGACGTGGAGAAGCACTAAGAGGCATCCAGAGAACCTCCTGCTTTCCAGACATACCCTCCCCTGCCCTCACTATGCTGGAGCAGTCCAATTTCCCCACTGAGGGTCAGTATCAATCACCCCCTCCAATGCAATGATTCTCTTCTTTGCCTGTTGGTTCACTGGGATGGAGGGTCCAAAATGACCAGGTAATAGTCTCAACTCCCAGTTTAGTGAATCTTCGTGTGCCCTCTGATAAAAATAGTCTTCCACTGTTCACTAAGAACTCTAAGTCAGATTACAGCGCCTCTCCTTGTTTCTCTCGTATACGTATACTAACCCTCAACACAATCGTTCTTCGGTACTCCTACTCCTAGCTTACCACCACTTATTACAAAAGTTGTGTCACAATTTCAGGTGATTTCAGTATTGACACAGATGAACATCTGGCCCAGCATTTCCTGTACCCCATCCTTACCTCAGGCAATACGCTTCTACTTTAATCATCCTAGGGACAGGGACCGGCCAACCAGGAACCACACACAACCCAAAGCCCCATGAAATTATTCAAACTGGCCCATTCTAAGCTGTATACCCTGCCCTGCCTTGCCTTTCCCATGGAAACCCTCAAAAGTCTCTGACCTATTGTTTTCCCTTGGCTCCTGTCACCTTTGTCCTGACCACCCTTGCCTCCTGTCTCTGGGACTTGTGAGGATAATATATATTTTTTTCCTGAGCCTGTTCTCTTTTACCTCCTGTGGCCACATCTGAGTGACCATCTCTTAAAAGAATACAAAATATAGAGTAAATAGGTATTCATTACATTGTTTTTTTTAAAACCAAATAAAAGAAAAGAAAAAGAAAAAAAGAACTCTAAATCAGCAGAGCCCAAAGTTGTGAGGACAAGTTTTGCCAGTGGATCACTTGAGGTAAAAGGGAAGAACCTTTCCCATGGGTCACTGATTCAGAGTACATATTCATCCTAAAGAATTTTACACTAACCCTGCAGAATAGCGCTACACATTTGGTGTTACAACTGAGTCTTCAAAAGGACCTATCAGATGAATTGCTTCGGGATGATGAGGACCATAATAACACTAGTGAATCTGATAGTGAATAATTTCCATGGTAAAAAGTAATCTCATGTGTTAAACTATAACACTGAATAAAGCATTTTGGAAATCTATGGGTGGTAGTGTTGGCAGAATCAGAGGCAGGAAGACAAATTCACATCCAGGATATGTGTCATTCCACTGAGAGCAAAGTGCTATTCCTTCCATGATGGAAAGAGTCCAATGTAATCAACCTTCCACCAAGTGGTTGGCTGATGTCCCTTGGAAGTGGTGGCACACTGTGGACTCAGTGTTGGTTTCTGATGGTAGTAGGTTGGGCACTCAGTAATGACTGAAGCCAAGTTGGTCTTTGTGAGCAAAGTCCATGTTGCTGACTCCATGTATAACCTCCATTTCTGCTGGGGAAAGAGGCTGACTAACATCTATAGCATGAGTCATCTTGTCCATCTGGTTATTAAGATTGACCTCTGCAGGAGGAGCTCTTTTGTAAACAACCACATGGAACACAAATATCTTTATACTGTGTGCCCATTTTGAAGAGTTCTATCCACATAGCGCTTCTGGACTACTTGACACAATTATTGAATTGTGTTGTTTCCAAGTCTCTGACTATCCAGTCAAATGATCAGCCACTACCCATGAATCAGTGCAGAGCCACAGAATTTGCCATTTTTTCCTAGGCAAAATGGACAACCAGATGCACTGCTTTAGAACTGGAAGAGGGGCCAGACGCAGCAACTTTACTCTTTCCTTGGAAGGGATATTGATGAGAGACAAATCCAGATGGCTTTGGGGGCTCATCACCTTCCCCTTTTGGAAGCTTAGCAGAGTTGGCTTAGCACCACTGAGCCAGCCTACAGAGATAAGGTCTTTGGCTAATTTCAACACTCCATTCAGCAGGCAAGGCTGTTCCCTGAGCCCTCGGTATGCAGACCTTGGTCCCCAGTATTCGTCTTCCCTAGCATGTTCCTGGACCCAGAGACCTCCTGTTTTACTGCTTTTTACTGCAAGAACCAGGTACTCTTCTCCCTATCTTAGGCTAACTTACGTAATGGGGTGAGTGAGCAGGAGTTCTTTTTTTGCACATCTAGCAGTTTTCTGGCTAAAGCAAGTCTCTGCTGGACTTCTGGTCATGGTGCATATAGGGCATCTATGTCCAGCCTGTGCTATAGAGTAATAAGAACTTGAGGGACTGTGTACACTCTACTACTTCTCTGATTTTTAAGTTTTTCACCCAATAAATCCTATGTTATATCTGAAACTCATGGTACCGTACTGAATATCTGTGACTTTCTTTCATAGCAGATATCTTGATATGCCCCAGACCACTGAATGTCTAAAAGCTTGACCATACTGGCACCTCCTGCATTTTTATGAGAAATACTTTCATTACTCTGACACACATATTTCTAGGGAAATGTCTACTTCCTACTCAACTGGTCCAGAAAATATAATGTCATCAACATGGTGAACCAGCATGATGTCGTTTGGAATGGGGAAGAGAGGTTCCTGAGAAAAAAGTTATGAAAAGGGGATGAATAGGGACTTCCCTGGTGGTCCAGTGGTAAAGAATCTGCCTTCCAATGCAGGGGACACGTACGGGTTTGATCCCTAGTCAGGGAACTAAGATGCCACGTGCTGCAGGGCAACTAAGCCTACACGCCACAACTACTGAGCTCACGCCTCAACGAGAGAGCCCATGTGCCACAAACTACAGAGCCCACGTGCTCTGGAGCCTGCGCGCCACAACTAGAAAGAGAAAACCCGCACGCCACAACTAGAGGGAAGCCCGAGCGCCGCAATGAAGAGACCACGCGCAACACAATGAAGAGACTGCGTGCGCCTCAAAGAAGATCCCGCGTGCCACAACTAAGACCCAACACAGCCAAAATAATAAATAAATAATAATAATTAATAATAAAAAGGGGGGGATAAATAGTCCTGAGATGGAGCAGTGTATTGTTAACTACCAGCTGAAAGCAAGCTCCTTCTTGTATCTCTACTCACAGGTATTTACCAGGTTACTAGCTGCATACAGATTCCAGGGGATGTGTTGATTAATCCAATAAAGAAACCACATCTGTAACAGGTTACAAATGGAGTTCCCTACCGTCTGATTAATTTTATGATAATTCACTGTCATTCTCCGAAGTCTGTCACCTGCACAGTCCAAACAGGCATATTAGATGAGGATGTGGTAGGACTCACCACTCCTGCATCTTTCAAGTCCTTGATGGTAGAATAAATCTCTTTAACCCTACAAGAAAATTCAGTATTGATTCTGGGTTATTGATTTAGTAGGAAAAGGAAGTTCTGGAGTTTCCATATTCCATATTTCGTATGATGAAAGGCCTCACTCTATAGATCAAGGAACCATTATGGGGATTCTGCCAGTTGCTTAGTTGCCTACTTCAACCATACATTTCATAACTAGGACAATAACTATTGCTTGACATAGTCTACAAGTGTCCCATTTGCCACTGACAACAAGTTAATCAATGCCTTTAAATTTATTCAGATTAGAGTTCTAATATCTTATTGCTATCCTTTTTTTTAAAAATTATTTATTTATTTTTGGCTGCATCGGGTCTTCATTGTTGCTCATGGGCTTTCTCTAGTTGTGGTGAGCGGGGGGTACACAGTGCATGGGCTTCTCTCATTGCAGGGCACAGGCTCTAGGCGCACGGGCTCTAGAGTATAGGCTCAGTAGTTGTGGTGTACAGGCTTAGTTGCTCCACAGCATGAGGGATCTTCCCTGACCAGGGATTGACCCCGTATCCCCTGGATTGGCAGGCGGATTCTTAACCACTGCACAACCAGGGAAGTCCATATTGCTATCCTTAATGTTGTATTTCCCTAGAACCACTTCTGGCGATACCAATACTTGTCTCAGTGTTCAAGTAGGAATGATACAGGATAAGAGATTATAGGAATTAGACTTTACACAATTGTTGGAGGAGCTGGAGCAGTAAAGGTCTCAGAGAGGGAATGGAGGACTTGAAGAAGTTACTAACCAGTGTTCTCATAGCGTTGGCACAGTTGGACAAGATGGAGCTTTCAGGGAAATTCGATAAACTAGGCTCATCCAGTCACTAAACTGGAACCCCAAATGGGGACCCCTTCATGAGGAGCACAGCAGTTGCTGCATCTATGTAGCTACCACTTCTGTGCATCTATAACCAAGCATACGGTAGTGTGACTGGGACCACTGCTGGTCAACAGAACCAGAAGTCAGAAGGCAGAACCCGACTTGGAGTCAAAGAAAAGGAACACAAGCTGCAAGTTGCTAGGCACTTTTTGTCTTTTTATCACCATATCTGGCCCTGAGGTTCCTCAGAGAGTAACAACTCTGCTTTAGTTCCACGTCTCAAATCCCAGGCAAGTTCCTCTTTTGAGCAGCTCCAATCTAGAGCCATAGAGGAAAGGGGATTCTGAGAAATGTAGTTCCCAACTTAACTAAGCTGACAATAGAACAACCTGGCATAATAATATTGATATGAGATAAATGAAACGTGGTATGGAAGAGAAGGGGGAGCCAGCAGAGGAGGTTAAGAAAGAGCCGTCAGGAAGAAGATAGGACAACCAGGAAGATGTGGTTTACTGGACACCACATGCAGAAGGTGCCTTAAGAAGAAAGGAGTCATCGATTCTGCCAAATATGGATGAAAAGTCAAATAAAATGAAGTTTGAAAGCTGGCCATAGGATCTGAGAACATGGAGATCGTTGTGGATCTTCAAGGGAGTGGAACGTTGATGGTGATGATGAAAGTCTGACTGGCATGGTATAAAGAGAAAAAAATGGAGACAGGAGGGTGAACAATTTTTGCAAGGATTTTTGCTATAAAAATTTGTAGGTAAATGGAGTGATAGTGAAGGAGGTGCTCTAGATCAAAGAAGATTTTCATTTATGTGTGTAAGTATTTATTAAGATGAGAACTCATAATATCTTTGTATGCTGATTAAGTATAGAGGCAAAAATTCATGATGTAAAAGAAGGAAATGGTGGGGAATCACTGAAGAAGCAAAGTCCCTGAGTTGTCAGAGAAAAATGGAACCCAGTACAGATGAAGAGGGGTTGCCTTATTAGGCATATAGGCGGTTGATCCACTTTACAGGAAGGAAAAGTACATGAGCACAAATTCAAGTAGACTAGTGGATTTGTTGTCTATGGGAAGATGAAACCATTCCTTTCTCACTGCTTCTGTTTTCCCAGTGAAATAAAAATCAAGGTCATTAGATGAGAGTGACAAGGGGAGGGAGTGTTGAAAATTTGAGGACAGAGGAGAAATTATGCAATAGTAGTCTTGGAGAACGAAAAAATATAAATCGACTCAGGGAAACATAGTTGCATGCCTGGCAGCACTGGAGCCTCACTTAAGATTTGTGGGTGTAAGTTTAAATTGAGACCGGTCACATTGTTTTCATGTTCTTCTGTCACTATGACTGCTATTTGGGTACAGGAGGGGAACGGCCCTTGTCTTAAACTCAGTTGGCTTTGTTTTTTTTCCCCAAGAACAGAATGCTGCTCACGCTGTTTTAAGTCCCACTGGGGATTTACGAGCCAGTAGAGATGTACCTTATATGGTTACTGAACCAGGAATGGAAGGTCAGGTCTCCAAGTTATTGTCTCCATCTCTTTGGGACCACATGATCCACATGTCTGCTTTTTGAATTACATTTACTTTATTTTTTCTCTCTCTGCCAACAAGATTTTTCTTTCTTTTTGTCCACTTGATAGAAAATGGCCAGCCCAGCCCAGGCTAGGCTAACCTCCCAGCTCCAAATCCCAGAAGAGGATAACTAGAGCCTCTATGTACCAATTCCAGATTGATAAGAGGAAAAATCGGATTAGCTTATCTTGGGTCAGCCCTTGGGAGAGAAACTTCTGTGGATAAAAAGTGGTGCACAGTATGGGTAAATTAACTGATCTAATCCCGAAAATCCTCAGGAGGAGTAGTCGGTATGGTTCTGAGAATTTATGGGCCATCCAAAATCTTTAGTGTTGTGGAAATGGAATCGTGAAGTAAATTTACATTTCCTAGAATTTCCTGTAATTAGAGAATTGAGTTTTAGAGATGGGAGAAGTATTGGAATAAGGATTTCTGCTTTCTCGTGAGGCCCAGTGAACTTTCAATCTCATCTAAGTACCGTTTCTAAAGGTGTGGAATAACTGTGAACTGCAAAGAAATGAATGTAGCAGAGATGAGGCTTCTTTCAAGAAGTGGGGTGCTTTATTTTAGGAAAGGTTCTGAGTCAAACCTGAGGGTCAGAACAGATTTAAGAATGAGCACTATGTACTTTGGCTACACACGAACAACTGCCTTTTGCCATAAACACCGACAGAGGAATATTTGTCTTGAGTTTATCTTTTCAGTTACAAATGACATAGGACTGCTTCCACGTTGTTACCTGGAAGAACATGTATGAGGTCCCATGGGGCAGTGGAAACACCAGGATAAAATTAAAATATTTGGTCTGTCCGGTCCTGACTTGGCCACTAGTCAGCCGTATGATCTTCCTTAACCTGCCTGAGTCTTCTAGAACGCCGTATCTTCAGGTTTTCCTGTAGTTTCAAAACCTGTGAGTTGAAGAACTCCCAGAGAGAATGGTCCTGAGAACCTGAGCAATCACAAGTAAGATACACCCTAAGGATTTTCAGTAGCGCTCACACCTAACTCCGAAGTCTACTGCATCCAGCCATGTCCAACAAGTGGAACAACTCAGAAGCCTGGTTGATACAGTGAGTGCTTACAGCGTGATTTGTGAATGACAGTAAATTGAAACTTGGAGACCCCCCACAGCTGATTTAGATTAACAGCAATGGGGCAACACTGTAGGTTTAGGTTGTCCAACCTCCTTAAAAATGCAAAGCCTTCCTGTTTGCTCACAATCTTGTTTTTTATTGAAATAGTATGAGTAATAATAACACTAGAGCTTTCTCCCGGTACCACGAGAGTGAGAGAAGGCTTTTTAGCAGCTATGGTACTGATTTAGCAAGTAATCACATTGATTCTCTAAGGCATGCAAGAACAAACAGGAGAGAGATTTGTGGGAGGGGGATGGTTATTGGGTCCCAATACACTACACAAAATATCTGCTTACACTATCACTCAGAAATGCAGATGTATAAGTACACCAGGTTGGTTTCCTTTTTAAATTAAAAAAAAAAAAGTGGTTCCTCAAGATATATGTGAAAATCAGACCATATGTGCTCTGAAAAGACTCATTTACCCTCTTGGCTACAATCATATCCAAAACTATGTCTGCCCAGCATCTTTGCTATTATGGAAGACAACCAGGGTAAACAGCTCTACAGTTGGCCCCAAGAATATAACTTCAAGTTAGATCTAACACTCACTCTCCAGCCCATTCCCTGTCTTGAGTGAAAGCTGGTAAAACTATTAGGTATTAGAGTTCTCGTAGAAAGTGCTCTGAAACAGGTAAAGTGTCATTCAAATGTAATCTTGGATTTATTTAGACATATGTGGGCAGTAAACCTCATCTGGGTTAGTCAGAAGAAATTAGACATGCAAGGTGGTAGAGACAAGAAAGACCTAACCTAGGACTGATAAGGACTCTCTCCAAAGGTACATTCTTTGGAAAGCAGCCAAGGACTTGAGAAGCCAGGAACTGGAGAGTCTTCCAAGAGCACTCCATCGCAGTGGTTACTCAGGAATGTGCTGAAACATTGGATGGATGTCCCAATGTGCTCTAGGATCAGGAAAAAGTGAAGCAATAATATAAATATTTGTTAGAATGACTTGAGTGAGCTGAAAGATGATACATGAATATAGGCAGGCCTCATGACAATCTCAACTGCATATAGAAATAAAGCTACAGAGGATTTCTTGCAAAACTGAACCAATAACCACAAACCAAGGTATTGTTTTTCTTGTGTGATAGTCCAACCATGTACTGGGTCACCTCCATACATGTGAAGATAATTACCATTCACTGCCAAGTAGAGGAAGTCCTCTTGTAATCTTGGGCTAAAGACAAGAACTTTTAAGATGCTGAAAGTGGTTTCAGTAAACATTAAAATCTGAACAGACAGGAAGGCCATGATAATGATGATAATGATAAAACGCAATGCTGTAAACACATACTAATGGGCCTATCCCATACCTTCCTTGATGAAAGAACCAGTTTTCACACACTTGAAGGAGATGAACATCTAACTTTGTGATTGGCTTAGATTTCAAGGACAGAGGGAAGTATTTAAACGATTTCTAGACAAAGGAGAGCTGGATAGGAAAAGGGGAAGAGAGATATCTTTTTCCCAGTTTAGAGTTTTGGGGGGTTTTGTTTGTTTGTTTGTTTTCATTTTGGCAAGGCCCTGTCCATAGAGGACAAATATTCCGTTGCAATCCCACCCTCTTTCTGACTTGATGGTCACTGTGTCTGACTACTCCAGTCTTGAAGAAGCAAGTCATGAGCCCAGCATGATCTATGACTGCACCTTGAGAAAGGCAGCACGAAGTTGGATGAGTTACGCCTTCCTATCCCCACCCTCAAATCCTCTGAGAATTTCACAGCCAGAACTATGAATCATTTCCTGTAATTCCAAAGAGGTATGGTCTGCAGTACTTAATCCAGGATAAATCTCTCTTCATTGTGTTCTGTTTGTGGGTATTTCACAGCCTCCTGATGAGAGGTGGGTTAAGCCGATCTAATTCTCCAATGCCAATGAAAAGAGGTTAGGAAAGGATGACAGACTGCATCATCCACCACTGATTTCCAAAATTAATAAAAGGCAGAGCCAAGCCAGTGGTAATGAGTATTCATGTCCAACCAGAAACTACTTCACTTCTGCATCCAGCAAGCATTGGCTCCTGGGGTATGAACAATACTATTTGATACCCCATTGATTCTCCCTGGAAAGTCACTTTTCATCACCATTTTTGGGTTTGGGTGTGCTTCCTTTCCTACATGTTCAAAGAACATCTTTATTAGAAATAACTGGGTAAAAGCCCATCTCACAGATCGGTGGTACCTGTGACCCACTGCCTTCTTCCAAGAGACAGCATTAAATTTCCTCACTCAAAGATTCCTATGTGACTGCAAAGGGCTGTGTCACTACCCCACATTGTCCCAACCCTTCTTCACCTCCTCATTTTCTCTACTTGTGAAACACACAGGCAGGCGCACACACCCACAATGCAAAGCGCTTTACCATATTCTCCAATTTAACCCTCCCCATAGCCCTGTGAACTTTTATTCTTCTACAGATGAAACTCAGTGAATCAATGTGCCATACCCACACAGCTAACAAGTGGCAGAGCGGGTTTGAGCCATATTGGTGTTTTTAACCTCCACACTCTCCTAATTGCCTTTCTGAAATGTTTCATCCAAGCTCTTATTTTATAGACGAGAAATTGGGTCCACAGAGCTGAAACCCTTTTTCTCAACAGTCCAGGGCTTCTTGAATCCTTGGCAGGAGCTTTCTCTCAACTCAATATTGCTTTCCTCGTGCTTGTTTAGCTATTGAGGCTCTTGGAAAATAAGTGTGCTATTACCACAAAGTTACAACGTAGGTTACTAAAGGCAGGCGAAAGTAATTATGTAACAGCAGCCATCTCTCTTCATGTAACTGTGGACCCACATCAAGGAAGCCCTGACCAGGTACTCTGACAGATTTTGAGAAAGAAAGCTGTTCCATTTTTTTTCTCCCAAATACCCTCTGAAATAGAAGTGTTACTTTTCTTAAGTAAGACAAAGCATGTTTGTTTGAGGCAGTGACTGGGGTCTGAGTGATGTCGAATAGGACACTGGAAATCACTTATTTGGGGAGTCAGCCAAATGGCTGGATGGCACAGTGTTTTTTGAGAGGTGAAGGGAGAGACATTGCTCATGTTCCTACAATCAGAAGGAAACTTTCAGAGTTAAGCTTCTTCAGTGTGTGTGTGTGTGTGTGTGTGTGTAAGTTCCAGGAGCCAAGGGGGTACAGAGAGAAAGAGGTCAAGAAGCAACTGAGGTGAAGAAAGTCATCTGATATGTGTTTGCCTTCAGGGAATTCAGAGTTTGTGATTCTTTCAGCATTTTTTCCCACATTTTATTTAGGTATACAAAATTCCATTAAAAATGGGCAGAGCAGGCTATGTGGGAGCATAAGACAAGAATTAACTTTAAGAGAAAAAAATGTCTATATTATGGAAGCAATGACTTGTTTCACACATTTTGCTTATTTTTATTTTGTTTTAGAAGTATATTTATAATAAACATAGTATTTCTTATCAACTACTTTCTTGAGCTTATGAAGTCTGTACCAAAACCACACACACACACACACACACACACACCCTATCATGCCTCAAGCCCCCACCCCACAGCACCACATGACCCAAGCATCCTCTCTTCTGGCAAGATGGAATTTTTTGCTGTTTCCTGAACGTCACGCCTTTGGCCTCTCCTCTTCTCATGACCTTTCCTCTGCTTTGGGGGTCCTTTATTCTTTTTCAAACTATAAAACCCCTGCTTATGTTTCAAAGCCCAGCTTGAGTACCACCTTCTCTGTGAGCATTTCCTCCCCACCTCCACTACCCTTGATCTCCACCCCATGCCCTCTCCCTTCACAGACACATGCAAACAGCCCTGATGCATGAATTATGGATGGCTATGTGTGCCTGCCTCTTCATCTTGTCTCAACTCCACCTCTACTCTGCATATTTTAAATTCCTCCAGAGCAAAGGTGGTGTCTTCCATTTTCCTGTATCCTACTCCATCCCACCTGCTTCTTGTGCCAGTGAAGGGCAAGTGTTTCAAGTGTTTAGACTTGTCGAATGATGACTGACTTAACTGATTGCTTGGACTGAATGAAACGCATTTCCATAGCTGCTCTCTAGCTGTAAAGATGAAATATATTGAGCTAATCCAACCACTTGTCTGAAAGCAGGTCCTTGGCAGTGCTTCCTGCCAGGTCCTCCTCTTTATGGTAATGAGTGAAATCAAGTCAAGCATACACCATTCGAAACCTCCACCCTAAAGTTTAACCTCTATGCTGGTTCTTTTCTATTTGCCCCTGTACATCCATTCTCCACGCTGAGCTGCCCTGCTCTGTGCTCTAGAAAACTAAACAGTAGGAAATGCATTACCCAGGTTGTTTTTCCCTGTAGCTTCCAGCTAATGGGTTCACTAATGGTAGGCACTGGAGGTACACCAGAGGGCAGGAGGAGAGAGAGGCCAAGGTATTCATTTCCCTCTCTAACTTTTTTGGAATACGGTTAGGCAGTAGCTGCAATCCTCTATCTAAGCCCATAGCTCCTGTCAAGCACTCGTGGCTACTATGAGAAATTACAACAAACTTGGGGGCTTAATAAGGACCTACTGTATAGCGGAGGGAACTCTACTCAGTGCTCTGTAATGGCCTATATGGGGAAAGAATCTAAAAAAGAGTGGATATATGTACATATATGACAGATTCACTTCGCTGTACACCTGAAACTAATTCAACATTGTAAATCAACTATACCCCAATAAAAATTTTAAAACACACACACACAAATGTAAATATCATCATACTGTTCTGTAGGTCAGATATCCAACAACGTCTCAATGGGCTAAAATCAAGATGTTGGCAAGGCTGGGTTCCAAACTGGAGCCTCTAAGGGAGAATCATTTCCCTGCCATCTTCAGCTTCTAGGGGCTGCCCATATGTTTTTGCTAATGGCCCCCTTCCTCTATTTTCAAAGCCAGCAATGTTGCATCTCTCAGATGCTTCTTCCTTCGTCACATCTCCCTCTGACCACAGAAGGGAAAGGTTCTTTGCCTTTAAGGCTCATGTGATTAGGCTGGACCCATCAGGATAATTCGGAATAATGTCCCCATCTCAAGGTCCTCAACCTTAATTACATCTGCAAAGTCCCTTTTGCCACATAGGTAACATATTCATAGTCTCCAGGGATTAGGGCACAACATTTCTGAGGGGCCATTATTCCTTCTACTACACACAGTGTTAGCTCTTATCAATTCCAATAACAGTGCTCCCTCTACTTGCCCCTTCAGGTCTGGAAGTGGCAATGCCTTTTTGATGTTGCTAATCTCTGAGGCCTCGCCGTCTGACTTCGGTTCCCCTACTCTGCCCTCAGCTCTACAAAGAATCTCCTTATTAAATTCTCTCCAATTAACCCTTCAAGCATGCCATATGATTCTAGCAAGGACCCTGATACCACAATGCTCACTCACTCACCACAAGTAAAGCTGTGTGGCTCGAGTCCTGCCGCAATTAAAAGGCCAGTGATGATCCCATTAACCTATGCTAATCCTCAGCAGAGTCCAAGGATTCTGACTTATCAGCTGTCTGGATGGATTAGGACCAGTTCCACACACCATTCACTTTCCTTATATATCTGTAGGAGTGAAGAGCTGAGATGGATTTTCACACTTGGTAAATAGGAAGAGGTGGCTTACTCAGCAAAGCTCCATTACTTAAGGCACTATTTAAATAAAGATCAGTTCACCTAGTTCCTCCTCCACAGCCAGAAGGATGAAGGACCTGAATTTCTGTTGGAAAATCAATAAAGTCAAGACTCTTCTGGGTCTGAGAACAAGACAAGTGAGGTTCATTCCAATACATTCTTCATTTCAAAAAACTTGTTCTTCATCCTTTGACCTTGACATGATTGCCTCATGACTAAAAACATCTGCTTTGACAAGGAACAAATTTGCCATAGGGTTTGAATCCAAATTATTTAATATCTCCATGACTCAGTTTCCTTACTTATAAAGTGGAGATACCACCCTCAGGGTGAGTGCAGTGGGCTATATAAATCTTCACATTGTGTGTAATGCATGGTAAGTTCAATAAATTCTTAGTAGTTGTATTAAATCCTGCCCATTTTTCAAGGTCAAGGCCACATCCTCACCTCCAGGAACCCTTCCTAAATTTCTCCAGACTTCAAAGATCTCCCTTTCCTTTAAAGTTTTACAAATCTTACAGCAAATACAGTAAATATTTAACACTTATTTACAGTAAAGGACATAGTCTCCTCCAGAGCAGGAGCTGTTTTCTGTTCCTTCGGCATCTGTCTTTATGCCAAACCTAGCAGTGGGTATAGAATAGACACTGAGGAAATATTTGTCAATTTACATTCTTCCAGATGGATTGCTATTATGAAGGATACATCTCTTTTATCTTTCCTCCAGCTGCCCCTGGCTCCATTTGACATTCTGAAGTCAGACAGAAGGTGGTACAGAACCCATCTATACAAGGAAACAAAGCCCCTCCTCCTCATACAAAGTCACAAAGGTGTCACAGTTTTTCAAACTATGGAGGGTGTTCTACTTCTAAATGCTCTGTCCTATACACTAATAATGATCTATCAGAAGGAGAAATGAAGAAAACAATCTCATTTACAAATGCATCAAAATGAATAAAATACCTAGGAATAAATTTAACAAAGGAGGTGAAAGACCTGTACTCTGAAAACTATAAGACAGTGATGAAAGAAACTGAAGATGTTGCAAACAAATGGAAATATATCTTGTGCTTATGAATAGGAAAAATTAACATTGTCAAACTGTCCATCTACCCAAAGAAATCTACAGATTCAATGCAGTTCCTATCAAAATACAATACCAACACCATTGCTCACAGAACTAGAACAAATAATACTAAAATTTGTACGGAATCACAAAAGACCCCAAATAGCCAAAGCACTCTTGAGAAAGAAGAACAAAGTTGGAGGTGACATGCTCCCTGATTTCAAACTATAGTACAAAGTTATAGTAATCAAAACAGACACACAGATCAATGGAATGGAGAGCCCAGGAATAAACCTATGCTTATATGGTCAATTAATCTACGACAAAAGAGACAAGAATGTGTCAATACAATGAGCAAAAGATAGCCTCTTTAATAAGTGGTGTTGGGACAACTGGACACCTACACGCAAAAGAAACAAACTGGATCATTTTCTTATACCATATATGAAAGTAATCTCAAAATTAAAGATTTGTGTAAGACCTGAAACCATAAAACCCCTAGGGAAAAAAAAAAACGTAGGCAGTATGCTCCTTGTCATTGGTCTTGGCAATATTTTTTGGATCTGTCTCCTCAGGCAAGGGCAACAAAAGCAAAAATAAATAGAACTACATCAAACTAAAAAGCTTTTGCTCAAAGTGAAGGAAACCATCAACAAAGCAAAAAGGCAACCTACTGAATGGGAGAAGGTTTTTTGCAACTGATATACCCAATAAAGAGTTAATATTCAAATTATACAAAGAAATTATACAACTCAGTATCAAAAACAATTTGATTTTAAAATGTCTGAATGGACATTCCTCCACAGAAGATATAAATAGCCAACAGACACATGAAAAGATGCTCAACATAACTAATCATCAGGGAAATGCAAATTAAAATCACAATGAGATACCACTTCACACCTGTCAGAATGGCTATTACTAAAAAGATAAGAAATAACAGATGCTGATGAGGAGGTGGGGAAATATATGTATATTTTTTTTTTCAAGAATCACACACACACACACACACACACACACACACACACACTGGAATATTACTCAGCCATAAAAAAGAAGTCTTGGCCTTCCCTGGTGGTGTAGTGGTTAAGACTCTGCCTACCAATGCAGGGGACATGGGTTTGAGCCCTGGTGCAGGAAGATCCCACATGCCGCAGAGCAACTAAGCCTGTGCACCGCAACTGCTGAGCCTGCGCTCTAGAGTCTGCGAGCCACAACTACTGAGCCCGTGTGCCACAACTACTGAAGCCCACATGCCTAGAGCCCATGCTCTGCAACAAGAGAAGCCACCACAATGAGAAGCCCATGTACTGCAACAAAGAGTAGTCCCTACTCTCCACAACTAGAGAAAGCCCACGCATAGCAATGAAGACCCAATAAATTCATTCATTCATTCATTTAAGACCCAGCCTTAAATGAATGAATTTATTAAAAAAGAAGTCTAGCATTTGTGACAACATAGATGGACCTAGAGGGCATTATGTTAAATGAAATTAGTCAGGCAGAGAAAGCCAAATGTTGTATGATCTCACTTATATGTAGAATCTAAAAACAAATGAACAAAAAACAGGAAGAGACTTACAGATACAGAGAGCAAATTGATGGTTTTCAGAAGGGAGGGGTTAGGAGGTTGGTCAAAATAGGAGATTAAGAGGTACAAACTTCCAGGTAGAAAATAAATAAGTTACAGGGATGTAACATACAGCATGAGGAATATAGTCAATATTACCATGATAAAGTTGTGTGGTGATAGATGGCTACTGATCTGTTGGTGATCGTGTCACAATGTATTAGATTGTCAAATCACTATGTTGTACACCTGAAACTATACTCAGACCATGTGTCAGGCTATGTACTATAATTTTGACTTCAGGAAAAATACTAACTTCTATATTCCTTAGTTTAGTCAGGATAGTGCAGGCTATGCTGCAGGAACAAATAAGCCCAAGATCTGAGGTGCTTAACACAACAAACGTTTATTTTTCTCTCAGACAAAGTATGCTGCAGATTGAGGTGACTCTCTAGGGCCTCCAACCTCCATTCAGCCCCTTATCAATCCAGGCTGATGAAGGATTCTCCATCCTCAGACTGCACTGTCTGGAACATGCCAAAAGAGAATGATAGAGAATCTTGCACTGATTTATTAAATCCTTAGGTGATACACATCACTTCTGCTTATAACCATTCAGTGGTTAGAACAATAGTCACATGGCCCTGCCTAATGGCAAAGGGTATGAGAGCTTATGATTCTATTAATTTGGATGGAGAGGAGAACGAGACAGAGGTGAGCAATGGAAGTCTTTACCACACGACTTAAGACACTTGTCTGACTCCACACTGAATGATAATTTTCTCTCCTTCTAAACTATGTATCCCTTGAAGCCAGAGATTCTATCTGATCCATTCCTAATTCTACTTCCCAATACCTCTCTAGCACAATCCCTGGCACATTATCCAAACATATTTATCAAGTTCATTTTTTTTAATTTACCAAATAGTTACTGAATGCTTACCATGTGCCTGGACTTGTTCCAGGTGATGGAGACATGGCCCTGAACAAAATACACATATATCTCTAACCTCATGAAGTTTATTTAGATTTTAGTGTTGAAGGAAAACAAAAAAAGTAGACAAAATGTATAATAAGGTGGGTGTTGATGAGGACTACAGAGAAAAATAAAGCAAAGGGAGAGGTTATTAAATATATATGTGGCAGGGGAGGGAATAGGTGATGGCTATGTGGAACCAAACAGGGAAGAACACTGACTGACCAGGGAGTCCTGGACGGCCTGTGGTGACCGAGATAAACAAGAATAAAGATTTAATAAGATTAATCTTGATGGTCTCAAGGCAGACTGTGGTGCTGAGGCTGTGAGTTTTGAGAGTAGGAGGGAGAGGTGGGAGTCTTGCCAGAATCATAAAGAGTTTGGATATTCCTTTTTCAACTTCTCCAAATACTGATATCATGTCTAGGAAAGAGCTGGGGTTTCTGACTGTCCTCTTGACTTGCAAACAGAAGCATGGAGTTGAACCAGAGGGCATTTTAATTGAAACCCATGCAAAAATTTAATTGGTTGTCTCCATCATACTCTTTAGGTATTTTAATATTTTCTTCTCCTGTTTTGACTCAAATAGAAGTTCCAAATAGCATCTGTAGAATCCATTAAGATGTCCTGTCTTAAAGCCATTACTGCTTCTGCATGCTCTCTGTTCACCCTCATGTGAACTTTCTCCCTTAAGATTTGCTGGAGAGAAGACTTTTAAAATCTGTGAATTAAAGGCCCCTTTGAAGCATGCTCCAGCTGTGTTGATTTTTTTTTTCATTTTTCTTTCATATTTTTATCCTCTTAACCCCACCCAGATAATCATCTGGACTATGGTGCTTACAAATGCAACACTGAGATGTATCTTTTGTTCAACCATCTATGGTAAGTGGGTGATCTTTGTTCACCTCCTGACAACTATGAATTTTATTTAAAAGAATGGATCTTTCAGAGTTTCCATTCTTTTTATTAACACTTATAATACTTAAATCCTCCTTGCAATGAGAAAAGGAGTGTAGAGAGGCAAGTGACCCCAATTCTGTCTCTGAGCTCTAGGCACTGAAGTTCCGTGCACGTCCTTCAACTCTGTTTCCTCTTCTGAAAGGTTAAGTTGGTGAGTTTTACAATTATTAGTAAATGATTATCATCATCAGTTTCACAGTAATTATTGTCATTTTTGTCACTCTGTGTAGGCATTATACTAAGCACCTCACATGCATTACATTTTGTTATTTACTTAGTAGTGGAATAGGCACATACTATTATTCTCTTCTTATACATGAGAAATATGAGGCTCCCAATAATTCGTCCAAGGTTATACAGCTAGGAAGTGGTTGTTTTCCGCACTAATGCTTCCCAAGGACATATAGTACCAAGTACTCAGGTATTAAACAAATATATATGTTTTTAGTATATGTATGTGTGTATAAATTAAAAACAGACAAACGAAATCAAACACAGAATAACTGAGCTTAGAATCTGTGCTCCTACCTCCTAAGTCCTAAGAAAATTGGTAGTTCCTCCATAAACAAGATTATTTTAATCTCTAATCTTCCCATACCTAATTCATTTGCTGACGGTGTTCCTTCACAATTTAGTCTTAACTGTCCACTTAGTTAACAGTGGATAATATATACAGGGTTCCTCCCACTACTGACTTTACTATTTAGTAGACTATAGCTTGAGACTCCATTACAGATATTTTTTTTTTGAAGGATTTAAAAAATCGGTTGCCTTCAACCACCCGGGGCTTGCCTTAGACCAACGGTTCTCAACCAGGCAATGTCTTAAGATATTTTAGGTTGTCACATCAAGGGAGGAGGTGCTATTAGCATCCAGTGGGTACAGGCCAAGGATGCTGCTAAATATCCTACGATGCACAGAGGTCAGCTCTGCACAACACAGAATTATCCAGCCCCACATACAGAGGCTGAGAAATCCTGCCCCAGAAGAACTAGAAATGATGCAGAGAAGGCTCATTTTCCTGATCTATCTCTCAGTATTACCCTCCTCGCCCCACCATAACTTCTATGTAGACAGACATACGTATATTTCCAGGGCCCTATGTTCAGCTCTCCTCTGGGATGCCTTTATCTAACCACAACTCATTCTTCCTATCTTTCTGACCCCTTCAAAAAAAATCATTTCTCTTTTGATCCATTCTGAAAGAGGCTTGCAAGATGATTGACTAACCAATCTCATATACTAAGTACCTTTAACTTAGCTTTGAGCTTAAAATGAGTCATACTGGCCAATTACCCACTGAATGGATGAGGTCTAAAAAATGCTTAGAATAATATTTTTTCTATCATTTCCCCCGACCCAGAGTATAATATTTTATTTTCATTGGCCAAATGGAGCCCATCCTCCAGTCTTGTCATCTAAAATGAAAGTATCCCAAGGGGCCTCCAGCAGAGCAGGTGGATGGTATAATTCAGTCAAAAGACAAGGAAAGAAGTTTAATCTCCCAATTGCCAAGAATTTTCCCCCTAATTAGAAAAGAGAATTCTGAAACTCTGCATAATTTAAAAATACTTCATGTGCTAATGGAAAAGGACTGAGAATAGAAATAAATCTTTGCTATAAATAATCAATGCTATCAAAATGTCATGGTAAAATGCTCCTCTGATAGGGACAAAGACAGATAGTTTTCTAGGGTTTTATCTGGAGAGCATCAGGCTGTGCACCAGAATGACTTCTTAGTCATTTCACTTATTTATTGGTTTGGATGTCTGTCTCCAACTACTTCCATAAATGACTCTATCCAGATTCAGGGTAAAGTACTATATATATATATATATATATATACACACACACACACACACACACAAACTGGAGCAAAACTAAACCAAAGAGACATGGGAAAACTAGCAGCTGTTGATGGGCAGTTGAGAGGGCCATACCTCTCTCAAAGCCCTTACCAAGCGATAGTACAATTATTTGTTAATATTTTCATTTTACCAATAGACTTGCTATTCTTTGAAAACAGCTTTTGTCTTATTCATCTTTGTACTTCATTTGCCCAGCACAACATATAGTAGGGGCTCAATAAATGCTTATTGCCACCATGAATGAATACATGGGTTCATTAATTTCAATCGATAAATACTAACTCTAATTTCCTGAAAGCCTGAGATTAGAAACAAACAGAAAAACAAACACTAAAAGGAAAAGAATGATGTATTCCAGGAATGTACCATTCCAGAAAGAATTATTTGGTAAAGTATAATACAGCTTTGATTAAATCAGAGGGAAGAACAAGCTGGAATAAGATGGAATTATTTGAATGATCTAAGGAAAGAAGGGAGGGAGGGAAGGAA
>NW_020185324.1:7555208-7569320 GCF_003031525.2 Neophocaena asiaeorientalis asiaeorientalis | reverse complement strand
AGGGAAGGGGAAGGGAGAAGTGAGTGTTATGGCCACTTGTGTCCCTCCAAGTAATCCAAATGTGAGTGCCCACACTGAGATGCTCCACTTGGTCCTGGGGTTGCAAAGATGAAGAACACAAAACCACAGCCCTTACAATTCTTTGGGGAGGGGGCTGTTTCTCAGCCTTTGGCTGCACATTCGAATCACCTGGAGAGATTTTTAAGTACCCAAGCACTTTCTCTGCCCCCAGAGAAATTAAATCAGAACTTCTGGGAATGAGGCCCACCCCAGCATCAATAGCTTTTAAAATTCCCCGGATGATTCCAATTACAGTCAATGCTGAGAACCACTGGCTTCTGGTATAGTGGAGAAAAATAATGGAACTGAAGTTCATTGAAGAAATGTCTGTAGAATATACCTTGAGTAAAGGACTGAATGGGAATCAGTGTTCATTTAACGTCTACTCCATCCTAAGCAAGGCGCCCTGTGTTTTACTTCTGTCTCATTTCACTCTCATGACATCCCTAGGAGGTAAGTATTATTACCCATAATTTAAAGACTAGAAAATAAAGGCAAAGATGATGGAGACAAAGTCCTTGCTATAAAGGAATTCTCAAAAAAAAAAAAAACACAAAGAAAGGCAGATCATAAGAAAAATATATTGGGATAAAGAAGTGGAAGCTCAAATGGAACTAAAGAGACCTGGGTTCATTTCTGTCACTATCTGGATGACAGGCCCTTAACCTGTTAGGGTCACTAGAATGGGAGTAATAGGGTTAAAATCTAAAATTCTGTAATTTTAGCAAAGGTACACTGGAGACAAAAGTAATAGTACTATGGTAACCGCAATCAGAGAGAAGACAGATGTCACAGATGGAGGGCTGGCCACCAGTCCAGCCTTCAAGAGATATTAGAATCTGGCTGAGACTGCCATGGTTTACAGTTAGTCCTTGACTTTGCAAATTCAAAGGATATTGGTTTGGCTCTGAGGGACTGACACATAATAATTCAATATCCAACAGCCTGATGTATAAACCAGTCTGCCCAAGTATTGCTATATAAAGAGAGAGCTGTTTTTATTAATTTTATTAAGGCAAAGGTCACTTGGTGTACAAATCAAGTTAAAGGAGGTGTGTGAAGAAATTTTCTTCTTGGTCCTATGGCATCATTTACTTCTTTTGCTCTCCAGGGACTATGTACCCTTCCAAGAATAAACAGATAAACGCTATGTGGTTTGTTTTGGGTTTTTTATTTCTCTTTGAGATTTCTTTTACTACATTCCATCAATTCCATCTCTTTGTATTAATATTGTCTTTTTATAGTACAATTGCTATTTCAGCTTTCCATTAATCAGCTTCAGCTGTTCCACTATAAAAGCTTTAGTTTATACTTGATTGTGTTACACCTTTAATCACGTAATTTAAAAGCATCAGGTTACAGTCTCAGCTGCGTTCATAGATTCATGTTCACTCCACATCAAATTCTTGAAGGAAACAAAAATAGAACTGAGAAGTTAAGGAGGCAGAGGGTCCTTGTCCAGGCTCTGCCTCCAATGGCTGTACTGCCTTGGGCAAATTATTTAATATTTCTGAGCATCAAGACTCCCTTTATGAAAGAGGAAGAAAAAGATTACCACTATCTCTTTTTGCATATGAAAAATTTTAAATAATACATTAATTTAACCACACAGTAGACACAAGGGAAATTGGTAATATGCTTTTTCTAATTTTCCACCTGATCATTTTGACTGGGTTTGATATACTCAGATAATCTCTACCACTGATTTACTGCAACAAATCACCAATCTCATTTGCTTTACTTAAATTCTCCTTCACTGTAATTTCAACTTTCTCTTAACATTCTGAGGGCATTTTACTCTTTCCCTTAGGTTCTGACAACCCTCTGTAAGAGCTTTATAATTTCCCATTACCTCTTATGGTCTCTTATGAACTTGATAACATCACTAAGAAAGAGTCAGAATATGCAGTATCATTATTTCCACTTCCCAAATGACAGATAAGTGACACAGTGGGTAGGTGGTAGATTCAAATCCCTTCCTCTTGATTCCAAGGGTTCCCTCCACTGAGCTGTGAGTTCCTTGACACTATCCACTTTCACCAAGACTTATGAGGCTCTAAGCAGTCATTCCATCCCTGGAGTTCTACTTTTCCCCTCTAAAGAGAGAGCTAAGAAGCTGTTGCTCCATGACTCTTAGTTTGATGAGATGTTTTAGGGCAGTGTTTAAAGAAAAGGGCATAAAAATGGAGAAAGACTGAAAAACATATACAGTATCAACTAAAATTAATTAAAGAGTCTATGAATCAGTCCCACAGGCACAAAGCTTAAGGGGTTAGGGGTCTCTTAATCTAGAAAGAAAGAAGACCGATCAGCAAACTTGTTAACTTTCTTTCTCTACATGGAGGGTTAGGACAAGGGACAGTGAACAGCTGTTCTCAGAACGCAGTATTAGAGGATATGCAACGACAGGGATTTAAATCAGAGCTTCCTTACTGCAAGGATAATTAAACATGATAACAGAACTCAAAAAGCAAGCTTCCTGTGTAGTCACTATTTCTGATGATGTTAAAAGCCTTCGTTCTCATGGGCTGGAGTAGGGGGACACAGGTGACTGAAAGATATAAACTGTCCCAACCTTGGGGGACATATCAGCTTCTTGGAGTAGCAGAGATGGGGGGAGAATAGTTTTTAAAGCATATTCAATATTATATATTTGGAAAACTTTAATGGCTTTATTATTTTTCATAATGTAAACTAAAAAGGTCAAGTGTAACAAAGATGTGTGTACCATGAGAAAGGAAGATTCTTAATAGAGTGGCGGTAAGGATCATGGGAGTAGTCTGTACTTATAAAATGAGTGCAGAAGTGGACAGGTTGTTTTAAAAAAAGAAAAGCCTTGATGCACACTTACATTGTTTCCAATGACAAGTAGAATCAGTGTGGAGGCAGAAGACCAGACTAGAGGTCTAGAGCTCTTCCATATCAGAGGTCCTCCTACCAGCTTGTATGAATACCTGCCTTCTATCATCCAGTTATACAGTGAGCACCCAATTACACCAGACCCACAGTTAGGACCTCAAGGAAAGGCAAATGAAACACAATCTCTGACCTAGAAAGGAAGCTTACAATCCAGTGTTGGAGGCAGACAGTATGATATATGCAACCAAGGCGATGGAGAGTACCAAGAACAATGGGCCCTAGAAGAACAAGGAACCAGTAACAAAGAGGTCTCAGAGCTGAGGTTTAATGAGTAAAAGTAAAGCTTAACTTCCCTTGAGTGTGAGAAATAAAGAACACGGGTTTAGAAAGAAGTAAAAATAGTAAAAAACCCTTCGATTCCTTCTTTTCGACATGTGATATAGTATCCCTAACCTCAAACAAATTTATAATCAAATATACAAAAAGCCATAACTAAGTATTAAATGGAGCTGTTATGTATTTACCAAACATAGAACCACGGAAACTGTTCCTTAAATCTAGGCTCTGCATACACAAAGTAAATTTTTGGTCACTTGAAACTGCTATGGATATGCAATTGTTAAAAACAGTTTTCCAAAATGATCCCACTTCCTCCCCTGTGAGATGCAGATGCATGGAAAGTTTCAAATTTTAAATATACTCTATGTTGGAGTTATTCATGTGCAAAAATAATCTTAAATGATTTTTGCGGCATAAAGCTGAGGGTCGGCTCCTCCTCCCCCTCCCCCTCCTCCTTCTTCTTCTTCTACTTCTTCAGCTTCCCGAGTGTCAGAAACAGCTGAACAGAGATGTTTCTCTCAACATTCAACCAAAAAAACCTCACCTTTGGGATGAAATCAAGCATGATAATTTAAAGCCCAAAGGATGATCTTTCAGCAAGTTCCAAGTGAGTGAAACACGGTAGGGAGGCCAGTGACTCTGAAATCTCAGGAGTAGCATCCCTCTAGGCAAAGAACCTGATGGTCAAGCCAGGTCAAGTCACTGTACTTATTCATGCATGTACAGTGTGTATATGATAAGAAGACACGGTCCCTGCCCTCTGGTGGCTTGGGTCCTAATGAGCAATTAAACAACAATATCAATCCGTGAAGGCAAATTAAATTCTATCTCACTTTTTTAATACATATATTTTTTTAAATTTGGATGCAAATGAGTGACTTACATTCCTGGTCAATCCGATGCGGGAGGCAAATTCAAGATGCTATCTGTGTGTTGGGCGCAAATTGAAGAATGCTCAAGATACTGTGTTAAGCATGGGTTGAAGGATACTCAAGATGTTACCTGTGTGTTAGGTGCAAGTTGAAGGACGCTCAAGGTACCATCTGTGCATGTGTTGAAGGATGTTGCAGTGGTTCATCTTATGTGTCAACTTGACTGGGCCATGGGGTGCTCAGATTTGGGTCAAACATTGTTCTGGGTGTTCCTGTGAGGGCATTTTGGGATGAGATTAACAGTTTAATCGGTAAAGTAACGCACACTGTCCTCCATAATGTGGGTGGGCCTCATCCAATCAGTTGAAGGCCTGAAGAGAAAAAAGACCACCCCTCACCCTCCCCACCCCCCAAGTAAGAGAGAATTCACCAACAGACTGCCATCAGACTTCACCTGCAACATTGACTTTTCCTGCCTGGTGGCCCTTGAACTTGCACATTGGCTCTCTCCCTGGGTCTCCAGCCTGCAAGCCCACCTGCAAATTGGACCTGAAAGCCTTCATAACCACATGAGCCAATTTCTTATTATCTATCTATCTATCTCCTATTGTTTCTGTTTCTCTGGAGAGCCCTGACTCATAGAGATGCTAAGGTACTAACTGTGTGTTGAGCATGAGTTGAAGGATGCCTTTCACATCCTCCCTCTTCGTCTTTCTGACATCCCCACCCCCACTGCCGCATGCCTTCTCACAAGTTAGGATTTGCCCTTCTGCCCAACCCAGCATGAAATTCCTACAGTTAGTCAATCCTTGGGTAAGACAACAGGGTCAGGATACTTCTAACACAGTCTCAAGCACAATACACAGAGAAAACAGAACTAGACAAGCAATTAAGAGAACCTGGTTCTAATGCTTGCTCTGCTATAATTCAAAATGGATTAACCTTGGGAAATCTCTAAAGTAACCACTCTGGGTTTTAGCTTTGATCAGTAAAATGAGGGCATTTGAGGAAAACATGTATAATTCTCATAACAGGCAGAATATGAAAAGGAAATTTTGGGGAAGAGGAAGCCCTGAGTCCCCCACTCAGCTTTCCCCTTGGCCCCTTGTGTACCTCTCAGACCCCTGTGCTGAATTTGGGGCCCCGCAGTGTGAAAATCACTGCTCTTATTAGACAAAGACTAAGACATATGTTCCTTGGCGCTTTTCCAAGTTCTGTGGCTACCTTGCTGGATGACAGACCAAGCATTGCTTGACCAACCTGTGCTTTGGTGTCCTCAGCTGGAAAACACGGATGCAGACAGGCCCAGGCTGACTTGCCTCCCAGCAATCCTGGGAGGTTAAATTAGGCTCCACTTGCTAGGTGCCTTGAACTTCCAAGAAAAGAAAAAGGAGGTCGGCCTAGGGATGGGGATGAGGGTGCTACCCGAGGCCTAATTAACAGCCAGGCTTTGAGAATCCCACCAAGGGAAACACGCTGCCTTAATTACCATAGGCAATAGTGCTCCTCGGGAATGGAGAGTTTGTTTAGACATTTTGATCCAAGGCAGAGCATTTCCAGACGAGAAGGATAATTTAAGAGTCAAGAGTATGAAAATTTATTTGAGGGTAGAAAGAAAGAGATGGAAACAAAAAAGCCTTTTAACTGATCAGCTCTTCCCTGGGGGATGTACCCTCAGTCCCTTCCCAAGCTGAGGAAGGCAATTTAATTGTTCATAACTTTATTGACTTGACAAGGAGGCAAACCATTGTTGCTTCTCCCCTTTCCCTCACCCTCAGTACAATCAAACACTAAATCCTGACCAAGTCATTCCGCACCCTGAGGCTAAAACGATCTTCCCAAAATATAAATAGGGCTCTGTCATTCCCCCACCTAAAGTACTGTAATGGATTTCCATTCCTATTGGTCATAAAGACATTGAAGTGTTCTCAACCTGGCTTATTGAAAGGCGAGGATAATGTGGCTCTTGCCTCAGTCTTCAAGTCTCCTTCGTACCAGCCTTCCTGGTTGCTGTTGGTTCCTTGAAAACCTCATGCAGGGGCAGACTCTCTCACCTCTGACATTTCTAGTAAGCCATTTCCTTACTTACAACAATCTGATCCTTACAGACACTTTAGGCATCATTCTTCAGGGTCCAGCTCAAAAGTCATTCCTTCAAGGGATGCCTTCTCTTACATCTGGACTATGTCTTTGATTGCCCTGCCTGTGACTGTGTTTTCCTTTGCTACAATGATCATCATACCTTACTGTTAACACGTGCTAATTGTCTTCTTAGCCACACTGTAAGTCCCCTGAGAGCAGGTATCTTATCTGTTTCATTTGTCACAGAGTAGTTGCAAAGAGAAAGTTCTGGGTACTCATTTGTTAAATGGATGAGTGAATCCATTTTACTCCGGGAAAGAGAAGCTTGAGAGAGTGCAGGGAACACAGAAAAACAGTTCTAGAGGAAACTCAGAGAGTTCTGACTCCCCTCCCATGGCTCTTCTGTGGACAGCAGACTGTACAAAGCTGAGTCTGTTGTGAAGATGTGTATGCTCTGGCAAGGAAGGGAATTGTAAGCATGTCACCCTGGGTATGAGAAAGAGAGGAAGAAATAAGATAAGAATAGAAAGGTCCTGGCACTGCTTGGCCAGGACCTTGAGCATTAAAACCAGTGATAGATGGCACTAAGATTATTGCTATCTTTCACAGACTAGATCTCATTCTACAAGTGTAGAGAGGCCTTTACATGTACACTTTCTTTTAGTTAGTCACTTGCTCAGTTAACTCAAAAGCAAAACTCTATGCCCAGTTGAACTTATGGGAAAGAAAAAGCATACATCAAGGGTATTCTAATTTGCATTTACAGCTACAAAGATCACTCCCTTTAGTCACCTGGTTTGAGATAACAGAGTGAATGAATAACAAAAGAGGACTTAGTTCAGGGATATGAAGGCTGCTTGCACTTAAACAGGAAGAGATAAAATGATAACCAAAGGGAAGTGGCCAAGTCTGAGTGTAAAGGAGAGGCTTCACTCACCAAAGTGCTCAGGAAGCATTCCCTCTGTATCTTCAAGATCAGTTTATTTCAAACTGAGAGTTCTAACTTATTAGCGGGTCATGAAACCAATTTGGAGAGTCAACAGCTGCATTCTTCTTATTGTTGTTGATTGTGTTTTGTATTTTTAAGGATCTTTCTGTGTTAATAAATGTTTAGATTTAAATTAAATCTGTTGTGTTTTTACTTTTTAAAAGATACTAAACTATCATTTTATAAGTTTCTCAGTTATATATATTGAGTGTGTCTATCTGTCTACTGAGTTGCAATATGAAATATAATTATTTGGGAGGATCACGATGTTTGTGAAGCACTGCAAGTATGTGGTTATGTTACAGCCTCCTATGTTCTACCATCTGGGATCAGGCTGCAAAAAGACTTGCGTTGATACACACATGATCTCCTATACCACATTCCTGGTCAGTTCAGATAAAAGCTGACTATTCCTAAAACTTCACTGCCATGGTCAAAAGGATTAAGAAAAAAGCACCAGCTTGGGAATGTAAGTTGGTACAGCCACTGTAGAAAACAGTATGGAGGTTCCTCAGAAAACTAAAAATAGAGTTACCATATGATCCAGCAATCCCACTCCTAGGCATATATCCAGACAAAACTATAATTCAAAAAGATACGTGCTTCCCAATGTTCACAGCAGCACTATTCACAATAGCCAAGACATGGGAACAACCTAAATGTCCGTCGACAGATGAATGGATAAAGAAGATGTGGGACATATATACAATGGAATACTACTCAGCCATAAAAAAGAATGAAATAACGCCATTTGGAGCAACATGGATGCAACTAGAGATTATCATACTAAGTGAAGTAAGTCAGAAAGAGAAAGACAAATACCATATGATATGTGGAATCTAAAATATGACACAAATGAACCTATCTATGAAACAGAAACAGAATCATGTACCTTGAGAACAGACGTGGTTGCCAAGGCGGAGGGGGTTGGGGGATGGATGGAGAGAGAGGTTGGGGTTAGCATAGCACAGAGAACTATATTCAATATCCTGTGATAAATCATAACGGAAATGAATATTTTTTAAAAAGAATGTATATATGTATAACTGAATCACTTTGCTGTACAGCAGTAATTAACACAACATTGTAAATCAACTATACTTCAATCAAAAAAAAAAGAAGAAGAAAAGAAAAAAGCACCAGCTAAGAGAAGATGCTGAAATATCTCAACATCAAGATACAGAGAGAGGTTCTCAAGCCAAAGAGGCAGAACGTGGGCAGGTAAGCACTAGCCAATTAGCTATCTTGTGTTTAGTCAGCTCTAGTGGATGTGAGAAGTTCACGGGGGAATCCTGGAGTGCTCATAGGAAGGATCATGTGCAAGGAGGGTCCTACCGGAACCTCAAGAGTCTGGAGCAAAAGGATTTCTTAGTGCAAGTGATCACTGTAGAATTGATGGGAATGACATTACTAGTTAATTACCCTCATTCTACAGCTTGGATCTAAGCAGAGAATAAATGAGTAAGACACCCCAGAACTTTACGGCACATGATCTAGGAGAGTCATACAGGGAGTAAACATGTCACAGGTTAGGCTATAGTATGTAAAAAACTCTTATGTAAATAAGAACTGGGAAGATGCAGGCCCACTCCTTCCCTATGCTATGGGTCTTGCTCAAGCTATGAATTGTAGAAAATGGGTTTTTGGGATTTGAAAGAAACACAGGCTGTCTCCTGGGAGTCCCACGACATCCTTCCCCATAAAGTTTATTATAAGGCTTCATAGGCGGTTTTGCATATGCACAAATGTAATTTTGTTCACAAACCATGACTATCCCGTCCATCCAAGATAATCTGGCCCACAAGTGGTGAATGGAGAAAACTGAATGCCTGAGAAATGGTTCACAGTGGCAACTATAACTTGTAAGAAAGGCAGACATTCAAGTTATCCAGGCCATGCAATGCCTACCTATACCATGATCTCATTGGTAAGCTAGATAATCATCAGAAGCACTTTGGATGAACTTGTTCTCAGAGCAGGGGATTGAGTTGTAGAATTCGATAGTTTTTTTTTTCTCCTCAGGTTTTAGTGGCCTTAAGTGTCTCTCAATAAGGAATAGACCAACCAGAGGTCCTAGACGGTGAAGTCTGAAGACCAACACCATGGTCTTCTCTGTCCATTTCTCCATCATTTGCTATTCTCTGACTTTGCTGTCACTCATTCTCCTTCTTTCTCCCTCTTTCCAATCCCTTCCTCACCAGGAGAATTACTTATAAGAAAGGACTTCCAAAAGCTTAAGCATCTTGTACACAATTTAAAGAGAACTTTTAATGGATGTCTATGATTTCATTCCAAAGTACCCATTGTAGTTTGAAACAAGTGTATAGAATCATACCAACATCAAATTATCACTGAATATTAATCTTCCTAGAAAGATCATATCTATTTTCAAGTCAAAACAATTTCATATTTTTGCTGTTTAAATAATGGCTTTATAAAGTTTTTTAAAAGGTTTCCCTGTGGAATCTGGCTGGAAACAGGAAGAAAGATAGTTGATGTTTATTATAAGTTGTCGTGTTCTATTTGATATATTACCATATATATTTTGCTACTTTGATAAAGTAATTCTCATTTTATCTTTTTGTTTTAATCCTTGGGTTTTTTAAATTAATTTATTTTATTTATTTAGTTTTGGCTGCATTGGGTCTTCGTTGCTGTGTGCTGGCTTTCTCTAGTTGCAGTAAGCAGGGGCTACTCTTCCTTACAATGCGTGGGCTTCTCATTGTGGTGGCTTCTCTTGTAGCAGAGTATGGGCTCTAGGCATGCGGGCTCAGTAGTTGTGGCTCACGGGCTCTAGAGCTCAGGCTCAGTAATTGTGGTGCACGGGCTTAGTTACTGCGCGGCATGTGGGATCTTCCCAGACCAGGGCTCAAACCCATGTCCCCGACACTGGCAGGTGGATTCCCAACTGTGCCACCAGGGGAGCCCTCATTTTATCTTAATTCAACTAAATGAAACTCTCATTTACCTAGATTTTTCCATCTCAATAACGAAGAAGCATATGATAATATAACAAGCTATTCAATAAAAAATTTAACATAGCCAAAATCCAGAGCATAATAAGCAACTAATAATCTCTACTGCTCAATTACCACATATGTAAATGTTTTTAAATTCTGCATTGATTATTCTGAGGAAATGCAAGTGGTCATTACATATTACATTTTGGTGATTCACCTTTCTTATATGTCTTTTAAAATAATTACTTACACTTCACTAGTCCTTGACTTTTACACACTGGTTTCATGATTTTCCCATGACTTCTCCACAAGTTCAGAGCAAAAGTCCATCAGCCAGCGTTTTGCCTTACCATCTAATGTGTGCCACCTAGTGGTCAAACCAACACCAGCAGGCATAAAGGTCAAAAGATGGTCCTGATGGAAACCACAGTTACTGCTATCCCAGTAACCTGTCAGTGTCTAGGAATCCAATGCTTGATGAATATGAGAGTTTCTTGTGTCCTCCCATAAAATAGCAGAAAATGTGAATTTTAGACTGAAATTATTGGAAATGAAACTCAGGGGAAAAAAAGCAATGAACTCTAAGTAATCAGCTGATCAACCAGTACCAGGAAAGCGAACGTCTAGTTACTTATTTTAACAAAATGCTCTCTTGGAAAAAAGTCAAATACTAAAGGTTGTAATCATGCAAATTATGCAACCTACTGTGAAATTTTACTCCTCAAAAATAGTCACTTGACTTAAAAAAAAAAAAAAAGTCACTTGACTGATTATGCTCCAAGGTAAAGCTGTGGGCAAGACTCTGTATAATACAGAGGCCTGGAGAAGGGAAAGCTTAAAAACAATCACAGGACCAAAGTGATTCTAAATGGTTTTCAAGAAACGTTTTTGTTGTTTTTTAGTCCTTGCCCGGCACCAGTCTCTTCTGAAGTGAATCTCCATTCATTCATTCATTCAGCAACTATATTTTGAATAAATACCATGTGACAGGCATTTTCAGGAGGAAAGATAAAACAGGAAACAAGGCAACTAAGAGTTTTTCTCTCATGAACATTATATGTCAGTGCAAAAGACAGTAAAAAATAAGTAGATCATAAATCGGTAAAATAATTTTATATGGTGATAAATGCTATAAAAAAAACCAGACCTGGCTATAATAAAATAGAGAATGATGGTGGGGGTGGAGGGGACGCTTTCAGATCAGGTGACCAGGCAAGGCCTTTTAAGGGCATGGTCTTTGAGCTGTGACCGGAATGTTGAGAAGGAGACACACATGTTACGAGATAGGGAACAGAATTCCAGGCAAAGGGCGCAGCAAACATGAACGTCCTCAAGCGAGACTGAGTATTGTATGGTGGAAAATTACAAGGAGGCCATAATGTGGCTGGATACTGTCAAGAGAGGAGAGGGGAGTAGTAAGAGATGAGAGCGAAGTTGTAGGCAAGAAGCAATGGTAAAGAATAGTATTTTACATTAAGGGTAAAATCAAGCCAAGAAAGCAAAGGAAAGTTTGAGTAAGGGATGATATGGTCTAATATACGTTTTATGAAAAATTACTCTGGCCATTCCTTGATGACCAGACCAAGGGAGCCAGGATTGGAAACAGGGACACCAGTAAGAAGCTTACTGAAGTTGTACAGGTGAAAAATATTTATGGCTGGAAAGAGGATGTGAGCAAAGGAGGTGAGAATAGTCAGATTCCAGATGTATTTTTAAGACTGAGCCAATATGCCTTGCTGATAGGCTGGATTTGGTTGAAGAAAGAAGGAATGGAGCTAAGGTTGACTTCAAGGATTTGAGACATTAAGAGGGATTGCTGGGAGAGGAATCTATTATTTAATGGGAGACAGGAGGAGAGTATCAAGAGCGCTATTTGGCCATGCAAAGTTAGAAGAAATTGTTAGAAATGAATGAGGTAATTACTATAATTAAGAACTTCTAAAAACCTGGGATATTTCTCGCCAACTTACTGTTGAATTTGTACCATGACCAAAAAATATTGAGAATAAGGCTTTAACTTCTTTAGATTGCTTCTACTCTACTGCTTTACTAAGGAATCCTAGTTTGCATGGAATTATAGAAGCATCCATCCATTCCACCAGTGTTTATTGAGCCTGGTGCTAAGTTGGTACCCCTGGAACAATAGTGAACAAAGAGTTTACTCTGTAGTGCAGGAGACAGACACGAGTCAAATATCACACAACCGTACAACTAAATTCTGTGATACAAAGGGAGAATATGGCAGCTTCTGATCTCATCTGGAAGGCTGGGAGAGGTGTCCCTGAGTAAGAGATGTCTGAGCTGAGATCAAAGTATGAGTCACAGTGTTAAAAGCTAAAGGGAGAGAAGCAGAATAGCTTTGCAGGGAGAGGGATAAATTACTGCACAGGTCCTTTGGGGGAACTGACAAAGACCAATATGACTGAACCCAAAAGAGAAAGGGAAAAATATGTGGTGAGAGGTGAGGCAGGAGAAACAGGCAGAGACTAGAGCACCTGTGGCCATAATAAGGAGTTTAGGCTCTACCCTAAGGGGAGTGGGAAACAGGATATGACAAGACAAAATCTTGCTTTTAAAAGATTATTCTGGTTTATATGCTTAATTTCTAAGTATATTTTTTTTTTTTTTTTTTTTTGCGGTACGCGGGTCTCTCAGTGTTGTGGCCTCTCCCATTGCAGAGCACAGGCTCCGGACACGCAGGCTCAGCAGCCATGGCTAACGGGCCCAGCCGCTCCGCGGGATGTGGGATCTTCCCGGACTGGGGCACGAACCCGTGTCCCCTGCATCGGCAGGCAGACTCTCAACCACTGTTCCACCAGGGAAGCCCCTAAGTATATAATTTTTTTAAAAAAATAGATAATACCAATGTAAATTTACTCTCAGTTCATGATTCATAATGGTTAATGCACTCTGAATTAGTGAGATTTCACTGTGTTCTCAAAAAAAAAGATTATTCTGCTACACTGTAGATTAGAGGCAGGGCAAGAATCAGAACTTTAGAGACACTCTTCCCTAAAACATTATTATGTTCCCCAACTGACCGCCCCTCCCCCCCAAAAAAAACCAGACACGTACAGGAGGATACTGTTCCGTAATGCAAAATAAAAGCAACCTTACAATACTACATAACATTTTTCATCTTTAAATGACCCAAATAAACATGGGTGCTGATATTAAAATAGCTTCCCCCCCCTTTTACTCCCTTTTGTATGTTTATGTGGATGGAGAAGGAAATGTGTCCCCATCTTGCTGGTACCCTAAGCACATGCTTAGACCACCTGTTGGGTAGCCCATTATTAATTAGAGGGAGGTAATGGTTCAGGTGAGAGATGCTGGTGCCTTTGGTGAGGATGGTGGTAATGAACTACTTAGGAGATAAATAGACAGATTTTGGCGATGAGTTGCTAATGGGAAGATGAGGTAAGGGAAGGGAACAAGAATAACCACCAGGCTGCAGGCTGGGCAACTAGATAAATAATGTTATTCGGTGGACAGAGCACAGTGGAGGAGGACTATATTTAGGAAAGACTCAATGACGGTCTGGCCCAAGTTCAAGAAATGGACGGCACTGAGTGCTTCGCTTACCCTTGATAGACGTTGGCTGTTAACCACGGCAAGCGTTCTTTCCTGCTGAGCCTTAGAGTCAGTACTTCAGAGAGCCCTATATGTCATCCCAGATTTAGAAGGTAAATAAACTGAGACCCAATTAAAAAAATACAGTCCTACAGGGCTTCCCTGGTGGCGCAGTGGTTGAGAGTTCGCCTGCCGATGCAGGGGACACGGGTTCGTGGCCCGGTCCGGGAAGATCCCACATGCCGCGGAGCGTCTGGGCCCGTGAGCCATGGCTGCTGAGCCTGAGCGTCCGGAGCCTGTGCTCCCCAACGGGAGAGGCCACAATAGTGAGAGGCCTGCGTACCACAAAAAAAAAAAAAAAAAAAAAAAAAACACCCCC
>NW_020185324.1:7435744-7554978 GCF_003031525.2 Neophocaena asiaeorientalis asiaeorientalis | reverse complement strand
CCAAAAAAAAAAAAAAAAAAAAAAAAATACAGTCCTACAGAAAAGGCATTTTGAACAAAGGTATCCCCTTAAATTACTTTTTTATTTAAAATTTTAATGGAAACATTTACTCTAAATTCTACATATCTGCATTATGCTCAACTATTTTCTCATATGTGTAAATTAAGATACTTACCTAGATTCACATCCAGGAAATCAATGGCAAACCATTGGAAAAATAAAGGTAAATCAACATTACAGAAAGGTATTGACTGAGCATAAATACTAATGAAAAATGTCAATAAACATTTCTATGCTTCCATCTGATGTCCTTAGATCTCTTAGCATTGTGTACACAGCTGGAAAGAAAATGAGACATTATCTACTTCATTATTTTGAAGAGGAGGATTGAGCTCCAGAGAGGTGAAACTCCAGACTCGGCGTCACAGAGTCTGTTAGTGACAAAGGCCAAGCTGAAACCAGTGCCTCCTGATTCCCAGATGGTCGCCCTTTCCTGTGGACCCCAGTCTCTCCACAAGAACACAAACACATCCTCTAACCCTAACTGGAAGACAAATATGAAAACCCTGGAGCACTCAACTGGCTGGATTGGGTGTGTCATCCATCTTTGTATAAATTTCCCTACCATACTATTTTAACAAAAGACCTTCCTCTTCCTACTATACTGCCAGTACTCTCAGCCAACACCTCCTGTCCAATAACTCACCCAGAGGGTAACAGGATTTGTACTCTCATCTCCTTACCAGCTTGTAAGAGGGGTGGAAAAATATAATAAAATGATGGGTGAGGATAAAACGCCATTTAAGAAAATCCAATATTCATTTATCCAAACTTACAAAGAGATAAGAGAGATTACTCAAATAATACCAGATGTTCTTATAGGTTTGCTTTTAACAGTGTGCTCCATTATAACTTTCTAAATATTTATAGATCATTAAGTATTTGATACGAAGATTGCACGTGGAGAGACTAGATCCTTTAAATTAGAGTGTTACAATATTCAACTAACTGATGGAAAGGAATTTTTAAAAACAAAAACTACTTAATTACACTGTAAAACAATAGAAAATATGATCTTTGGCATCAAAATAATTTTATATGAATTGAAAATGCTGTTCCTTAGGAGGAAGGTGGATGAAAAATTGCTTGTCTGATCCTTGCATTATGCCCATCACAATTCAATGAGTTTAAACAAAAACAATGTTTTGAATGAGCTCTGGGATATGTGTTCTACGAGCTTATGGAAATGGCCTTGTTTTTCACTTTTGGAATCTTCTTTGCTTCTGTCCTAACTGCTTCAGAACTAGAACATAATGTTTCAAATACAATTATATTTGACACAGAGATGTGATTTGATGATTCCTTTCATTAAGGTTCCCTCTGAAGCGCTACACATATTTACTCTCAGACACATACAGTCTGAAACACTCCCACTCAGTAGATACTTGGTCTTCAAATTACACTCCTCTGCCTTTGGCTCTGTTGATCTTACACGGCTTTTTGGCAAAAGCAATCAGGTTTGATCCACAATAGAGTTGAGAAAGTTTTCCAGTGCAACAGTAAGGAAAAAAACTAAGTTTGACTTTTTGATGCATGTTGTCTCTGATGGTTTCTAAATGTTTGGAAGTAATAATGCAGCCCCTTTAAGAAACAAGCTAGGAAAAGTGGATCCTTCTCTAGGAAGGAGAGGCCTTGAGGTTTAGGAGTAGCTGCATCCCATGCTTTGTTGTGAAATAATTCAAAAACATTTGGAGGAAGGGAAAGGGAAAGAGGCCTGGAACTCCAAATTAGACGAAAACTGGCTTAGGTGGGAAAGTAAATATCTGAGGACATTTAATGCTCAAAGCACATAGCAAGGCTTGGCAAGTAAATGCAAAATATGATCCTGCATTAGATCCTGGATAGAAGAGAGAGAGAGAGAGACAGCCAGAGAGGGAGGGAGGAGGAGGGAGAGAGGGACAGGGAGGCAAAGGGAGGAGAATGGAGGAAGCTGGAAAGGAAAAAAGAAGGGAGTAAGAGAGGAAAAATGTAGAGGGAAGAGAGGAAAGAAAAAGAAGAAAGAGACAAACACTATAAAGTGTACTTGGGATAACTGGTGAAATTTGAATACTGATCTAACAATGTCAAATTCCTTGAACTTGATAATCATACAGTGTTAAGAAGATGCCTTTGTTCTTCGAAGATCCATGTTGACATATTCAATGGTGAAGGGTCAAGATGTCTATAACTTAAACTCAAACAGTTCAGAAAATTATAATAAGAAGAGTAATAATAATAATAATATGAGATGTAAATAAAAGTGATAAAGCAAATACATATTGCAAAAATCTAAACAATTGATGAATCTAGGTGAAAAGTATTTAAGGGTTCATCGTAATGTTCTGGCAACTCTTCTGTAAGCTTGAATTTGTTCAAGCATAAAAAGATATGCTTTTTTACTGAAAAAAGCATATAGCAGAGAGATATTAAGGAACTAATAGCCCTTGTCATTTAAATATAAATTTGGAACAGAAGAAAAATAAAAATAAATACATACATGTATCTCTCTCTCTCTCTCTCCTCAAAGTATTTGAAATGGTTTATATAAAGACATAGGGAAAATAATGGTTATGTTAATGCATTCAAACAAAGGTCATATAGATACTGGCTAAAATCGGTGACTTAGGAGTAAGGGTGTCTGAGTTCAAACTGTGGCTCTATCATTACTTGAGCTTGGACAAATTATTGAATTACTCCAGGCTTCAGTTTCCTCTTCTGCAAAACAGGGGTAAGTTGGTAGGATTGTTTTAAGGGTTAAATGGAATACTCTTCAGTAAGTGCTTAGAATATACCTGTCACGGTGAGCATTCAGCACACGCTAAATATTTTTATTTTAAAATACAAACTTGACAATTCTGGCTAAAAAGGATATAAATAAAAGTAGAAAGTCAATTCTAAGATAAAGAAGACAAAAAGGCAGACTGCTATGACTGAGTGCTTGTGTCCCCCCAAAATTATGTTGAAACCCTAACGGTAAGTGACGGTATTAGGAGGTGGGGCCTTTGGGATGTGATTAGGTCATGAGGGTGGAGCCTCATGAAAAGCCCCAGAGAGCTCTCTTGGCCTTCTGCCATATGAGGTTACAATGAAAAGACAGCTGTCTAGGAAGCCGGTTTCTCACCAGCTTCCAAATACTGGATACTGAATCTGAATACTGCATACTGAATCTGCTGGTGCCTTGGTCTTGGACTTCCCAGACCTCCAGAACTGTGAGAAACAAATGTTTGTCTATAAGCCATGCAGTTTATGGTATGTTTGTTACAGCAGCCCAAACAGACTAAGGCACAGACAAACTGTAGGTAACATAGATGTTAGAGATATGCTGCAAATTTGGAGCCAAGTAATCTGAAAACCAAAGTATAAAGAGGATGTAGACAAGTACATAAAATTAATTCTCAGAAAAGATGTGCATTAGTAAGGTTTCTCCAAAGAAACAGAACCAATAGGATATATAGAGAGAAAGAGGTTTATTATAGAGAACTGTATCATGTGATTATGGAGACTGAGAGGTCCCAAGACCTACAGTGCAACAGCCTAAGGACCAGGAAAATCAATGGTGTAAATACAAAGTACAAAGTCCAGTCTAAGTACAAACGCAGGAGAGACCGATATCCCAGCTCAAAGACCATCAGGCAGAGAGTGTTGTTCAGTCTTTTGTTCTATCAAGCCTTCAAGAGATTGGATGAGGCCCACCCACATAGGGGAGGGTAATCTGCTTTGCTGTCAACCAACTAAATGTTAATCTCGTCCAGAAACATCCTCACAGACACACCTAAACAATGTTTAATCAAATATCTGGGCACCCCACGGCCCACGTCAAGTTGACACATAAAAGTAACCATCACAAGTTGATTCATAACTATTCTTCAAGGGAGGTAAAACTTTTTCCTAGCATTAAATTCTAAAAGAATTAATTTAGGAAGCACTGAATATTCTAGAGGAAATGTTCTGAGCAAGATTCCTTCAATAGATAAAGTTATGGATATGATTTGGCTTTTAAAAAATACTATTTTCTGATAAAAGCTAAGGGAATGTCATTAAAAGAACATTCAATAAGATATAATTCTGAAAGCAGCTAAGGTAAAAAGAGTTCAACTGTGTATTGTTCTGAGAATAACTTGATCCAAGAATAGAACCTGTAGTATCTAGAGGAAGAGGTGAACAGCCGATCTTTTGAATGATGCTTTATAAATATCTTTTCTCTTAGCAGGGCTTTGGGAAAGAGCAAGTAGCAGACAATTAAAGATTTTACTCTGTCCAACGCCCAGAGCGGAGATCTTCTGTGTTGCTCCTGGAAATTGGATCCTCGTGTTTCGGAGCAGGGCTGGGACTTGCATGACCCTAAGAGTATCTCCGTAGCTGTTTCTCTTGCCTTACCCTAGTCCTGATTCTGTTTAGGAAAATCAAATAGTTCAACAACAGGAACCGATAACATATGTCAGTCCCACCGCATTTCACGTATGTGACAGTTGTTAGGAGGGGACAAATAATGCCCCCTAACAAAACCCATTCAGAGAACAAATGAGGCAGACTGTAGATCAAGAATATCACCTTCTATTTAATGATTACATTACAGTAATGATTAGTTTCCCGGGCAAAGACTGAAGTGCTTTCTAGCTACAGATCACTGTTATTCCTCTTAACAAGAGCTCAGAAGGCCTAGCATTGTGCTTGTGATGCGGTGGCATCTCTATAAACAACAGGGATGTCAATGTACAGACTGTACTTAGAATAACACCTTTTAAGCTTCAATGCTTTTAACCCTGAATTTGAAACTGAGTGGGGCTCTGAGGGGCTCCCAGGAACTGAAACCGAGTGGGGCTGGGCACAGAGGCCTCCCTTTGTCCCCCATTTCTTACAGGCAAGACTCCAGCCTCCACGGCCTTCCCTGAGTTCTAAATGGTGGATCTGAACAGTCGCTAGTCAAGGGAGGAGCAGTTAAGAAACCACCTGAGGCCAGATTAAAGGGACCAGGGCAGCTCATCAAGACGGGGTGAGTCTTTAGAGGCAGAAGCCCAATGTGTTCCCCTTTGCCTGGCAAAGCAATAAAGCTATCCTTTTCTACTTCACCCAAAACTCTGGGTGTCTCCAGGATTTGATGTGGTACAGAGAGGTCGAGCTTTCGGTAACAAAACCACAAATTGCTGGGGCCACTTTCAAAAAGCAACCTTTAAGAGGAAACAAAAAGGAATCCCACGGCCCTATAACCATCTGTTCCCCACCCAAAGCCCTGACACACAGGCACTCTGTGACCGCTCCAACTACCATATCTTGGCTGACATGTTTCATTCAGGGGCAACACAGACACAGTGTTAGATGATCTGAACTATTGGAAAAGAGTGTGTTTAGCTGGGGAAGTGCAGGCTCCTTGGGCCTGTCTCTCCTTTCACAAGGGCTTGCATCCAAGACCCACAGGTCCTCCAGACATGCTGAAGCAGCACGCCGGTGGGAAGCAAATTCTAGTTCGTGGTTTCATGGTCCTAACGGAAAAAAGGAAAATCAAGAATCATTGCAGAAAGGAATTAGGTTTTCACACCTTTGGAAGACAAAGAACTTTTGTCCTACGAGAGCACTTTAAGCCCTCAGTGTGCTCTGGATTGGGATGCAGTAAAGATAGTATCTTTAATATCTTATATTTATTCCAGATTGCATTAGGAGAAATTTTAATGGTACCAAGAAATGTGTAATGATCTGAGGCCCTCATGTTGGTCCTGGGTAGAGTTACATTTTCAATACATTAGCTTTTCAGCTAGAAATTATATGAGTGTGTGTGTGTGTGTGTGTGTGTGTGTGTGTGTGTGTGTGTGTTTATGTGCTTGTTTGCTTTCATTTATTCAGATCATTTCTAAATATTGCCATATTGTAATTGAGTTGTAATGTTGCAGCCTCTCTGAAAGGAAGATGGAGTATGAAACGGGTCTCTAAACAATTCAACCCAGCCAGCATCAGCCATAAAGGGGAGGGAAGAGGAAGGAAACATCCTATTTACTATCTCTCCCCTTGGAAAAATGTCTTTTCCGGGGAGGTCAGAATGCCACACTCCAGTGTCAGTCAGAATTAGAGCAGTCTATTCAAATGTCCTTTATGAGCACAGAACAACTGTGGAGCTCTGTAGAAACTGTGTGGATCAGCAAGTATTTGGAATAAAACAGCTGTGCCTGGTGGTTGCTTTATTCACTTAACACCGTTAATGGCCCCAAACAGAAAACAGGAGCCTAGGAAACACCTTCCCTTCCTCCCTTGAAAGCCTCCTCCAGCCCTCAGCCTTGAAGTGGCTCTTTCTGGCAAAGGTTTAGTGAGAAGGGGGTGGGGGAGGGGTGAGTGTGCTGGAGACACATATTCTCCTAGGAATAGGGAGGAGTGAGGGGCTGTGCATGTTTTTCTGCCCTTTTGAGCTCTTTATACCATCCCCCCATCCTCTCCCCGCCCCGGAAAAATCAGAGAAGACGTGATGCCATTTGTTTAGAAGAAAGGATGGGCAAAAGAAAAGAAGACACATTATAAAATCCTCCTTGTTTTCCTTCTGTTACACTCCTTGTATCTCACAGTGGGGCCACTGAGTTCCCCAAAGGCTGACTGGCTTCAAAAGTTCCAGTCAGCTTCAAACAAAACAAGCCAAAACCAAACACAGCGCAGTCTTGGTGCTTTTGAAACAGGAACCACAACCAGGCAGGGAAATTAACAATCCAAAAACAACAGCCGGGGACGAAGGAGCAGCAAGGAGGCTGGGGTAAGTCAGGGCTTCTGTTCTGGGAGGATTCTGAAGAGCCCCTCTGTATATATACCAATCATTCCCGGTGGTAAAATGCTATCTGCAATAAAAGGCATTCTCCCATGACTTCTGCATGCTAATGCACTCCTGAGCCACAGTGTCTGGACTTGGAAGGAGGAAGGAGCATGGAAACATCTTTCCAAACCCAAGCTGGTTCTGGTTCTTCTTGGTAGCTGCTAACAAATATTTCAGCTGAAGGACTGATTAAGTAGTAATTGCTAACTGGCACCAAAAGACTTAATACGACTTCTAGAAACAAACAAAGAGGAAAGCAGTAGACTGTTCCTTGTTCAACAAGATAGCCACCCTCACCTACTTACCCTCCCTAAACCATCCACGTCTCCTAGGAGGACCCTGCAGGTTCTGGTTGCATTTGGAACAGACCTAACCAAACAGATGGGAGAATTTGGTGATCATGCCTCTAGGTCTGTCATTCCTACAAGGACAACAAGGACCTGAAAAGCACTAATTCCCCAGGGGAAGTCATCTGGACAGGTGTCTGTCAATTCATATAGGAAAACTCCACAGAAAGAAATAAAATGGCTATGAATAAAAAGAGAGTGATAGAAGCAGGGATCATCTTCTCTTTCTCTCAAAAAAATGTATTTTTAGCAAAAATCACCATCTACCCACTCACATTCAAACACATTAACCTTGAAACGTGTGGCCTCATGCTTTCTCTTGGAAATTAAAATGCAGCGTGTTTGGAGGAGCGTTTATTTGTGCCCTTCCATTCTCTTTCCAGATGCTTGTTTCTCTTTTCTGCCTGTTTGCCTCTAACTAATTCTTTCTTGGACGATGTACTTAGAAGGGAAGAGCACAGACTGTGAAGTATCCTTAAGTCAAGGACTGCTTGTTTGCAGGAATCTAAGAGCACTCACGAGAAGAAGATCTAAAAGATTTAGTGGATTTTTTTTTAAACTGAATAAAGATACATAAAATGACTATCGCTTTAAAGAGGTACTAAAATCAATCTAGGGAGATGAGCACATGTTATACTCAGCTAAATCAAACTTCACTAATCAATTACCCCAAATGCTACCCCCACTCCTCCTTGTAGGTTTCCCACCTCTGCAAATGGAACCATCACCTGCCCAGCTGCCGAAGCTGTAGCCCTGTTACTCATTCTAGTTTCATACTCCTCACGTTCTACACTGAGTTATTCAGTAGAATACATTCTCCTCCTAAATGTCTCAATTGTGTTCCTTCAGTGTCACCTTCACAGTAGAACAAGCTGTAATATTTGCATAGTAGGCAGTACTAACAGGCACCATTGATAACTTCATTCAAATTACTGAGCATTTACTAGGTACTTAAGTGCTACATGGGTATCTTAGTTTGAGCTGCTAGAGCAGAATCCCATATTCTGGGAGGCTTAAACAACAAATATTTATTTCTCACGGCTCTAGAGGCTAGAAGCCCGAGATCAGGGTACCTGCATAGTTGGGTTCTTGGTGAAGCCCCTCTTTGTGGCTCCCTTCTCTTTGCATCCTCACATGTTGGGGAGACAGACAGACAGACAGAGGCAGAGAGAGAAAGCACACGGCCTCTCTTTCTCTTCTAATAAGGATGCTAATCTTATCATGGAGGCTCTACTTTCATGGCCTAAGTACCTCCTAAAGGCCCCACCTCCAAATACCATCACATTGGGGCTTGGACAAGCGAATTTTGTAGGGACACAAATATTTAGTCCATAGCAATGGGAAAGTACAAAAAAGAATGTTCAGTGCCTTTACCTTGTCAAAGCCTGCATTTGTTTGCTAGAGCTGCCATACAAAGTACCACAGACTGTGTGGCTTAAACAACAGATATTTATTTTCTCACAATTCTGGAGGCTACCAGTCTGAATGCAAGGTGTTGGCAGTGTTGGTTTCCTTTAAGGCCTCTCTCCTTGCCTTGTAGATGGCAAGCTTCTCCCTGTGTCTTTACATGGTCTTTCCTAAGTGTGTGTCTGTGTCCCGATGTCCTCTTCTTATAAGGATACTAGCCATATTGGATTAGGGCCACCCTGATGACATCATTTTAACTTATTTATACCTTTAAAGGTCCTATCTCCAAAAACATTCACTATCTGACGTATTGGGGATTAGGACTTCAACATATCAATTTAGGAGGTACATAATTCAGCCTGTAATAAAGCCCTTTCATTCTTATTATCTTTTTTCATTGTACTCACAAGTCTTCAGGACAATTTCTGGGCATCAGAGCAAACATTAGTATTGGACTGATGAGAAAACTAGAACCCAGGGAGATTGAACTATGCCCAAAGTCACCAGGCTAGTGAGAGCCCAGACTTCTCTCTTTTCTCAAACACTATCACCTTTCTCCACTGCAGAAAAAAATTCTGTTGCCATGATTATACCACACTGTACACAACTGCCTACATTATATTCTACTTTTCACTTCAAACGTTTTCTAAGCACTCCCATTACTTTTCTTATCAATTCTAATTCTTGGTTGTTCTTCAGTCTTTTTCCATTAATTTCTTTTTTTTTCCATTAGATGTACATGCACTCTTTCCATCCTCACTCATATCAAATTTCAAACGGAACATAAAGTCGGCTTCTTTCTATCTGTTGTTCTGCTTCTGTGGCATAACTGTTGGGACAGCAGCTTATCATCATACTGTGCTACCCCTCGAAAAAGCCTACATCCTACATGCTTAATAAACTTGTAATTTAATCCCGCATTAATCCTCCCAGCTCCAGAGGAGAAGGTGACATGCATTTTTCTGAATGTAAAACGAACACAGAAATTTTAGCTACTTTATCTTAAACTATGTTCCCCAGCCAATGTGTCAGTCTGTTTGGAGGTATCATAATTTTATGAATGGTATTTTGCAATAGTTTAAGTTTCCTCATTTTGGGTCCCATTTTGTACAGGAGTGAGGAAGTGACACTGACAGTGATTTGGAACACAGAGAGGCTGGCTGGTACTCATATAGTTGGGAGAGACAGACAGTTGGAAACTAGCTGTGAAAAACTCACCTAACAACTATAACTAATGCTAAATGAATTACTGTGTATGCAGTCAGGCATTGTACTGAACTCTTTCTTTCTCACTAACCCTAGTACTACTCTGATAAGATAGTTTAGTCTGGTTCAATGGACAATGATATCACAACATAAGCTCCCTGAAAGCAAGGACTGTTTGGTGTTCTTCACCTCTTTAGAGACCCCCTCTCCTCTAGATCACTGTCAGTTTCACCTCTAGGCTCCTGTACAAAAAGGGAAGTAGAATAAAGAAGCCTAGCCCACTGTAAAACACCAATTATAAAATTACAGTACCTCCAGACATACTGACATTTTGGCTGGGGAACATATTCTTAGATAAATCCCCTGTACCTATCAGTGCCTAACGCATCATAGGCGCTTAGTAAATATTTATTGATGGTAAGAACAAATGAATGAATGCCTACTTTTTGCAGGTGGAAAAGGCAGTAAGACATCACCCCTGCCAAAAAGCACTTTACTGTTACAGGAGGTATGGATGATTATTGCCCACAGGTGCAAGGGCAAACTCAAGATTTAACTTAATATGTCCAAATTTCTAGCTTAATTAGTTATCATATTTCTAATGCCTACATTTTAAAAATTACGATATGAGTAGATAGCAAGCTTAAATGAAATTCAAGAAGATTCGGGAGCCTAATTCTTAGAGAAAGGTGATTATGGCTGAATCCTACAGTGGAAAGAAGCAACCTACTCATTAAATGTGCTTTCTGTTCCGCAGAGAAGTATTCTTTTCCAAAGTAAGAACTAATCACTGATCCCTGCACAATTAGTCATGCACCAGAAGTCCTGGGGATAATTTGAGAGTCTCAAAAACATTTGCAAAACCTTCTAGTTTAATCTAGAACACCTCAGAAAGGAAAATATCAGGGCAGAGACGAAAGCTACAGCAAGTGAGGTGCCCTTTTGATACAGGATGGCAAGTACTGCTTCGCAATTAAATGTAATGAGGAAGGATTTTAAATTCCCTGTTTGCACTGAGGAATAAACATCTCAAGATGGAGTAACCATGATGAGAACAAAGTCAAATGCCAAGCCAGCGTCTCTCCATTCACTTTTGTCTTCAACAAGATTCTCTTTTTTTAAAAAAAACGTCTTTACTGAAGTACAATTGCTTTACAATGGTGTATTCGTTTCTGCTTTATAACAAAGTGAATCAGTTATATGTATACATATATCCCCATATACCCTCCCTCTTGCGTCTCCCTCCCGCCCTCACTATCCCACCCCTCTAGGTGGTCACAAAGCACCGAGCTGATCTCCCTGTGCTATGCGGCTGCTTCCCACTAGCTATCTATTTTACATTTGGTAGTGTATATATGTCCACGCCACTCTCTCACTTTGTCCCAGCTTACCCTTTCCTCTCCCCATGTCCTCAAGTCCATTCTCTATGCCTGCGTCTTTATTCCTGTCCTGCCCCTAGGTTCTTCAGAACCATTTTTTTTAGATTCCATATATGTCAGCATATGGTATTTATTTTTCTCTTTCTGACTTACTTCACTCTGTATGACAGACTCTAGGTCCATCCACCTCACTATAAATAACTCAATATCATTTCTTTTTATGGTTGAGTAATATTCCACTGTGTATATGTGCCACATCTTCTTTATCCATTCATCTACTGATGGACACTTAGGTTGCTTCCATGTCCGGGCTATTGTAAATAGAGCTGCAATGAACATTGTGGTACATGACTCTTTTTGAATTATGGTTTTCTCAGGGTATATGCCCACTTGTGGGATTGCTGGGTTGTATGGTAGTTCTATTTTTAGTTTTTTAAGGAACCTCCATACTGTTCTCCATAGTGGCTGTATCAATTTACATTCCCACCAACAGTGCAAGAGGGTTCCCTTTTCTCCACACCCTCTCCAGCATTTATTGTTTGTAGATTTTTTGATGATGACCATTCTGGCTGGTGTGAGGTGATACCTCATTGTAGTTTTGATTTGCATTTCTCTAATGATTAGTGATGTTGAGCATCCTTTCATGTGTTTGTTGGCAATCTGTATATCTCCCTTGGTGAAATGTCTATTTAGGTCTTCTGCCCATTTTTGCATTGGGTTGTGTGGTTTTTTGATATTGAGCTGCATGAGCTGCTTGTAAATTTTGGAGATTAATCCTTTGTCAGTCGCTTCATTTGCAAATATTTTCTCCCATTCTGAGGGTTGTCTTCTCGTCTTATGTTTTCCTTTGCAAACATTTAACAATTAGTACAGCATGGATAATGAGCAGTCAGGACTGACTCTGCCCACATACAGATCAAAAAAAAAAAACAGAACAAAAAATCTGGCCATTTTTTGCATATGACTGAATATCATATATCTGGTAGACCTGCTTTCAATTCCTTCTCTTCTTAATTCCATTTCCAGGCCTATCTCCTGGCTCCTTAGGTCACTTGGCAACATCAGAGAGCCTCTCCTATTGTGATGAGGGAAACACTTCTGCCCCGGGAATCAGAGGGCCTGGGCTTCAGTCTCAGCGCTATGAGTTCTATGACCTTAGGAAAATCATTTCATTGTCCTGTGCTCCACTTGCTTCTTTGGTAAAGCAAGGATATTGAACTGGTGTTTTCCAACAAGAATGCTATGGCCATGGGCAGGCAAGGAGCAATTTTTTATGCTGTAGGTTTGCCCCATACACAGCATGAAGTTTAGCATCCATGGCCTCTGGGCACTAAATGCCAGTAGCATTCCCCAGTCATTGTAACAACCCAGAATTTCCCACCAATTTGCACTTTGTTTGAGAAGGGTCTCTAAGGCCTTTTCCAGTGTTAACCTTTCAACATTTCTTACATGCACAGTAACAGTTCAATAACAGTAACAGTGAAGCCTGTTTTATATCGAACTACAGTCTTTGCTTATTCTCCACAATGACAAGCTTACTTGTGCACCAGGGCAAACGTTTTCTAACAGTTCCCTGATGTAGATATTAAGGAAACCTTGCCATCTAGGTAAATGAGTACTCTACAGTGGAAAAATAATCAACAGCCCATCAGGGCAGAAGTCCAGCATATCAGTGGTTCTAAACTTTTTGGAGGTGTTATCAGTAGGGCTCAATTGCAAGGAACCGATACCAATATCAATATCTTAAGTATTGGGTTGGCCAAATATTCGTTCTCTGTAAGATGTTATGGAAAAACCTGAACAAACTTTTTGGCCAACCCAACAGAATGGGATTTAGCTCAAGGAATTAGGTACTTTCAAAATTTTCAGTAGTATGGAGGAACAAGTTCTAAGCTGGGCCTCCAGAAATGCCTCCTAGAAAAATATTCAAAAAATGATCCATCAGAGGCGTGGCATTTTTGCCTCTATCGAAAAGATGGGAAATGGGAAGGCAGCTTCTGAAACTGTGTACTTCAAGAACATACTCTCATGACAGTAATACAAGATCAGAAAACCACTGTCTTCCCTGCCACTGTCACTACACTGTCTCTTACCACCCATGAAGCTCTTGGCTGAACCCTAGAAAGAAAATACAGAAAAACCCAACATGACTACCACACACTTGCCAGTAGAAAACAACCAAAGCAGCAGGAACATGGTCCCTGCCTCACTTTTGCCTTCCATATACCTGGAAGAACTGAACTTATACCCAACACTATAGCTACAGGTGAGATTGGAGAATATAGATCTAAGCTACCCAGGCTCTGCAATACAGGAAGACAGGATAAAAGAAGCTTGATACTAAGTGCCAATCTGCCACATCCATCACCGAGAGCATGGACCTCTGTCACAATCTGATAACAGCCATGAACTCTCTCCAGAAAAAAAAGCACATAAGGTATGTATAAAATTTTGCATATATTTTCATGGTAACAGCCATGAACTCTCTCCAGAAAAAAAAGTACATAAGGTATGTATAAAATTTTGCATATATTTTCATGGTATGTACATATCTCCCAAAACTCACCTTGGACTCTAAGAACTCTTACATTAGAACAGTTTCTGAACCTTGACACAATTGACATTTGGGACATTTGGATAATTCATTGTGGGGGGCTGTCCTGTGACTTGCAGGAGCTTTAGTAGCATCTCTGGTCTCTACCCATTAGATGCCAGAAGTCTAACCCCTCAACCACCCTCCCCTACCACAGTTGTGATGGCCAAAAATGTTTGACATGGCCATGTGTCGCAATGAGGGCAAAAATTTCCCCCACTTGAGCCCGATTTAGCTCTAAAGGATCAATATAAATTTAAAATATTGTGAGGAGGCATACTGAATGACAATAGGTAAAATTATTGTAGTAATATAAGCAAACAAGAGCATGGATGACAGCTTCAAAAACAGATCTGGAAAGTGGGCTTAATGTTATTATTATGCAAGCAAAACATAGGATTTAGACCCAGAAAGCCCATATAATGGTTCATTTTATGTCAGCTTGATTGGGCCATGGAGTGCCCAGATATTTATTTAAACATTATTCTGTGTGTGTCTATGAGGGTGTCTCTGGATCAGATTACCATTTGAAGAGGTAGACTGAGTCAAGCAGATTGCCCTCCCTAATTTGTGGGCTTCATCCAATCCATTGAAGACCTGAATAGAAAGAACAAAAAGGCTGAGTAAAAGGGAACTTCTGCTACCTGACTGTTGAGTTGAGGTTTTGGTCTTTTCTAGACCTTCAATTCACACTGAAACATCAGCTCTTCTTGAGTCTGCCAAGCCTTCTGGCTTTCAGACTGGAACTTACACCATCAGCTTTCCTGGTTCTCAGGTCTACAGACTCAGACTGGAACTACACATCAGTTCTCCTGGATGAGCAGCTTACTGAGAGCACACCTTGGGACTTGTTAGCCTCCATATTCACATGTGCCAACCAATCCATTTAATCTGTGTGTGTGTGTTTGTGTGTGTGTCATGTGTATGCAGTATACATGTCTTAGGTCATTTTGAGTTTTGGTTATATAAATATATTGGTTCTGTTTCTCTGGAGAACCCTGACTAATACAGCCTAGTTTAAGTGATTAGCTTTATGTTCAATCCATGAACAAGTCAACAAGTCAATCAACCTCTCTGAGCTTCAGTTTCCCAGCCTATAAAATGGGGATTATGGCAACACCTATGTCACAAGATTGCTGTTCAACTGAGGCAATGTAAACTGAATAGTACTCTTTGCATATAACTTATAAGAACTATGTGCTTTTTAAAGCTTTTCCCCCAGCTTCTTCCTTTTACTGCAGCCACCTGAGTCACTGAAAACGAGTATCTATGGCCACATTTGTCCCCCCACCTCAAAGAGTGAAACCAAGTTTACTCTGCTCCGCTTTACTGAAGGTTAGGTCTTCTGATTCGTAATTCTATGAGGATTATTTCCATTTGGCATCATTCTTAAGGATGAACTTAGACAACTTAAACACTCAAACCTTAGCAAGTTTTCATCTTCATAGTAAGTTTTTGTTTTTGAATTGGAGACTATTAAAAAAACAATTATTGGTGACCAAAAAAAAAAGTCATTTCTCTGCCAAACCGTAAGCATTGAAATTGTTTCTATCAGTGGAAACAGTCCAAGAATTTAAAAATCAAATCCCAGTGAAAACCGACAAAATCAAGTTAGCAGTTTCTTCTTTTAGATTATTTTTAAAGATACCATAAACTAGAAAATGTTGGGGTTTAAATGAAATTCTCATCTTCCAGCAAGAGCCATTATTTTCACAAATCAATGCTTCCTGCTAAAAAGAGAAAGCTTAATGGATGAACATTGTGGTAAAAGCAAAGGCCCCTCCAAACAGATTTTAAAAGGAAATTACAATTTAGTAAACTCTCTTTCCTCTCCTGTTCTATTTGCATTTCCATTCTCTACTGTTACTAACTCCAAAAAACAGATTTTCACTCCACTTCTCATTCTGTTCGTCTTTGCAACATGGATAAGTCTTTTTGATACAAAAGACTTTATACTGTGGGAAAGAGGTTCCAGCTTCTGGATTTAAAGCCTAATTTGGAACCCTTCTGTGCCAAATTCATCCACCTCTACAAATACATTGTAATGAAATATTGAAGCTAATGAAATATTGAAGCTATTATTAAATCACGGTATAATCCACAGCTGTTCAAATGTATCTGGAGGGGCAAGGGTTTTCTCTTAGTTTCTAATTGTCCCAAGACAATAATAAAAATCCTTTCCTATTAAAGCAAACAAGTCAATAAAAAATAATCCTTGTATCTCAAAGAAAGTAACCCTCCAGGGTATATTTATCAAAAGCTATTCCCATCCAGGGCATATTAATCAAAAGCTATTCACAGAATTATACTAATTACCATAACCAATTCCACCAATGCAAAATCATAAAAATCATAAAGATTGTTTACAACAGCATTCTCTAACCTATGTTATACCTGGTGCTTCATAAATATTCAAGGAAAAAAAATAATAGGTAATGGTACCAATTACCTTTGAAAAATACTAATTCCTTCTTAAAGGGTCACATTTTATGTATCATACTAAAGGACCTGAGAAGTCCTGGAGTAAAGAAATTTAACTTTGTTTTCCAATGCTTCCTTAATTAATTTGACTGCAGAAATCCTCTTTCAAAAAACATCTCAACATGTGTCAGACTAGAACTCTTTGCAGAGCACAGTTTGGAAAATTCTGGAATAGAATCTCAACCTCCTCTATCACCCACCTCCCTTGTAGGACATTTGGCCCATGCCAAAAAGTCCTTGCTTGATATTCAGTCCTGGCCAAAATGACCGTAAGACATTTAGTGCATAAGACATCCGGTCCTTGCCAAAAGTTTCTTGAAATTTGTTTCCGTCCAAAATGTCCATAGGTATATCTGGTCCATGCCAAATGGTTTTGTACAGGACCAAATATCAACGACCTTTCGGTGTGGACCAAAAGCCTCCATGGATGTTTTGGAAAGGACCAAACATAACCAAATATCAAAGACATTTTGGTGTGAACCAAATGTCTTACGGACATTTTGAACAGGATCAAATGGTCCTACAAATATCAAGGACATTTGGCGTGGACTTCATCTTGGTGCATGCATGCATGTGTGTACACACACACACACACACACACACACACACACACACACATACACAAGTATCATAGTTGCTCCTTTGGAAGCACTCACGTTTTGCATTTAGTTTAACCTTCCAAAACTAGCTTCCTCTCACCATCAAAACATATTAACTCTATGTACAACCTCAGAATACTGCTCTCCACTAAGAGGCAACTTGTCCAATCAGCTAGTCAGAAATTCTAAGGTAAAAGTGAGGGCTCTGGAATAAGAATACCTAGATTTAAATCCTGGTTTTATCATTTATGAGCTGTGTCATCTTGAGCAAATTATTTGACCTCACTGATCCTTAATTTTCTGTTCTGTAAATTGGGTATGATAAGGGTGCATACTGCATTGGGCTACTGATGTTGAAGTGAGGTGATGGCTGCAGCAACGTGTCTGACACATGGTAAGTGTTCAGAAAACAAATACATACATGAATTGTACCAATAAATCTTAGCTGCTGCATTACCCCTTCTGCTTTATAAATTTTCCCTTTGGATAAAGCTGTCATATAAATCCTTTGGGGAAGACTTTGTAAGTCTTGATGGCAAGACTGAGACAAACAAATAAATCGGTCAATCTGCAATTTTAATTATTGCTGCTACTTTAATGTTGTGATTGTGAGCTAGTGGTCTACCCTTTCTGAACCTCAATATTTCTGAACCTAATTTTTCAACTCTCTGGCCCCTCCCAATGCCCCAGCCACATCTCATGCCCACTCTCCTTTCTTGCTGTCTATGCCAGAATTAATGAACCACCCTGACCCCCCAACCAGACTAGGTGAGTTACCCACATGTCCTTCCCCTATAAGAATATTCATCATTATGTTACTATTCTGTAACATAATCTGTCTTCTCAGCCTTACTAGAGCAACTGAGTCTATTTTCCATTCTCTCCCTGACATTTGTCACAGGATAGAACATACTGGCTGTTTTATGAATAAATGGCTGATTTGGAGATCCTCACTCAGCCCTCCAATCTTACCCCCTATTTTGCACATACTACATATGTCTCTTATACACACGTCTAGCACAATTCTAGCGGGGGAACCCCTATGCTATTTGAGAGCAAATTTTCCATGAGCTAACAGGAGGAACTCAGAGTCAGACTTAAATTGCTTTAAAGAAAATAAGGAAGCATGACATTTGTTATTACAAAGTTAATCCTGCCCCAAAGGTATGAGGATTTCCATTTTAAGGATGCAACTTAGAGCACTAAAGTATCTCACCCATCATCACACAAGTAGTAAAAGGCAGAGCTGGGATCCAAATTCTAGATGTTATAACTTTTAGCAATCCCCCTTCAATTTTCACAGGACCATCCTGTCTTAGATATCATGCCAATCAAAAATAAAATACCCAGAAACAAATTTTGAGTATAGACACCTCAAGACACACAGGGTGCAGTAGTGCCAGCAGATCCATGTCTACAGACAAGAGGGACTAGTGCTGTGTCTAATCAGCAGTATCCACCAGCAGGAGGTCTTACCAAGCACAGGAATTAATTATCCCTCAGTGCCCTTTTGTCATGACACTTTGGAGGACTGGGAAAAGCCCAGACTTTGAATCAGTCGATCCTCCATTTTAACCACTGGTCTGCCACTTTAGTGTTGTGTGATTGTGGGCTAGTCACCTACCCCTTCTGAAGCTCAATATTTTACCTATAAAGTAGGAATAATTCTACCTATTTGTCAAGGGTAGTGTGAAGATCCAGCAATTTCACATGTGTAAAACTGCCCAACACAGGTCTGAAGCCCACTGAATATTCCATTTTCCCCCTTCCCTTTGACCTGCGGTTTCTGATAAGAGAGCTGACTTCTTAAGGAATATCTACCTTTCAATTTGGGTGATCTTCCTGCTGACTGATGCTATCATAGGGACTGGCTCTGGTTGTCAGCATCTAGGCCCTGGGAAGAGGTGAGAGTTGACAGAAGAAGGTAGTAAATTCTTCTTCCAGTTTGGCTTTGAACCCATGGACCAGAGGTGACATGGAGCTTTGTGCAGAGAGAATATGTTGGAATCCCATGAGCTCTGATGTGGGCTAAAGCCAGGCCATGCTATCTGAAGGGCCCTCCAGATTGTGAAACTCAACCCTCTTCATCCTCCCCACAAACATGCTGGTGACTGTGTGGTCCTAGACAACTATCATTATAGCAAGCATCCATCTCTGCCCTGAGAGCTCCCAAGGCCAATCGAAAACCAAACTTCCTAGCAATGCTCAAATGAAAGGACACTGAGATTGGACCCATAAGTTGAAATGTGAGGCTTGGTAGAGATCCCAAAAGGGAACAGTTGGGAGCCTCTCTCATTCGATGCTCTTTCCGCTGAAAGGATTATCTTCACTGCATGGTTCTCAGGAGCCACCTAACAAAGACTCTATAAAGGAATCTGGCTCCACACGTCGAATGTCTATTGATTTCACCAGTTATTCTTTAAAAGTTTCAATTAATGATGAGAAGGAAAGCAAAACTGTGTCTAAACAGTGGGAAAAACCAGATCCAAAAAAAGTGAAGCTGAAATTTTCAGCCCTCCTGAAGTATGATAAGGATGAGAATGTAAGAGCTGATCAATTACGTCATTAAGACAGCTTATTGACAAAAGCAAGAAAACAGTGCATAACAAAAATGGTGTTTCCTCAGTCCTTCAGGAAAATATACTGTACCATTCTCCTTCAATGTCCATATCTATCTCACTTTTTAAAAAGTTATAGACAACCCAGACACTGCTTTCATTACACTTTTGTTTATTCAAAATGTGTGCTCGTATATTTAGTTTTAGACCCTGTGATAGAGCGTCAGAAAAAGAATCATGAGCAAAAGTAGATGTAGCCTCGCTTTCAGAAAGTTCAAATTCTAATTGGGAAGACAGTCATTAATCAAATCATCACTTTCATGAATGTTTGATTACAGGTATGTAAGTGTTCTGGATGAAGAAGACCAATGATATGATGGGAAATGGACCTACACCGGGGAGGGGTGGCCATGAAAGGCTTCCCTAAGGCGATGACTCATGAGCTGATATCACGAGTGTGAGTAATGAAGCAAAAGTACATCGAAAGACGAATGCATGAGACAGATGTTGGATAACTCACTGAATTGACAGGAAGACTGAACGAACAAGCTCAGAACATCAGGAATCAAGGGAAGCTGATGGAAGAAACACTTCTGGACCTACAGCTACTCCTGCTCAGTGATGCTGCCACAGAGGTCAGCAACTAAACCTCCTTGCCCTTTGTCTTTTTGTCACTAACTCCAGATTGAAAGTGCAGGATGGGAACACCCAGAAGTACAAGCTTGGGTCAGATGTCAAAGAAGAAAGTGGCTCCTCTTTTATTGACCCACATGATGAGAGTTCCCCAAATTAGGAAGGTGGGTGAGATACTGGACAGAAAAAAAGAAAAATAGTCTAACATCAAGGCAGAAGAGAGAAGAGTATTTCTGAGAATAAGAAAAAGATGTACAGTGGCCCTGTGCCTGAAGGGTAGAGAGACTGTGAGAGATTGATGAGGCTGGAAATTTAGGTAGAGTCTAGCTGATTCAGGTCTTTGCAGGTCATATAAGGATTTGGGCCTTTACTTTGATGCAATAAGCCATTGTTGAATTTATAAGCAGAGGAGAGGCATATCCAATTGCATTTTGGGAAGATAATTTGGAGTAGTGTATAAAGAACAGAGGATGGGGGGATAGGAGTGGATGGAGATCAGTGTAGTGGATGCTGTTGTGTGTATCCCAGGTACCCTCTTCAGGACTGAGATGCATCCTCCCAGCTATAGGAGTGTTGGCCACTGACAATTCACAGTTAAAACCCTATCTGGTAGTAGCCCTTGACTAAAGGAAGTTGCCACTGGGAGGCCATGTTCCTCCCTGGAGAGACCTGACATCAGATAACCGATCAATGCTGCTACGAAGGCTTCCATTTGGGGTGGTTCCGATGTGCCATCTGTGCTCTGAAGCTCCCTATGGCATCAGCTGAGACCTTGTTGCAGCCACACCACAGCTGACCTTCTCCTTCTGCCCAATCCTGCAACCCTCACTCCTCAAAGGTGGTGACCCCCAGAGCACTCCTCAATAATCCTCTTACATGCAAATCTCCACCTCAAAGTTTGCTTCTCAGGGAACCCAATCCAAGTCAGCAGAGCAATCAGAAGACTATAGGAAACTAGCAATGCAAAACAGCGGCCTCAGCAGTGTATACCAGGGAGAGAAGTGTACTGATTGAACTTTTCAAGTCCTAAGGGCCCCAGAATAATAATGAGAGAACAGACCATTTGCAGAGTCAATGAAAGAAACACACTAATCCCTTCTAAGCTGAGATGCTTCCAACTTCCCTAGTGCTTTCGTGAAAGAGAGGAACAGTCATTCCTTAGCACACTGGCCCCCAACACCATTTCAAACCTTGTCCCCATTGTAATAACCACTAATGCTCCTGCTACAATTGGCATCTGTCGCAGTGTGTGATGTGCTGGGTGCTGGCTGCCGCCAGAGCTCAGACTCTTAAGGCTGGAGCAGCTGTTCCAGTTCAGGCTCTCCTGTTTGATTCTTTGTAGCCATGTCACTAAATTTCCAAAAGCCAGTTCACTTTATGGCTTTTTTCCCTTTCCCTCTCTCTCTTTTTAAAGCTGCTGCCACCCAAGCACAGGCTGCCAAGAGGCTTAATTCCAAACATGGGGCTTTTAAAAAGTGACAGAGGAGATGCTGTCATGGCATCTAAGGTAAAAAGCTCTTTCTTCCCCCAGAGTGGTTTAACTAATAAAATTAATTTGCCTGTTTAAAATTTAAAATAAAGACAAGACATTTCGATTTTTCAATAAGGAAGTTTGGCAGGAACAAAGGGAGTTATTTGCATGCTGATGGAGCTCATGTGAAGCCAAGGTGCAGACAGATCTTCCTAACGCCACGTGGAAGAGCCTTTGGTTGCAGAGGGAGCTGCAGAGATGCAGCTCTCTGCGGGGGAGAATGGGCAGGGTGGGGTGGGAGCTTGTCCGAGATTTGGGCATTGAGCAGTTGACCCTCTTGGACCATTAAGAGAAGTGATCAATTCATAACCATTCTCAAAGAGTATCACATGGGCCTAGCAGTGACCATCTCCCAGTGGCTCTTTCTCCATAGCTGAGGCCCAGCTCTTTTTGCCATTTGTGGCAAACATCAAATGGACGAACCTTGCAAAACTTCATGGATCCCTGGCAGCAACTGTGTAATACCCCCATCTCTTGCTTTCTCTCCCCAGCTGACTACAGATGGACTCCGCATTTCCTCCACAGCCGGGATGGCAGAGCTGAATCTCAAAGCAGCCCACCCTCCATCTATCCACACTCTTTTTCCACCTTCCAGCCTCCCCACGATCCACCGGTCAAGGGGACAGCTATAATTCTGCACTGAATGACGTAGACACTGAATTTGAATTCAAAGTCACAGAAACGTGAAAAAGCCCAGAGACGTATAAGGATTTTCCAGAGGACCTGTTCATCTCTACTAGCCCATATTTCACCAGAATATAATTAATCCTGGGAAGTTTATAACACATTCTGCTTTACAAAATACTCTAATATACATTATTGCATTTGATGCACATATTATTAGCCCATTTTATAGTTGAGTAAACTGATGATCATGGGGAAGATGAGGAGAATGAAATTTTTTGCAACTCATGCTTTAGATACTGTGTGGAAGCTTTGCTACCTTACCCAACTGAATCTTGACAACAGCCCTGAGAACTAGAGAACTGTATCGAACTATATCCCATTTACACATGAGAAAAGGGAGACTTGGCATTTACATGACCACTCAAACTCACAAAAATGACCTTGGATTTGTACTTAGACCAGGTTGGCTTCAAGTTTTTCCGCTACACTGGCTGAGCGTTTACTTAATTTTCCTGGCAGATGGGTAACTCCATTTGGTCCATTCACGCCTCAGCTGCCCTTCCAAGCTAGAATGTCTAACAAACTGTCCCCTGAAAGCACCTTCCTTTTGTGCCCCTGATAAACACACACACACACACACACACACACACACACACACACACACACACACACACAAAATCCCTTTAATACACCTGGAAAGAAAAGTTACACCACAATTCTCATCTTCAGTTGGCATCAAATTAGGGAATAGATCCAATATTGTCATCACCATTACCACTATCTCCATTACCCTACCATTATCATTGTCATCACTATCTTCATCAAAACCTGTTTTGGGGGGTCCCTCAAGCACTTCTCCTTCCTTATGGGCATTTTTTAGAACATGAAGCAGACACAGTCCTTGCTTTTGGACAGCACTTTGTGGTAATGTTCAGTAAGAATTTAGTCTCTAGAGCTGGTGGAAATTAATGAACATTTAGAATAAGCGACTAAAGCAAATTCAATGGTCTAACCCAAGTAATAGGAATCTGTTTACTAGACAATCCTCATAAATAGCATAAAATGAAATGCTGCTTTTAAAAAGGAATTAATTAACATTTAACTACTGTTCATTTTTCTATCCATTGACTAAACATCTCTACAAATGATCTGTGGAATGGACAATTTATTCCCACCCTTTTGGTTTTCATCACTAATGGTGGAAGTGAGAGGAGGAAAATGATTGACGCATCGGCAAAACAACCACTCAGGCAAGGTTCAGAAGAGTCCTGTAAAAATGTGAACAACGCAGAAGTGGATGTAACCCTTTCTTGACAGCCTCCTTCCCCCTGAAGTTCACTTTGCAGGACAGGAGCACTCCCTGGAAATGCTGATAATCACCTGCATTCCCAACAGAGCCAGCTAGATCCTCACCGCCAGCAGAGTTCCTTCCTTATAGTGCACATGTAATAAATATATGCTGAGTTAATTAACTAATGACCTAAATTACCCTGATAGAAAGTCTCTTTGCCAACATTATTTCTCATTCCATATTCCAATTTCCAGTTTTTCACCCCAAAAAGCAACCGTGAAACATGTCGTGGGACAACAGTACAGCACTTCTCCATTTTTGATATTTTATCTCATTAGCATTCTGAAAACAGAGGCAATTACCTGACATTTCTTCTACCTCCTCAAACCCCCAAAACACATTTTTTCTTTCTCTCCAATGCTGTTTGTTATTGTTTTCTTTCCCCGTACTGACCGTGACTTGGGACATAGGGACACTGCATGGTGGCACCCTCAGCTACTGGCTGAGGAATGTGTCCATGTGGGTGCTCAATGCAAGCTGTTCTTTTTTTGAATAGGATCAAACATTGCTCGCTCTCTGGAAAACTAAAGCATTTCTTTATTTGGAGCGTTAGAGACACAGTCTTTTCTAGAGGCAGAGAGATGACCTCAATGACGACGAGCTGACCCATCCCATTAGATGTATCCAAGACTCCACTTACCCCATTGTTAGTGAGGCCAGGGTAAGGGAGAGCCAACTCTGTGATCCAGCCTTTCAGGCTTTAATAATGTGAGCGATAGCCCTGTGAGCTGAGTTAATGGAGTCCACATCTCAGTAAGACTTCTATGCACTGTGTGGCCAAAATACAAAAACAGGGTCATCCAAGAGGCACTGTGGTTTGGTGGGGAGCAGTGAGGTCTCGAAAGCAGGGCAGGTGAACTGATTAGCACCATTTCATGACCTCACAGAAAACCACTAGTGTTCTCCTTAAGGACAGAGAGTTCTCTCTGGCCATATTAATTCATTTCCCAGGTTAGGCTTTGTGGTGTGTATCTGTGCGCACGTGTGCTGGTGTATGTGGGAGTCTTTATCCTTTCTGCTGCACAGCTGATGTCTGCACATGTCTGCGACTCATTACGTGACTGAAAATTCAAAACAGCTGGAAATTCATGGGGCAAAAAGGCAGATCCAATTACCAGAAACATCAGAGACATGGCCCATGGGGAGGTAAATTGTATAATGATAAAGTCATAGAATCATCTGGCCTTTAAACTCACTGACCACCCTGTCAGAGTTATAACTCTGCCTACTTTTGGCTTCTACCACCCCAATATCTCTTGGTTCTTCTCTCATCATTCAGCGCCCTCCTTACTCAAATCATAGTCCTCAACCCACCTAAGGATAGAAATGCACCCCAAGTTTCCATAGTGTTCTATTCTAACTACCTAATTTCGTTGGGTGGTACTCATCCATTCCCATTATCTCCCAGGATGCATTTCTCAAATTACATCTCCATCCCAGACCTTCTTCCAGACTCCAGACTTATCATGAAAGACCCCAAACCTGTTGCTCCTTCTGTGTTTCTAGGTCAGTTGATGGCACCAGCATGCCCTCAGTTTCCCAAGACGGGGCCTCAGATCCATCCTCCATTCCTTCTGCCTTCCCAGTCTGTAGTCCAGTGAAACTGACCTTTTTATGAATGATATTCTTGTCCAAAAAAATGCTTACTGTATGGACACCAAGGGGGTAAAGCAGTAGCGGGGGGGCGCAGGTGGTGGTGGGATGAATTGGGAGATTGGGATTGACATACATACACCAATAGGTATAAAATAGATAACTAATAAGAACCTGCTCTATAAAATAAAATTTTTAAAAAATGCTTATCGTGTGCCAGGTACTGCCTTCAGCTTTACAGTCCTGTGAGGAAGGCACCAAAACCACCCCCAGTTTAGAGAAAAAGAATGATATGTCAAGAGGTTAAACGTCATGCCCCAGGCCCCACAGTTCATAAACGGCAGAGCCAAGATTTAAAATTAGGCAGCTTGGTTCCAGCATCTGTACTTGAACCGTATACTCTACTGTATCTACACTGCCCCATCAAGTCATTGTCTCTCAATTAACAGCAATCTCTTTCTATCCTATACCCGCATATCACAGTTTTCTTTCTAAGTTACAAACCTTTTTTCTAATATTTCTGATCTAATCTGATCTAAGTAGATCTAATATCCACAAACTAAAATCCAAACTTCCAGGCCCTCCAAGGTCTTTGAAAATCTACCCCCAGGCCTACTCCTAACCTAATCTCCTTCTACTCTTCCCTGTCCAACACCATGCACCTGCCCCCATCCCAACTTTTTGCTTTTCCTTCATTTAATAATAATTATTCTAGCAAGTGTATGTTGAGTATCTACGATGACCTATCTTTGCAACAGGCATTTTATACATATTTTCTCACTAATTATCATAGCAATCCTACAATGTAAGTGTTATTCTTATCTCCTTCTTGCCAATTAGAAAACCTGGGCTCTGGAAAATTAAAACTTCCCTAAGGCCCTTCTGGAAACAAGTGGTGAGTCAAGATTTGAACATGGAAATAAAAAATTACATCATTTTTCCTATGCACCCAGTAAACTTATATAAAAGTATCCAAATAACTCCTGAAGGTATTCTCTGGATTGCAAATTGCTCTTTGTCATAAATTGTGTTGATGTCTTCTGGGTACTCAATAATATGCTTTCTGTTCAAACCATGTGAATGAATCATTGATCTGATGGTGAACTAGCCACTCCCTCTTTCTTTAGGTATATCTGCCTTCTGACTACCTCTAACCCAAGGCAGAAATTGCTTATAAAGTCACAAGTAGAGTGACTACAAAATAACAAGATGATAGAGTTCAGCTGTCTTATATTTACGCCTGAAGCAAAGAAATATATTACTGAATATTAGGCAACAGTAGTCGCCTATCAGGTGACAGCTAGACTCAGGAGGTCAGAAGATACAGCCTCTGTCTTCTCTTTGAATAATTTCCACAGCTATGGTAGCAGTGGTTTTGGTGATGTGGATGATGTAGCAAACATTTGTTAATCATCTGCCACATATCATGTATTGCATTAGCCTTTATACAGGGTCTCTTAATCCGCTACAACTCTGTAAAATGGCTATTACTCTGTTTATTTCAAAGGAGCACACTGAGGTTCACTTGTCCAACAGTCCAGATATAGCTGAGACGAATCTGAATTCACTTCTGACTCTAAACTCCCTGATCTTTCCTCTCTGCAACACCACCTCTCTTAGGTGTAGGGCTACTACATCATATTTCCCCTTTCACTTGTCCTCCCTTCTTTCCTGAGTTCTCATTTCTTTCCTCAAAAAAGAACAATAATTATTTTTTTCCTAAATCTCCTTGTACCTTTTCTCCATTTCCCTTTCCTCCTAACAACATATTTGAGAAATCATTTATAATGACATCAAATCACTTTTTATTGGTGCTCTGAAAAAATGATAGTGGTGTCACACCAGGCACTCTGAAAGGCTGGTATATTATAGAGGGAAGCTGCTCAAATGGCAGCCTCATGCTACAATTACACTCACAACTGCTTCTTAATCTGCAATGCTGGGCCTATGAATGACAACCCATAAAGATGCTACCAGAAAACTACTAGAACTAATCAATGAATTTGGTAAAGTAGCAAGATACAAAATTAACGCACAGAAATCTCTTGCATTCCTATACACTAATGACAAAAAATCTGAAAGAGAAATTAAAGAAACACTCCCATTTACCATTGCGACAAAGAGAATAAAATACTTAGGAATAAACCTACCTAAGGAGACAAAAGACCTGTATACAGAAAACTATAAGACACTGATGAAAGAAATTAAACATGATACAAACAGATGGAGAGATATACCATGTTCTTGGATTGGAAAAATCAACATTGTGAAAATGACTATACTACACAAAGCAATCTACAGATTCAAGGCAATCCCTATCAAACTACCAATGGCATTTTGCACAGAACTAGAACAAAACATTTTACAACTTGCATGGAAACACAAAAGACTGCGAATAGCCAAAGCAATCTTGAGAAAGAAAAACGGAACTGGAGGAATCAGGCTCCTGGACTTCAGACTATACTACAAAGCTACAGTAATCAAGATGGTACGGTACTGGCACAAAAACAGAAATGTAGATCAATGGAACAGGACAGAAAGCCCAGAGATAAACCCATGCACATATGGTCACCTTATTTTTGATAAAGGAGGCAAGAATATATAATGGAGAAAAGACAGCCTCTTCAGTTAAGTGGTGCTGGGAAAACTGGACAGCTACATGTAAAAGAATGAAATTAGAACACTCCCTAACACCATACACACACAAAAAAACTCAAAATGGATTAAAGACCTAAATGTAAGGCCAGACACTATAAAACTTAGAGGAAAACATAGGCAGAACACTCTATGACATAAATCACTGCAAGATCCTTTTTGACCCAACTCCTAGAGAAATGGAAATAAAAACGAAAATAAACAAACAGGACTTAATGAAACTTCAAAGCTTTTGCACAGCAAAGGAAACCATAAACAAGAATCAGAAACTAACACACCATTGTAAAGCAATTATACTCCAATAAAGATGTTAAAAAAAAAAGTTCTAGAAAGTTAAAGCTGGGAGAGAAAAAGTCCAAATCCACATGCACTTATTTAACCAAAATACATTAAACTTGTACTGTGTTTCAGACTCAGTACTAGAGGTTAAATGATAATCAAGCCATCGTATCTGCTCTCATGGAGCATGTAATCTAGTGCAGGCAGCCATAAGTTGGTAATTAAAATACAATAGGTTGAATTCCATGATAGACTAGTGCAGAGTGCTAAGAGAGAAGAAAGGAAACATCTCAATCATTAGAAGCTACTTGGGTCTGGGGCACAATCTCTTAGGATATGAGATTTGAGCTAAAATATGAAGGATACTTTCACATCAGCAGGTATGCTGGATACTGTCCACTTGCCCCTTGTTCTAGGTAACAAACTCTTAAAACTTAAGGACTTAAAACAACAACAGTTACTTATTATGATCACAAACCTGCAATTTAAACAGAGTTTAATGCGAAACACTTGCCTCTACTCCATGTGATGTAAACTGGGGTGGTTAAACCAAGGGCTAAAGGATTTTCCACCAAGATGGCTCACTCAAAAAGACTGACCATTGGTGACAACAGTCAACTGGGAGCTCAACTGGGGTTCAGGGCCAGAAGCCTCAATTCCTCTCCCATGGATCCCTCCATGTGTCCAGGGCTCCCTGAAGCATAGAGGCCGAATTCCAAGGGTGAGCATCCAAACAGAGAGTGCCAGATAGAAGTTGTATTTGCTTTTATGACTGGACCTCAAAAGTCACATAACCTCACTTCCACCTCACCCTGTTAGTTCAGATAGTCATAAAGGCTCACCTAAAGAAATATGACCAGACTCTAGCTCTTGATGAGGGCATGACAGTGATCTAGAAGAACATGCGAGACAGGAAACAGTATTGCAGACATTCCTGAAAAACTTTATCAACCACACTCCTCTAAATATACCGTCCATACTTCACTCTGCTCTTACATGGAGAAGCTAAATATATGGACTACACCCACAACAGGCTCTCTTATCCTCTGGTTTCCTCTTGGGTTTAATTAAAGGGAGCAACAGCAAGCGACTGAAGGGAGAGAGTGAATTTAGTATATTCATTCCCCCAGCCTTTCGTGAACGAGTTCACCTTGGCTAGCTATGCCCTTCAGCTGAAAACCCCACATCCTATCAGGCAACCCCTTCCATCCTGCTTTCTTTCTCTATGTTTTGATACCCTCCTCTTCTCCTTGCCTTTTCAGACTCAAAGGTGGTAAGTACTCCTGTCTGATACTAGTCCCAAGGTACTGCACCAGCTCTTGGGCTTTCCTATATTCTGCAGTATTCCTTTATGTTTCCTATACTCTAGTTACACCCACAGAAGTAATCCCTTCATCAATATATTCTCTAATTTGAGTATACGATCTGTTTTTGTTTTTCCCTGATCCTGACTAATATACCAAGTAAAGGGCTATCAGGTGAAGGTGATGCAGTAAATTCATGGTTTGACAAGTATCTTCCACTGTAAACATTTAGCAATCTTAGATAAATTTATAATCAGTCTGAAAGAAACAAGAAATGTGTTTCCATGGACCAATAATGGGAGGAAAATGCAAAGTGGTGATCAGGACAAAAGCCATGGGAGTCCAAAGCTCAAGATGCAGAAAGAGATACTGAGGCATTGGGGACAAGAAGTGTGAAACACACAGTGTAGGATTGGGGCCAGACTCCATAAAATTAGGAGATGAAAAAAGGTTCTCTCACTCATGAAAGGAAGCTAGTAAAATACCACAGCTCACCACGGCCTCATGCTATGGATTGTAGGAGCCCACGGGTTCAAGGAACTTGGGGGACACAGACACTGCCGCCATTCCAGGTACTGAACCAAGCTACCTGCTAGTTCAGTGCCAGGACCTGCAGTATTTCCAATACCATCACAGGCTGGGGGCTCCAGGCCACTATTGTAAATATTGGGTGTGGTCTGTTCGTAAGAGGCCAAACAGAGGCTAAAACAAAATTAAGTTTTGATGATGTAGAGAAACAGATAACAAAACCCAAATAATATCCAGTTCAAAATGAACCTGAAAAACAGAACTCAAAAAGATATGAAGTCAGATAATGCAAAAGATAGCAGTTCCCTCCACAACCCTGTCCAAAAAATCAACTACACAAACATAAAATGACTTTAGAGAAAACATACTTTAAAGGATATTTTACAAAAAATTATAGTAAATATGCTTAAGATGCACAAAAAGGTAAATGAAGGAATAAAAATCATTAAAATTTTAGAAATTTAAAAGGGACAGGTAGATATAAAAGAAAATCAGAAATCTTAGAAATAAAAAATGTAGTCATGATATAAAAAATTTAAGACAGAATAAATTTTATTGACACAATCAAAGAATTAGTAGGATAGAAAGGGTACTGAAGAATTCACTCAGACACAGTTCAAAGACACAAGGAAATAAAATGTGAAAGAGTAATTTATTAATTAAAAGACATGGAAGAGGGCTTCCCTGGTGGTACAGTGGTTGAGAGTCCGCCTGCCGATGCAGGGGACACAGGTTCGTGCCCCAGTCCGGGAAGATCCTGCATGCCGCGGAGCAGCTGGGCCCGTGAGCCATGGCCGCTGAGCCTGCACATCCGGAGCCTGTGGTCCACAACGGGAGAGGCCAAAACAGTGAGAGGCCCGCATACCCAAAAAAAAAAAAAAAAAAAGTAAAGAAAAAAACCTTAAAAGTTATTGGAGAGGTCTTGTTGACCCTAACATAAAGGCAGCTTCCTACAGATCCTCCCCAAAAGTCTTAAGCTGAATAAGGAGCTCAAATAAAATCAAATATAAACCACATATTCAGAATTACTTGAAGAAAAATAGTAGTACAAATTTCAAATTGCCTATGAGTAGAAAAACAATCATCAAATTCCAACTGAGCTTTTACTATTGGAAGCTTTTACTATTGAAAGCTCACTCAGAGAGTGAGGCATTTGTTGCCTTAGGAGTCTCCAGGGAAAAGAGAAAAGGAGTATATAAGACTTACATAAAAGCCAGATAAAAATAACTCCCAGGAAGAGATTGCATACTAAGTGCTCAAATACTGAACACAGGTCTGGGGCTTAGTAATTTATGGTAGCACAAGTAGAAAAGAGGTGTGAAACCAGAGGTTCCACTGATGCCTCTGCAAAGTATTTTGGGGGAAGATAATAAATGGAGAAGAAGAGGTGAACCCTTGATGATGTGGTATTAAAGTAACATAAAGAAATAAGAAGGAAAAAATTAAGAAACCTGCAGAAAAAAGAGAGAGACAGAGAGAGAGAAAAGAGTGAGAGATAGAGACACACAATTTATACCAATCCCTTCCCCAACACGTTCATCAACAAAATGATTATCCACTAAAGAAACTGCACTTCAATACTCTAGCACGAATGGGTACTCTTCAGTGATGAACTCTGAAATATCCTGGAATAGAAAAAACAAAAACAAAACTAAGAAACAAACAACAACAATAATAAAAAACTTCTCAAGCTAACTCTATGTAAAGCCATGGTAAAGAGAAAATAAAAAGTGAGACTTAAAACATCTCAGCTGATGATTAGCTCCCTCAAGAAAAATAATCCCAAGATAAAAAGTGTAAACCAATGCTCCAAACTTAACTGAACTTCCTCAAATAAACATTTGAAGATATAAAAATACCCCAAATCAGAAATTCAAAAATTTAAGAATAAAAGTGAAAAATAACAGAAAAAAATGCAATGAACTCCAGAAAAAATAAAGGAATAGAAAAAAAATCTCAAAATGATATTACAAGTTATCTAAGGAAGAATAGAAACAAATGATTATAAGGGACAATGAACAAAGGCAAAGAAACAACTAAAAGAACAAAAGTGAAAAATAAAAGAAGTAAAAAGGGTCAGAAAGAAAATTGTTGAGAAGGGAGGAAAGGAAAATCCAATATATGCACAGTTGGAGTCACTGAAAGAAATATATACATATAATCTGAGAAAATTTTCCAGAAATAAGACAAAGAGAAATCTACACATTGACAGCACCCACCATGTACCTTGGAAAAGTGGTCTGGAATGATCAATTCTGAGATAGAGTCTAATAAAGTAGAAGACTTAAAGACAAAGGAAAATTTGTCGGGATCTTCAGGCAAAAAGAACGAATTATCATCAGGGTAACAATTACACAGGCATCAAATTTCTCAAGAGAAACAGACAAAGAAAGACAAGCGTTAATAGTAAGAAATTCAAGGAGAAAAAGTAGGAGTCAAGGATTTTATATCCAGCTAAGCAATCCTTCCGGCAGCAAAGCTACAGAAAGATCATTTTAAATATCCAAGAATTCAAGGAATGCTCTTTTTAGAATCATTTCCTGAAGGATTTACTAGAGAAGTTTCTTCTAATCAAGACATGACTAGGGAAGTTTAAGAAAGGGCTGATAGTAAGAGTTTAATATATTTAATTGAAGAGTTAAGACTGAAAGGTGACAGCATGGATGGAAGAACAGGTAAATATTCTGTGTTCTGACAAAGTGGAAAAATGCAACTTAACATGATAGAAAAAGAGAAAATTAAAATCAGATCATTATACAGGAAATAGGTGGAAGTAAAAGGATATCATTTAAAACTAGCAAACAAGATAATAAAAAATTAAGGAGAGCACTGTAAAATGTGTAAATACAAAGCTAACCTTTAAAACAAAAATACAAACCTTTCTAAATACCAGAAGAAATTTTTTAAAAGAATACACACAGACTGTGTTACAGAAAATAATATGACAGTGTTGAGACCAAACATATCAGTCATATCAATAAATGTAATTACGCTTAACTTGGCAATTAAAAGAAAATGATTTTAAAAATGGCTCAAAACGAAGCTCAACTCTGCATCATACAGGTGACACCTAAAATAATGTGACTCAAAAAGGCTTAAATAAATGGATAGGAAAAAAGACACAAGACTAATGGAAACAAAAAGAGGGCAGGTTGCAATCCTAATATCAGAGAAAATAGAATTCAAGCCAAAACTATAGGAGATGCAAAAGAAGTAGACAAAAGCACAGTAATGATAGGAGACTTTAACATCATTTTAAGTACAAGAACATTTTAAGTTAGCAATATTTATGTAATGTTTTAGAAGACCTAAAAACATAACCAACATTGTGGATAGTGTAGATCTTATGAATATATACCTGACAATTCATCCTGATAATAGAGAGTATAAGTTCTCAAGTATACAGGGCACATTCACAATAGTTGATCATGTATTAGTTCACTAAGACAACGCTGGTAAATTTCATAAAGTAGAAATACTACAAAACTACTCTTAGAGCACAACGCAATAAAACTAAAAACTTAGAATAACATCAAAACCCCCAGACACCCTTCCATCTGAAAAATAGAGTCTTCAATCAAAAAATTTTTCAGTGAAAGGGGAAATAAAAATACACTGAACACTGAAAGGGGAAATTAAAAAAACACTGCATATCAGATTCGATGACATGTGTTTGAAGTAATGATTAGAGTAAAATTCACAGCTTTGAAAACATATCAATAAAATTTTAGAATAAAAAGAAATTAAATTTCTCATTCAAAAGGCAAGAAAAGGACAACAAAGAAAACTAAAAGCACAAGGAAAAGAAATGATAAAGATAAAAAGTCAGAGTTAATGAGGCAGAAAACAAAGAATAAATTAATACATAAAAATCCTTGTTCTTTAAAATAAATCAACAAAATAGACAAACTACTAGCTAATTTATTAAAAATGGGAGAATATACAAAGATGCAAAATGAGAAACAACGGATAAATATTAGTACAGAGAAAATGTTTTAAATTATGAGATCAATTTTCACCCCATATGCCAAAAATATTTAGGAAACTAGATAAAATGAATAATTTTCTATTAATATTTAATTTACCAAAGTTTACTTCAGTAGAATTAGAACGTTTAAATGATCATCTTCTGTAGAATAAATGGCAAAAGTCATAAAGGAGCTATCTAACCAAAAAGCACAAGCACAGGTGGTTTCACAAGATCTCTGCTAAACCTTCAGAGCCACCAGTTAGTCCTAATGCTACATAAATCGTTTAAGAGAACAGAAAATGAAAGAGAACTTCCAAATCCCTTTTATAAAGTATGTGTGATATTTATAACTAAACCTGATTTAAAAAAAAAAAACTCCAAGAAAGAGAAAATGATAGACTAATATATCTAACAGCTACTGATGCAAAAATTCTTTTAAAAAATATTTGCAAGCAAACCCCAACAGCACATTATGAAAACAATACACCATGACTAAGAGTTTACACCAGGCATGCAAATATTGTGCATTAAATCCATTAAAATAGTTCACCAGATTAACAGGCTTAAGAGGAAAAATCTTATAAAGATGCTGAAAAAGCATTTAACAAAATTGAACACCCATTCCTAATAAAAATACTTGAGACTATAAGAATGGTCCATTACCTTAACATGGTAATGGAATATGGATACTTCCATCCTAAAGCTAGCATCTCATCTAACGGAGAAACTTTAGAGGTGTTCTGACAAGGGTGAAGAAAAAGGCAAGGATGACCACTGTCTCTACTACATTTAACGATATCTTTGAGATATTAGCCAACACAACTAGAGAATAGAAAACAGTTCAAGGTATATGAGTTGGAAAGGAAGTAAAACTATCTCTTCCTGCAGATGACATGATGGTATACCTGAAAAACCCTAGAGAATAATGATAAAACTAGTTCAAACAATTAAAAATATTTAACAAGCGGGTAGGCTTTAAAATCAACATGCAAAAATCAATAGCCTTCACACGCCCATGTAATCTAATAGAAGATATAATAGAAAAGAAGATTCTATTTATGATAGCAAAAATAAAAGATAATATACTTTAAAGTTAATAAGAAATGTTCAAAACCTATATGAAGAGAACTGTTTAAAAAGAAAAAACACTGAAAGACAAAAAGTAGATTTGAACAATGGAAAGACATTTCTGATTTAAAGACAGGGCATATCTCAATTGAGCAATTGCAGGTGATGGGACACTGAGTAGAAATAAACTTTCCCCACAAAGCCCTGTCCAAATTGCAGATTTGTGCCCAGATCTTGGTTTCTAAATACCATTCTCCACTAAAAGAAGCCATAACTCCTTGGAGAAATGGCTGATTCCAGGACTGGGGCAAGAGAGTACTAGATAAGTCTGAATCATATTGTTGAATCAGAAAGTGAAGTAAAGAAGAACTGAAAAAAGAAGTGGGGATATGTCACAAAGACACGGAGATCAGCTTGAAGTAATGCCAACTGACCAAATCCAGGAAATTTGATCACTGAAATAAAGGACAGTAATAAGTTACAACATATTAAATAAAATAGAATCCATCAATTCATACTATAAACAAACACAGAGAATAATAAAAGGGAAAACTCTTAGAATACTGACATAAAAATAGAGAAAAGGGGAATAAATTTAGAAAATCATCATTTTGCAATCATCATTGTAAAAAACTGATACAGGTAAGAATGATAAATAGATGCTAAATTTGGGGAACGGGAAAGTTTGATGGGGAAAAGGGTATTACATCTCAAAGTAGCTCTTCCACGATTACAGTTGAAACACAAAAGGAAAAAAACAGTAACTGTACAGTGGAAAAATTAGGCAATACCTTAACCAAGTGATCAAAATTAACAACACCTATAAGGGGCTACTTACAAAGACATGATGTCACTTCAGATGTAATACCTGAAGATAATATAATGTCATTCATATAGTAGTTCTTCCAAAAATGCAAAACATGGTTTCAATCTTGAGGAAACATCAGAGAAACCAAATTCAGGGACATATTAAATAAACAGCCTGGGACTTCCCTGGTTGCACAGTGGTTAAGAATCTGCCTGCCAATGCAGGGGACAATGGTTCGAGCCCTGGTCCAGGAAGATTCCACATGCCGTAGAGCAACTAAGCCCGTGTGCAACAACTACTGAGCCTGTGCTCTACAGCCCACGAGCCACAACTACTGAAGCCCACGTGCCTAAAGCCCATGCTCCACAACGAGAAGCCACCACAAGAAGACCACGCATCACAGCAAGGAGTAGCCCCCACTCTCCGCAACTAGAGAAAAGCCTGGCACAGCAACGAAGACCCAATGCAGCCAAAAATAAATAAATAAAATTTTTTAAAATTAAATAAATAAATAAACAGCCTGTATTTTTATCAAAAACATCAATGGCATGAAAGACAAAGAAAGACTGAGGAACTGTCCCAGCGTAAAGAAGACCAAAAAGCCATGAAAACTAAATGTAAAACACGATCCTGAACTGGCTCTTATAAGAGAAAAACAAAATTGCTACTAAAAACCCTACATTATTGGCACAACTGACAAAACTGGAATATGACTGTAGATTAAAGGTCTGTCAAACTTCCTGAATTTGATGGAGCTCAGGATGTTGGCAAAGGTCATATCTGATGAGCAGGATATAAGACAGAGTCCCAGTTCTCAAAGACATTACATTCTAATTAAGAAAAGAAAGCCAGCACATGAAAGAAAGGGTAATACAAAAGAAAAAAAAATCAGCAAATTATCAGAACAGAAAGTAATTAGGTGAGCTGTAGTGGTCTGAAAAATATTCACAGGGAGGTGGAATATAAATGAGGCCTTCCAGGGAGGATGGGTTTGAGGTAAGCAGAAAAGAGAAGGAAAGGCTTTTTAAAGGAAAGGTACCTTTAAAGAAGGTACCATCAGTGTGAGCAAGGAAGTAGGAATAAACTCAGCGCATTGGGTAGATAGTGCAGAAGACTTGGGGGAAAAAGTCAGTGATGCAGAACCACAGGAAACTTATTTGATATGTAGGAGGAAAGCACCAAAAAATTCAAACAAAACTTCAGTATACATCAAACAAATTAGAAGAAATTAGATCATGCAAACATATGGGTTTTCAATTAATTTTTTTAATTTGGGAATTTTTAAATACTTTGCCCAAAACTTTTTCTAAGAGTAAGTCTTTTTTCGTAGGGGAAAGGTCTATTACTGCTATCCTAAAGAACTTTTTTTTTTTTTAAGCCTTCCTATGCTAAAGAACTTTCCGTAATGATAAAAACATTCTATATCTGCAATGCCCAGTACAGTGGCCTCATATTCCTGTGAAAGGTGGTTATTGTGACTGAGGTATTGAATGTTTAATTATATTTATTTTCTTCTTTTAATTGAAGTATAGTTGATTTACAATATTATATTAGTTTTAGGTATATAACACAATGATGCAATATTTTTATAGATCATATTCCATTTATTGTAAAATATTGGCTATATTCCCTGTGCTATACAATATATCCTTGCAGCTTATTTATTTTATACATAGCACTTTGTACCTCTTAATCCCCTACCCCTATCTTGCTCCTCCCCACTTCCATCTCCCCACTGGTAACTACTAAGTTGTTCTCTATATCTGAGACTTTGTTTCTATTTTGTTATATTCATTTGTTTCATTTTTTTAAATTTTATTAAAGTATCGTTTCATTTTTTAGATTCCACATATAAGTGATAACATACAGTGTTTGCCTTTCTCTGTCTGACTTATTTCACTAAGCATAATACACTCCAGGTCCATCCATGTTATTTCAAATGGCAGCATTTCATTTTTTACGGCTGAGTAATAATCCATTTTATATATATAATGGCAGTTGTAAATAATGCTGCTATGAAAATTGGGATGCATACATCTTTATGAATTAGTGTTTTGATTTTCTTCTAATACATTCCCAGGAGTGGGACTACTGGATCATATGGTAGTTTTATTTTTAGTTTTTTGAGGAACCTCTATGCAGTTTTCCACAGTGGCTGCACCAACTTGCATTCCCACCAACAGCATACTAGGGTTCCCTTTTCTCCATATCTTCACCAACATTTGTTATTTGTAGACTTTTTGATGACAGCCATTCTGACAGGTATGAGGTGATGTCTCATTGTGGTTTTGATCTGCATTTCTCTGATGATTAGCAATGTTGAGGTCTTTTCATATGCCTATTGCCCATTGGTATATCTTTTTTGGAAAAATGTCTATTCAGATCTTCTGACCGTTTTTTAATCAGGTTGGTTTCTTTGATATTGAGTTATATAAGCTATTTATGTTTTTCAGATATTAATGCCTTATCAGTCATATTATTTTTTAAGTATTTTTCTCCCATTCAGTAGGCTGTCTTTTTGTTTTATCAATGGTTTCCTTTGCTGTGCAAAAGCTTTTAAGTTTAACTACGTCCCATTTGTCTATTTTTACTTTTGTTTCCTTTGCCTCAGGAGACAGATCCAAAAAAAATATTGCTACAATTTATGTCAAAGTGTTCTGCCTATATTTTCTCCTAGGAGTTTTACTGTTTCCAGTCTTACATTTAGGTTTTTATATTTAATTGTATTTATACTTTACAATTATATTTAATTTTAACTTAATTAGTCATATGTGGTTATTGGTGATCTTACATCACAGGTATTGATATGTACCAAAGCTCTCTCACAGCTGGCATGAATCGTACAGATGTGTGCCCTCATTCCCTTTTCACATGTAGATACAGCAACTGCTCTCTCCTCTAACACTTATTTTTGTAAAGGCATCAGAGTGTTACGTAAGGTATGACAGTTCCACCGAGCTTAGAAAGTAATTAGGTCAGGGTTTCTCATTTCTGAAATGTAAAGTTCACCCTGAAGCATCATGAGGATTGAAGCTCCCTTGAAAATTAAGCAAATATTTGGAATTCCAGTTCATTCCTTCTTTCCTTAAGCTCATCCTTTTGCCTGCTGTAATGAAGTCTGCAGCTCATGTGATCAAGAAAAAAAAAAAAAATAGCTGGAAGCAGCCTTTACAATGGCCTCCCACTAAGGTTCCTACAGGAAGGACATGAGAGGGGTCATGATGCTGCTAGTTTTTCCACTGTGATCTCAGCCCCCTTATACCTCATGCAAGAGCAACAAATTAAGCTACCCTTCTAAAAATTCCACTTCCAAAATTTTGGCACATTTAGGCTTTTCCTTGGGTATAAAAATCCTTCAGTCCCTTATGCTCAAGAATGTACATTTTTCTCTCCTAAAAATAAGTGAGCAGCAGGTGCCATACTAAACAAGCCTTAAATGATTTAAGCTGCAGTTGGGAAGGCTCCATAATGTAATTCATTCCAGTTACTGCTCATTTGGAGCTGGGGGAGGCTTTTGATCTAGCTGTATGAATTTCAGGTCATTTCTATTGGACAGTTATAATTTTGTTACCAGTCTTTGCAAGTTGAACTTATAGTCCATTTGGAGTAATGAGCACACACACACACACATCCCTATCAAAGGTCAACATCACTCAGTGCTGCTAAGAATAGGTAATACGCAATATTTAAGGGTTACTTCTCATTCTTTTCCAGCATTCCTTATGACATTTTATGCCCTGGCTCTATTTTATCACTGCTGGAAAAATGCCATAAGTGATTGGCTTGGGATGGGCAAGGGAATGTGCACAGCCTCTCCACTGATTAGAAAATAATGCCGAGCATTTTTGTACAAAAGGCATGGCAAGCTTCTTCCTGGGTTTTTAAATAAAGTCAAAATTCCAAATATTTTGTTCAATTGTTCTCATCAAAACATGCCAGAAATTCCCATGCTGTTTTGCAAATCAGCATTACTATACCTGAAATATATTTAAATCTCAAAAAAATGGGGAGGGAGGCAGTAAACAGGATAGACAATCACAGGTCAAACAAAGTTTGTAGTTAATTCTTGAAAACATGCCATTAGTTCAGATTATATATGTATATAACTAAGTATACAAACATTAATATGCAAACCATATATAAGAGGGCATGAAAACAGTAAACTTCAGGTAAGAAGATGTTAAGTAGGAAAGGTCAGTTGCTGCTGCCTAAGGAAGGCTGAAGATCTAGGCTCTCCATCTTTGATGACATCTGCCATCCTCATGGGCAGGGAGCAAGTTACACTGGGAGGAGAGACCCAGTGGGGACATTTTGTTAATGAGCGCAAGCTCCCATGTGAACTTGCCATGAATGGGAAAGATGGGGATGGAGACCAGAGGAACCTCATGGGGGTAAACCAACATGGAACACTTCTCTTTCTTTGTACAAGAGATCCTATAGAGGTGATATTAAACCAGTTTATTTCCAGTTTCAAGTTTATTCGCATATGATTTCCTCTCAAAATGCTTTCCTCCATGCCCCATATCTGAGGTGGACCAGCTCTTAGAAGAGTTCATGTGAATATTTAAATTCCAAAATGACTCAAAATAATTCCATGATTTGGTATAACATAATTTTACACCTCACTGTTATATGATATACAAGCAAAAAAATATGTAGTTTCATGACTGTCTTCCTCCAAAATGATAAGAATACCTAATGTTGGAAAACAGAGGATGTTTCTTGCTAATTTGCAAGTGGTGCACACATGAAGGCTGGTGATGGCCTGGCTGGGTTGACTCAGATGTGCCCCTTCCAGTGTGCCATTTCCACACTGCAGACTTGACCACACAGACCCTCCCTGTTGCTCTCAAGGCCATGGAAAATTAATGCCACAGAAAATAGGACAAAGGATATACAAACCAATCAAAATCTAGTCAACATCATTTGAAGTCAGGGAACTGAAAATCACTGTTCAGCTGTGGTGGATTGCATTGTTTCCCCCAATTCTTCACTCCTCCCAGGAGCCATGTCATGTGACACTTGACTTTCCAGTTTCTACCGCTAAAGGGGTGTATCTCTCCAACCCCTGACATTGGGTTGAGACATGTAAATTGCTTTGGCCAATAGAATGAGGTGGGAATGACAGTGTGTCAGTTCCAAGCCTACACCGTAAGAAGACTTGTATGTTTCCACTTGTCTCCCTGTGCCGCCAGCATTGCTATGAGGAGAACATCCCCCAGTTTGAACGCAGGTCCTAAGCGTGTGAAGAGCCATGTAGGGCAGAGCTGCACCAGCCAACTGAAGCTGAGCCTCCCCAGCCAACCTGGACACCTGCAGTCAGTGGAGTCCCCAGCTAAGCCCAGACTAGATCAGTCAAAACCCAGTAAAATTGCTGGTGTATGAGCAGTTCTAAATGATTGCTGTTTTAAGCCACTGTTTGCTTTATTTGCTTTACCATTTGTGTATGTGTGTGAAGACACTTAAGATCTACCCTATAAGCAAATTTCAAGTATACACTACAGTATCATTACAGTATTATTAACTATAGGAGGAGGTGGAGGAAATGGGTAGATGCTGGTCAAAGGGTACAAGCTTTCAGTGAAGCCACCATGTTTTGCAGTACTCTGTTAATGCAGGATTATTGTTGCAGTAGAAACCAGTATCAGCCTCCACAGGATTCTCACAGCCAGAACTGCTTTAGGAACTGCATGCAAGTGGGGAACAAGTCTCTACCACTCTCAGAAATCTCTACTCCTCTCCTTTACCCTCTACCACCTCCCTATCCAGAAGAGGCTATTCCCCTTCCTCCTGACCAAGTGTTAGAATCTTGCCTTCCCCCGACCCACACTGCAACTCAAGTGTAATTCCTTGACATAAACTAGATCTTCCTCCACGTGTGTTTGGTAATTTACCTACTTTCCCTAAACCTTAGTTCTTATTTTATAAGTGGGGCTAATTATAACAAGATATATTATTATTAAATTAAGTTAGATAATGCTTGTACAGTGCCTAAAAAGTAAGAGGAACTCAAAAAACAGTAACTACTATTATCCTGACTCTTGAAAAAGCATTCTCCTTATAATGATCTGCCCTGAAACCCAGAGATAAGAAAATTTCTTTTGATAAGATCATGCAAGAGTAGCTCAGTTAAAAATAATTGCTAACTCATCCCAACTCTTTTTTTTTTTTTTTTTTTTTTTTTTTTTGCGGTATGCAGGCCTTTCATTTTGTGGCCTCTCCCGTTGCAGAGCACAGGCTCCGGACGCGCAGGCTCAGTGGCCATGGCTCACGGGCCCAGCCACTCCACGGCATGTGGGATCTTCCCGGACCAGGGCACAAACCCGTGTCCCCTGCATCGGCAGGCGGACTCTCAACCACTGCGCCACCAGGAAAGCCCCCAACTCTTTAATATACAGTACTTAACACATGACTTGAAAAAATTATTTGCAACGTATATTCTCTTGCTCTAAGTAATTTTGAAGTTTGGAGAATTTTTAAATCACCTGAAAAATGTTCTAGTATCTTTGGAGGTATTCCACTCTTTTTCATTGCTATTCAATTTATTCAAAATAAAAAATAAAACCCAAACCAGTTCATCCATCCATTTTTCCCACCCCAACCCTTCATCTCTGGTAACAGCCAATCTGTTCTCTGCATCTATGAGCTTATTTTTTTGTTTTTGTTAGATGCCACATAAAAGAGAGATCATATGATATTTGTCTTTCTCTGTCTGACTTATTTCACTTAGCATAATGCCCTCGAGGTCCATCCCTGTTGTCACAAATGGCAAGATTTAATTATTTTTTATGGCTGAATAATATTCCGTTATATATATATATATATATATACACCACAGTTTATCCATTCATTTACCTGTTCTACTCATGACTACTCTGAAAATTTGAGACTCAAAATTGTCAATTAACATGCTAGTCATTCACTGAACCAATATTTAGTGAGCACCTACAGTACACCAGGCTCCATGTTAGGTTGCTATGTGGGATTAAAGGTACATAAGCTAATTTCTTCTTCCTGGCAAATTATAAAGTGTTGGGAAATTGGTGCATTGACACAGTAACAACTACCTGAGGCGGCACCTGCTGAGTCAATTGTGAGTGAAACTGACATTAACTAGAGTAGAAACTAGATGCAATACTTGAATTGGCAAAATTTAAGAAGAGATTAACAAAAAGACTATTCATAGAGATGAGAGAAGGGTACCTGGAAACCACAAGGAGAATGTAGTAACAGTGGGGCATTATCACCTCCCCAGGACTGATGGGATGAGAGCGGTAAGCATTTACCCAGACCAGGAGACACAGAGCCATGTAGAGAGGCTCTGACAGGAGATGGGATTTGAAGGAATCTGGCAAAGTGCAGGGCAAGGGAGCCCACTGATGTTATCCATGTTTGTCAACCTTCAAGAACACAAAGCAAGGCAGAAAGTGTATCTGTAAGAGCAAGCATAGTATATCCAGCACACCAGGTCACAGGAACCAACACCCTAAAAGATATTCTCTTAGCCTTCTGATAGAAGCAAGCTTGGGAATGTAGTGGTAGCCCTTATCAGTGAAAATTTACTTCCCCTGGACTCTCCTGGGCCTTTGAAATGTGAATTATGTCAGAATATCCCCTTGAAAGACTCCCTTACAAATTCAGAGGGCATTAGAAAAGTAAACCTTGGATGGGACTGTAGTAAGCTGGAAAGTGAACTATGAATGAGCAGATCTGGGCTCTTTCCATACCTTTTTTCCAGGGGAAGAACACAGGTAATGGTCCTCAAATCGTCTCCCCTCTAGCCCTGCTTGTTTATGGACAGAAGGGGTTCTGCCAAAACACCCCATAAAAGAAAGAAAACGGAGATGATGAGAGACTATTTCTTAGCTAAACTGTGATGTGAATTTTTAAACATCGTCAAACTGGACTACTTTCCTGCTAGTTAAAATAGATACAAGATATTTTTCATGACCCTATTGTACTAAACCTGGTGGAAGGTGAAGCTCACTGCTTCCGGTGGGACCTTATACTTCCTGCCAACGTCATTGTGGGCAGTAGTGCCATTTGGAAATAACAATCATCTTCTTTGGGTTCAACATAGCTCTGAAGATGTAGTGATACTTTGGCATTTCCAGTTCCTTGCTTCGAAAATGCATTAACCTATATGCATACATAGTTGCTTTCCAATTCAAAATGATGCTTTTGTTTTGAATTCAAATAAGTTTTCCATCCTTGTCTGCAACCTCCAAATGATTTCATTGCATTACTTTTTTAGCATCATCTGTGGATGAGAATGCAAACAAAATTTCATAGTATCTCTGATTCTCTGAAGGCTTTATTTATACTAACATAATAGGGATCGACTGTACTATAGGATAAATAACCTACAGTTTATATAGGAATGTTTTTTTCAACATCCCATTTTCCATTCACATATGTTCTCACTAAGTAACTCATCAACCAAGTCTTATTTTCTGTGCTTTTCAGTGCTTGCCTTAGGGCCTGTTCTTTTTCCTGATATTGCAAGGTAGTAGCAAATGATGTCATAGTTAAGATTTCAAAGTCACAGCATTATAACCCCCTCATCTCTATTGCCCATAATGAAAATCTATATTGTAGCCTTAGCATTCCAAGGGACTCTCCCATAATCAAGTGATATGCTTCTTAGAAATTCATCTTCTGCTTTTCTTTTTCTAATATATCTGAATCATCGACTTTAAAATTTTTGATGGCATCTAGTCCTTTATAGGATAAATATCAACCTCCTTAGTATGCCATTTATATAGTACACAAATATTTATTGAGCACCATCTCTGTGACGGGTACTGTTACAGGTTCAGGGGATATTTTCAATACCATCCACACTAAGCTTCTTGCTTTCTCCAACATTCGACCTTTTCTCAGTCCCTTGTCTTTCCCAGTGTTGCATATCGGAACTTCTAATCACTTCTCCCCTGTTTTCCTGAAAATTCCTACTCCTTTAGAACTCTCCTCAGTAACACCTCCTGTGGGCTTCCGCCCCAGCTCCCTCTGGCTGAGTTCATCACTCCTTCCTCTGACCCCACCAGAGCAGAGTTCTTCTGTCTTTATCACAGCCTTTGTTACATTTGCTGGGGGTTGTGGGTATATCTTAATCTGTGAGCTCCAGGAGAGAAAAGTTGGAAGTTTGCTCATTCTAGGCACCTAGCATAGTGTACATACTCAAAGATTTGCTGAATGAATAAGTATGTGAACCCAACAAGTAGAAAACAAAGTACTAGTTGAAACTCTGAGAAGAAATGTCTTACCCACAATTATGAATTACTCAGCTAGGGACTTAATGTGTAACATGATAAATATAGTTGATAACACTGTATTGTATAACTGAAATTTACAAAGAGAGTAGAACTTAAATGCTCTCTCCAAAAAAAAAAAAATGTAAATATGTCAGGTGATGGATGTGTTCATTAACTTGATGGAGAGACTCCTTTCACAGTGTATACATATATCAAATCACCACAATGTACATTTTAAATACCTTACAATTTTATGTGTCAATCATACATCAATGAAGGTGGGAAAATTCCTTCATTCATTTTTTAAAAAAAGAATTACTCAACTGGAACTAAAAGCCATCACTGCAGCCACCAGTTATCTGGAGACCTTTCAGCAGCAGGTGGCAGGCTAATAGGCTAAGTCTGGAGGGAATTACAAACCCCGGCCTGCACATTACTTGTTCCACATCCATCCTGTCCCAAGCACAGTCAATCAAAGTAGCCATGTCTCCTAGAAAGCTGCTCTGCAGAGCAGGAAAACCTCAAAGACTGTAACAAGCTGCAGGAGCTCAGGGAGTCCTAACTTGTATGTGTATGTGTCCTGGATCATTGTCTCTCTGACCAGACCGTAGGTTTCTCCAAGAAAAAGTATTATGTCTTGAACACCTCTATTTCCCCCTTCCCATAACCCCTTGTCTCACACAGGACTGAACCCTCAGCTAGTGTTTAATAGAACTCTTTTAAGGAAGAAAATACTTCTGGAAAAAAGAAAAGGAGGAGGTTGTGTTAGGGAATATCAGCTGCTGTAACAAAACTATTTCAAAACATCAGTGTCTTATCACACACAGTAGGATTTTATTTCTCATTGTGTAATAGCCCAATCAGGTTTGCTGCTCAGCACACAGCTTTCCTCCAGGCGATGGTCCAGAGACCCTGGCTTCCCTTTTGTGCTACAGGGGCTATAGCATCTTCTTCATCCATCCAGTGGAAAGGGAAAGAAAACCTGAAGGAGGCACAACCACTGCTTAAAAGCCTTGGTCCAGAATGGCACACATCCTTTCTGCTCTCATTCCATTGGTAAAACTGGTCACATGTCCACACATGGAGACAAGCAGCTGGGAGATACAGCCCTGGCTAGGCAGCCTCTTCCTCATAACAACGTTGGACACTAGAAAAGGAAGTGCCAATTTTGGTGTTCAATAAAGCTTTCCTGACACAGGATTCTTTACTGAGGAAATGGGAAAAAAGAGATACACTTCTATGAAATGAATCCCATTTCTCCAAAAATGAAGCTTACTGTGACCATACAACCTCCTGACTCATGCATCATTTCTAAATAAGCCACTTCTCCTGCAACAGCTGCTGCTTAACTTCTGAGATCTCCATAAAGAGTCACAGCTTTCATGTGAGAGTTCAGAGACCATCCTTTCTCCCTAAAGATTATTCTGGATAAGGGACTGCATTTCCCAAACTGTGTTCTACAAAACACTGGCATATTCATGTGCAAACTGCTCCTAGAAATTGAGTTTGGGAAACCCAACACGCTGTACTTCCTTCCCTCTTGATGTTTCAAAATGTATACTAGCACAAAGATTCTGAGAAATCCTATAGTAAGAAATCTGTTTCACTTTGTTCAAACATTCCTCAAACTTAAGTTTATATATTGAAAAATATAAACTTTATATTATAAAAAATTGATATTTTGAAAAACATCTATTTATGTCAAATGCTGTGCAAGAGGACAAACTAATAAAAATAAGGATTAACATTTATTGAAACCTCTCATGTGTCAGATACCACTCTATCTAGTTAAATGAGAACAAACCCCTATGAAGTAACAACCATTTCTCCAATTAAAGATGAAGAATATTAGGCTCAAAGAGGTTAATTATCAAAGTTCCACCATTAACTGTAACCTGTTTGGGTCACTGAGAAAAATGACCAAGGGATTATGTATTTCTGTCCTTTTAGAAATGCCAATTAACACAGATGATGCCCAAGTCCCCAGCTTAATGTCAAATGCATGGTGGGGATTTACCCAAAATTTGCAAGGCCAGTCCAGCAAAACTGTATAAGAAATTACTTGTAACTTTTCTAACCAGGTGTTACTGTTAGTTTTCTAACTCAGATTTACTGACATGTGGATTCAGTAGTGAGACTGAAAGAAAAACAGAGGGAGGTCCAGGGCCCTGAATATAGAATTTCCCAGAGAAACAAGTTTCTCCCTCCGGGACCAATAAGTTCCAGTTCCCAAGAAGTTTTAGTACTATATGGGAACTAAATTTCTACCAACAGCCTTGCTAGGTAATGGTAACACCTCATTAAGTTATATAAACCCACTCTTAAAATGCATAGCTATTCACTTGGGGAACCCAAAGCGTAGACATTTTGTTCCCATTTACCACCCCTGTCTCCTAGAAATGCCTGGATTTCCTGAAATTATGACTGTGTCATTTCCATCATTGCATTCATTTTGGGAATGAAATGATTTAGAGGGTTGGAAAAGGTCCTTTGATCAGGAATCAAGAGATTTTGATTCTAGCCTCAATTCTACCAGTACATCTGCGTGACTTTGAAGAAGTCTTATGTCAACCAGAGCAACTACTATTAGCTTCTATTTCTGCTCTTACTTTCATCTGCTAGACTTTACAGTAAGGATTCTTCACTTAGTATCTCATTCAATCACTACCTCCCCCTTTAAAGTAGGCATTTATCATCACCATTTTATAGATAAGAAAACTGAGGGTACTGGGTGAGATTTGGCTTTATAAGTCTATGATCCAAATGGATAGATTCCAAGACCCATGGTCTTAAATAGTCTCCCTACGCCTCTTCCTCTTGAGGCTTCCCTCTTTTATCCCCAAATTGAGGGGTCTTTACTAGCCATTCTATAGCCATTTCTTCCCACTTAAACCTTTTGTGATATAAACAAAACAAAGCAAAATAAAACACTTAGAAAGTTTTTACTTCCTTCCAGGAAAAAGCAATAATTTCTGGTAGCTGCTACTAATTGGATATTAGTAGTTTTCTGAATTATAATGTGAAATACTAGATATTAACTATTACTACATGGAATATCACTTATTAACTATCTACATGGGTAAAAGTTTGTGGGTAAATCAAATGATGTAAATGATGTCGATACTGTCATTTCTCCAAAACTTCAACTCAGTCAAAATGGTATACACGGTAGAGGCAAGTAGAATTTACTGTGAATGTAATAAAGTTTAAGTTTCCAAGGGCTTGTGAGGGGCCTTAGCAATTTTGTATCAGTAATTTTGGTATTTTTACTTAAAGAGGGTCCTCCAATTGTATAAGCTTCAGGACCAACAAAACCCAGATCCATCACTGTTTAATGACTCTATGGTTGGTCTGCTTTGGATGTAAATCCAAGCTCCACCCCTTAATAGCATGACCTTGAGTGTGTTACTTAACTTCTCTGTGCCTCCATTTTCTCTTCTGAAACAAGGGGGTTATAAAAGAGGATGGATTATAGGATTATTGTGTGGATTAAATAATTTATTGTAGCAAAGCACGTGGAACAGAGCACATGAAGTGATCAATACATGTAAGATATTATGTACTTACTTATTACTTTAATAGCATACGTGAATACTGACAGTATATATACTATGTGAGCAAAATTTGATGAGCTGCAATAGTTATTCACAATTGCTACTTTGCCTAGCTGGGGTGCCTCCATTACCAATCATTATTTAAAGACCTGTTTTCACTCACACTCTGAGTCAAACTTCCTAGAATATATTCAGCATTGATAGACTGAAACTGTATCAAATGACTTGAATCTAGTTGCTGATCTCAGACAAGGGCTACTTTTGGGTTCTTCCTTTTCCTAGGAGTTATTGAACCAGCTTTCCTCAGTACTGAGTTCTGGTCATTTGAAGTAAAAATCCACTTATTCTTATTGTCCAAAAATGCATTAAACATGTTTTATTTTGGTTTTTTTTCCTGTTTAACTGGCAGCATGCTAAGTTACTCACTTGCTCAAAACTTTCTAAGTGGAAATAATGATTATTTTATGATAATTTCATTTAATTTTTATCATATTTCTGGGATGCAGTCCAGGCAAGCTTTGTTATTCTTTTATACACAAAGAACTGAAGTTCAGGGTAGTGACATGGTTTGTCCAAGATAACAGAGTAAATGAGTAGAAAACAGGAGGAGAAACCAGAATTTCCAACTCCAATTCCAATACTTGAGGTTTACACTGAGTAAACTTTTCAAAGCTCTAAACCTTTAGTAGGATAATGCTTTCTATTTTATTTTTCAAACCTGGGTTCTCACTGGAGACTTGTATATCAAAGGGGGTAAGATAATTTTTCTCTATAAAATATATCCAACACTTGAGGATAGAGCAGAAAAATGTCAATAAAGGGATGCAGTACTCTTCTCACGATTGTTATTAATAATTTCAGGCACCATAACCTCTGGGAAATCTCACATTTAATAAGCACCATTGTCAAGGCCGGCCTTATGTACCCGTAAATATAATAGACATTGTCTTATGAACATTATTTGTGGAACTGGGGAAAACCTTCTACCAAGAGAGCTTCTCTCCACAGTATCGTCATGCTGGAGAGTCTATCATTGCTTCTTTTGGATTAAGACACTGCCGGCCCCGGGAAACTTTGTTTTCAGATGCAAAAATTCCTGGAATAGTCAACTGTCTAAACACTACCAAAGACAATTATAGATCAATGTCACAGAAGTAGGCAAATTGGAACTATAATTAAGAAGAAGACATATCAACAGAGAAAGGTTATGGGATTTGAGTTAGAGGACCTGAGTTTTAATCCTACTTATTCTGTCACTCTAGCAAGCTGCTTCTCAGCTTAATGCAGTGCTTTTTAAAAGGCACTACGTAGTGCTGTCTCATTTAGACTAGTATTCCTGGATCTTTTAACCTTCAGAGTGCTTTTTATTTCTTTCTTTCTAACTCTTTAATCAATTCCATTAGTGATAAACAGCACACTGATGAAATTTTCATCTGATATTTTTTAAGATGTGGTAGAAACACCACTGAGGACAAATAAATAATGCAGATTCTCTGGCAAAGATATATTGAGATCTAATTTAGGAGGGAAATGCAAGATATTTTTCCTAGGAAGCAATAATCTAAAACAGCAGTGATTAGATGAAGTGAAATAAACTTGGTCATAAAATCAAGACACACAGGTTAGGAAAATAAGGTATATTTTTCCATCACCAATAACTAAAAAAGCCACAAAACTTTTCTACGTCTGGAAGAATTTAGTATCATATAATGTTATCCCAGGAATCAGTGGTCTGAGCAAAGCCACTATTAACAGAAAGAGTGACTTTCAGCCTAAGAGCCAAGAACACGTTATCACAGAGTCTGAGGTAGTAGAAGTAGTAGTGACACTTGTAATTGTCATAGTGATACTACTGCTACTAATAAAAATAATGATGATGACAACAATAACAATAATAAAAACCTTCTGTTTGATTAGCACTTTATAATTTTAAAAGCACTTTCACGTATTGGTTTCATTTGATCCTTAAAATGAGTTGATGAGCTAAACAATAGAAGACTTATAACTCCCATTTTAGGAGAGAAAACTAGAAGTTAGGATGGGGAAGTAATTTCTTCAAGGTTATTTAATTCATGAATCCAGGACCATTATAGAATTTTAGGACTTGATTCCTCCTTAAAAGCAACTAGTCCAATCCTTTCTTTTATATGTTAGGAAACTGAGGCTTGGACGCGAAAAGTGACTTTCTCTAGGAGAATACAGTTAATTAGTTGCAAAGCAAGGACTTGAATCCAAAGCTTAGTGCATAGATTTTTTTCACCACACTCTGTGGCCTCCTAGATGGTCTTGAAAGGAAGAATGATTAAGTCCAGGTCGGTTATGAAATTTTGCAGGACGAGTCCAGGGCTGGCTTTGATGTTAGATGGGAAAGAAGGATTTTCACTAAGATCTTTACAGTAATAGTGACACTTGCAATGGAATAAATGAATTCAGATTCGAACACCTCTGAATCAGAAAGATATAGATCAAATAGGCAGAGGGGCAAAAATGACGCCAGCAATGTGAGCATTGATTTATGAAAAGAGTCCAGAAGATTAAAAGTGCTAAACATGCATGACTTGGCTAATGACTGAGGAAAGACAAGGAAGTCTATAAATATTTGAAGGGTACAAATGTTATCGAGGAAGCAAAGATATTTTAAAAACAAGGGGAAAAAAGCCAACACTATTAGATTAATGGAACCCAATGAAGAAAAGAAAAACAAAGGTTGAACATACGGAAATACTTTAAAATGAAATTTATTATTCTCTAGATTTGTCTTCCAAGATCAGAGGTGGAGTCTGTCATCTGGGATATTTAAAATCTGATTGGACCCAAAGTACCTGAGCCAAAGACACAGGAAGCTATGTTCCATGGATCCATAAGGGCTGGCGCACATGCCCTCGCAGGTCTTTTCCATCTCTTATTTTGTAATCCTGGAACTACACAACATTGCCTTGATTCTCACTCATTCTGAAGGCTGAGGATTTGGAGATGTGTGGAGTAAGAATAGTGGACTCTCTGAGTGCTTATAACTCCTATCTTCACTGCACGGCCCTAGAGGTGAGCTTGCCAACTCAACCAAATAAGAGGAGATCCAAATTGACATTATAAAACTTCGTCCTAAATAAACAAGATAATTAAACCTAGCAGCTTCAGGAGAGAAGCTCACTCAACGCCACCTACCCACCTGCTCCCACATGAAGAATCCAGGAGGACTAGCTCTTGCACCAGCAAAGTGCATCTAAGAAGCACCCTGGCTGAGGCAAAGGTTGTATCACTATTATCATCTCCTCATGGCTGGTATCTCACATACACTGCCTAGATTGTTAGCCCGGATTTCAAGCTCATAGCTTTGCCATGCCCATCTGAGACGCCTGCCTGGCCTGGGCCTACCTTATCTTGTTCTCAACACCTACACCCTTCCGGATCCTGATTCTCTGGTCAGCTAGTGCCCTACCTTGCCTCCCAGTACCCATGTACTTTGATATTGAAATGTGGCTGGTATGATTGTGGTAATAAAAATAATAGAACTGAGAATGACAATATGCTTGCTAAGTCGAGAGAAAAAAATAGTTAAGTCTACTGAAGTCCCTGAATGTGCTAAGCTTCAAAGGCTTCCATCTGCCTCGCCTAGAGTTTTGACTCCAGCTGCCCGTTTACTCTTCCCTTCCCTGGGACAGAGTCCATAATGCTCACCATCTGTACCTATGAAGCACCATATCCAGCACAGAGTGACTGTTCAATAATACCTGTTAAGTGAATAAATGAATGCACCCCAGGCTGCTTGGCTGGCTGAGGCTCAACCGCACTAGCCTTTGTATTTCCAGATCTTGGGGACCTGTTTCCTGGACCCAAATCCCTACCCACTGGAGGAACACTGACTGGACCACATGGAATAATGGTGCACAACTGTCTCTAAATAGCATTATTTCCCAGAAATCCTAGTGGTTAGGCCCTACTTACCATATTGGAATTATGTTGATTCTGGCACTAGCTTTCATTAAACCCTAGATTATCCCATTACTTTAAACAACATGATTTGGGTATGTGGTCACTTCCAAGGCTCTCTGTGACTTCCAGAGCCGGTTTCTCTAAGTTCTTCTTCCTCCCCGAATACTACTAGGATGCCATCCTATCTCCCAGCAGAATCCACGTCACGTATGAAAACAAAACACTTTTTCTTTTTAAATCTCTTTTCTCCTTTTCTTCTCCTGAAGACCCACCCATTCTTCCCCAAACAAAAGGATCACTGAGATTTTCAGTCAGAATTCTGGGTGCCATTACATCTTAGGCTGTTCATTAACTATGTGCTGTATGGAAAAGCACTGAAGATCATTGCAGCTGTAGTTGGAAGCCAGTGTGCCAGGATAATGAAAAACAACTCTGCAGTTCTCCATGCTCTGTTAGTTCTGTTGTCATAAATGAGTTGTGGAGATTCGGAGTGAATGATCCGTATCATATTGAACTGTCCTTTTTTATCGCTGACAATTGAAGGTGACTGAGAAGCAGGGCCAGTGTCAGACTGAATCTAATTGGAAACCTTCTCTCATTAATGTCCGATGTTGACTTGTATTACTTGATGAAATTAGGACCACAGTGAAATGGATTTTATTACACAGAATGAGCTGATTGAGCTCTCTTCCATTCCAGTGTTTTTTTAACCTCATCCCACCCCTAGTTCTGTGGCAGAAGAGGCCTAGCAGAGCAGGAATTTTGAGTAAGGCAGGTCTGTGCACAAACAAAGCAAGAACAGTAATGTAGTAAAGGAAACTGAAACCATATGGACTTTTATGTCACATATGTTTGAGCAGTTCTTGGGTACTGCTGTGGAAACCAGGGGACCTCCAAGAAGTCACCTTGGCCCCAGCACTCCAGGCACAACTGCCCCTAACCCAGCCCAGGCAGATGAGCACTGATCTTGCATGTAAAGGGTATGGTATGGAGAAGAACACCCACACCCTCCCTCCACCCTTTCCAGTCACTGGCTGCCTTGATGAAACGCACCCTTGGAAGCTCTCTTTGAAGGTTTGGGTCTTCAGCTGAGGTATTATTTCCAAGAGAAAAAGTGTTGGGATCAAGGAATGGGAATTTTACTCTAGCTATGTTCCCTCTTCCCTGACCCTTACCATTTCTGGAGGAGATAAGAGGAATCAGGGATGGATGAGGAGAGATGAAAAATCTGAGCAGAATATTTAGAAGAATACTCCAGACCCATGGAAAAAAAACCTTCAGACCCTCCAATAAAAAACAAGCAAGCATATTGGCTTTGAATGAAAAAACATGGCCAGTGCTTATGGTATGCTTTTTATTAAGTATACGTTAGAGCCATGGAGGTTGAAGTCTTGCAGTCTGATTTTTGGAGACCCAAAGCCAGGCCAGGTTAGTTTTTTCCTTTTTTTTCCCCCATAGCTCTGTCAGGTATGAGTAAAGTAACGCTGATAATAGCGACCCATATTCTGAATGATCAGTTGAGCATTTTACAAACGTTAAAATGCTTTCAAAACGCTTAACAACCAGGAAGTTTAGAAATTTCATCTAGGAACATCAAAAACCAGTACCTACATATTTATTTATTTTCTCTAAAACCTCCTATTCTTAAAACTATGGCTTTTTAGAATACACATTTTATTTACTCAGAAATATACACAGTGCTCTTCAATTTCAGAAGATAAAGCAATGGCTAATTTAGGCTGTTTTGATGCCTAATTAGTGCCCAGATTGTTAATGGTCTGATCCGTCTGACCCTGAGATATTATGATCCATCCAGCAGGATTTAAGAGAGGGAGGGGGCCCGTTCTTGACAAAGTTGTGATACTGGCCAAATCAGTCATCTGTGCCTCTGCATCCTCTTTCCACGTTTCCTTCCTGTCCTTTTTATCCCTCCTCACTCAGTGTCAGTTACCAGCCCACTCCTCGCCCCCAGAGCAGCGCATAAGAACCTTCTTTCCCATCTGAAACCTTTTTAATGTTTCCTATGTCCATTCTCAAACCACATTTATCTTGTGCTTTTCGGTAAGAATGAAACTTTTTTTTTTTTAACAAATTCACTCCGTGATATTAATGACACGATCGTGTTTAATACATTGCCCATCCTAGGAACATTTGGAAGTAAATACAACCACTAACTCATTGTGCAAGGTCTTTTCTTACCTATATGGAATTTTTTTCCTCAAGCAGCAATCCCAACTCAGTGTCACGACATTGATTATATCTCATTCATCACCTCCTGGGTTTCAGCAAATCGCAAATTGTTATTAGAGCCCTACAAATCTCAGTTGTATTTCACCATTCTTCAGGTCAGGAAATGGACACCTAGAGAGTTGCACTGATGCCCAGGTCACTTAGAGAGTCAGTGAATGAACTGGCTCTACTGCTCAAATCCTGACTCCTAATCCAGTGGTCTTTCTACCCGAGCACACTGCCAGCTCCACTCTATACTGTTTCGAATCCCAAATGTCTCACTCAGTGCTACCAAGAGACTTCCTCTCAGACATGGGAGCGTTCTCTGGCTAAATAGAGGATGGTAGAAAGAACACTGTCATGCTTACAAAAGATCTGCTGTGTTATACGGAGAATCCAGAATGTCTAACTGGTAAGTGATAGCCGCTCCTGCAGTGCTCTAAGGAAAACTCAATGCAGGGATAATTTGTGAGATAGTCTATGCCATGAAAATATACCTAAATGCTGTGCTCATGCTAATACATTTTTGCTTTGCTATAACCACCCCTAGAATCTCTGCCAAAGGTATCTTTATAGAAGAGGGAATCAAACAAAGCTGGAGAGTTGTTGATGGGGAGTTGGTAAAAATACAAAGAAATTATACAGTAAGCAAAGCAAGCAAGATTCCATCTCAGAATCAAAAGTTATATGAGTTAGTATGAGAAGAATTTCCTACAAACTAGAAGTGATGGAGGGCCTCAGGAGAATGCTCTTCTAAAGGGTCTACTCACACACTGTGCTTAGTTGATATCAAACATCTGGCATGAGAGAAAACCATTCAGTCAATCAAACAGATGTTTAGTCTACCCTCTGCCAAACACCTGGGCGATTGATGGGATCATTTCCTTTTCATTAGGGAGCTTGGCCACAGTGACCTGGAGGTGTAATCACAGCATGAGAACACAGCATGAGGATGGCAGGTATCTTGACCCACCAGGATCCCCAGCACGGGACACTTTTCAGGTCTGCGCAGGTCAATTCAATATCACTTTAGTTTGAGAGTTGTTGGCTGTTTGTTGTTCTGAGTCACTTTGATGCCAGCACAGTTTTTAAACCCTACTTCATAAAGAGCAGAGGGCCTGAGATGAAGAAAAACACCTTACTGACATTCAAGGATAGGAGGCCATTGGCTGAAAGCTACACAGGTTTCCTCCCAAACTGTCGTTAAGTGACCTTCCTCTGCTAATCAGCTACTGTGGGGAAAAGGTGCCGACATTTTGTTGGCACTGGCCTGGGGATTCATAATGAGTATAGAACTTGGCTCCATTATAAAACATAATCCATCTGACAAAGGAAAATCATTTAATGGGCACTCTCTTAATTATAACAATTTGGAAGAGGGAAAAGTTGAGGACAACAGCAGAAAACATAAGGTCACAATGAGAATTTTGTCTTTGGACTCCCTTCTGGTAGACTAGCATCCCCAGGGGTTAGAGAGGAAAATCAACATTTACCAATATTTTCCTCATCAATTCTAATCAAAAGCAAGGGGAGAAAAAAAAGGAATAAGGGAATAGGGACAAATTCAAAAAGGGGGAAATAAAGGACTTTTGTTGTCCTGTATAATATATGAATAAAAGGATAGCAATGACAATTGTAATTTATTACATTATTCAATGGAATTTTCTTATGGGGTGGAGGGGTCTCTCGAGGAAGGGTATAAGCAGTCAGCCACGGGTCACATCTCACTCAGGAACACTGCAGGATCTGATCTAGGAATCTTCAGAAAGCTAGATTTACAGCTCTGCTGATAGCCTCCAATAGGGAGACTGTCCCCCTGAAGAGCAGAGTATTACCTTAGTTTGTCTTCCTTGCTTACAATACTACAATGGTAATGCCTTACAGGTGTCCAGAACACTGTACTTTTCAAAGTGCTTTCATAATGATGACTTCTTTTGATCCCTGCAGTTTAAAGTGCAAGATTCAGTTTACAGGCAACAGAAGGAAGAATATAATAAAGTATATACTCTCTGCCCGTTACTTTTCAGACACTTTGCTAAGCACTTCCACATGGCATCATATTCATTCAGGGTATATGTATTTTTACCTCCCATTTAATTCAAGAGAAGATTGAGTTCAGAGATGCTAAGTAATTTGCCCAAAGTCACCCAGCCACTTTATCCTTTTTAGGTATAGAGTTTTATTAGCTTAAATGTACTCATTCACAAAAATGTAAACGGTTTTGGTTTCTTAATTTCTTTAATCAAAATCTTAAGTAAGGATTTGAATCTCCACATCCAGGTAGTCACTTTCTGAGCACCAATCAGCATGTCCAGTGACCTCAGGGCAAAGTCACTGAAGCAAAATCTCCCCTTCAAGTTTTAATTTTCACTCTATTCTTCCCTGAACTACTGGGTAACCCATGACAGTTGTCTCTCAGGGGACATTTCCCTTCCCTTAAATGTTCTCTAACCTCAGCTTTGCTCTGAAGCCCATCGTGAATGCCTTCTGACCCTCAATTACATGAATATCATGAAACCTAGCACTTCCTTTCATTGGGAACTTATATGATCCGGACCAAAACCATTCACCTCCCACTCAGCACAGTTCTCCCCATGCATTTAACACAATCACGGGCTCCTTTCAAAACACTTACTTCACCTGTCCCTGGGTACCACCCTGTTTTCAGATCGCTTGGCTGGTTTCTCCTCATCTTCCTGACCTTTACAGCTTGAAATACTCCAGGGCTTCTCTTTTTATCTACAATCACTCCTGAGGTTATCTCATTCACTTCTGTGGCTCTAGGTATCATTTACATACAGATGACTCCCAAATTTGTTCTTCTAGAACTAATCTTTACCTTGAACTTCAAACATACACCACTGTGTTGCTCAACATTCTCATTTGGATGGCTGAAAGTTATGATAAACCTAACATGCCTGAAATCACAGCCCCATATGTTCCTTCCCCTTCATAACCTCATTAGATAGCAGCTCCATTTCACCAGACGTTCTGGCCAAAACCCCTAGAATCATTCATGACTCCACTTTTCTACATGCCACATCCAATCCATTAGCAAATCCTATTAGATCCACTTTGAAAATAGGTCCAAGCCCCCTCCTGCTTTAAGATTTTACATTCACTGCTCCCTTTGCTTGGAATGATCTTCCCCCAAATGCGTGCATGGCTCATTCTCTCACTTCTTTCAGGTCTTTACTCCAATATCACCTCCTTAGAGAGGCCTTTCCTGACCACGTTATGTTCAGAAGTTCTATCTCCCAACTACTACTCTCTATTGTTCTTTATTCCTCTTACTAGCACTTATTGCCACCTAATACAGCAGGGGTTGATGATGCCCTGTCTAGAGCCTTGATCATATCTTTGGCCTTCCCCAGAGGTCACCACAGATACTTCCCTTGCAGTCTGTGGCTTTCTTTGCCTCTCTGACTAATGGCCTTATTGCTTTCCTCTAGCAATGCAAACATTTTCAGCCTTTGTGCAAGGCAGACCAGAAATGTTGAAATGTTAACACCCTAGAAACCAAGGAGGCACAGAAGTTTGCAAACAAATATCCCAATATTTTGTCCCTCTTGAGGACAACTCTGAGTAGCTTTCTGACTGACTTTCAGAGAAGCCTCAGTGGGATTCAGCCCCAGTTGCCCACAGTGGCAACCCAACGACTAGTACACTCTTTATTCACTTTCCTCCCTTCTCTGCCTCATTTCTCTTCTCCCTCCTTGTGCTTCATGAGGTTACCTCCTAAATAAACTACTTGCACCCAAATCCTTGTCTCAGGGTCTGCTTTTGGGGAAAACAACACAGAAATATATTTTATGCATTTATTTGTTTAGCATCTGTATCCCCCACTCAATGCAAGCTTCATGAGAATAGTAAAGTCATTTTGTTAATAGTTGTATCCCCAGCATCTATGTGCCTGGCACATAAGAAGCACTCAATCATTTTTTGTTGAAATGAATGACCCCTATCTCTATTTGCATTTGACTTCTTCCCCCTGTGTTTCCTTGCCAACGGGATGCAGCATCATGGGCTCGAAGATCTGTGCTGTCATTTTAACACAGAAGACAGAATAGAAGGCAAGTGAGATTGGGGAAGATGGAAAAAGAGAAAGAACAGAAATCCACTTTCTTTCTCACATGTCTTTCAGGGGTCCCAAGGGAAGGTTTCAGATAAACAATATTCAAATCTGGAATGGACCTTGGTGACAGGAGGATCACTAAATTTGAACTCATCAAAGGGCTCCCAGACCAGGGTAGCAGTAGGCTCTGTTACTGGCACAAAGCAGCAGAACCAGATGGGGAAGGAGAGTTTGACAAATGCCTTTTCTTCTTCATATATTTCCCCTCTTTGGTCACTGGCCTTTCATCAACATCTGAAGCACAAGGGCTGCTTTTGAGTAACAGGCTTGATCTTCTGGTCACTAGGCTGAGAAGAAAGGTGAGAAGCCAGTGGATGTGTCTGCTTTTTACCTCAAAGGACATCCCTTTATTTGGGATGAATTCATCACTCTAAGAACATAAGCAGGGCCCCACCCAAGTAACAAAAAGATAAAAGTTCATTTGCCATGTTCCAGAGGCAGAAGTCTTTACTGAGAAAACAACAGGTGACTACATTAGTACAACCTCTACGGGGCCTATAGGCCCCATTAGTGTACCTTCAGCATCAAATACATGATTGGCACTACTATTCAACAGAGTACTGAAAGTCCCAGCCAGAGCAATTAGGCAAGAAAAAGAAATAAAAGGCACCTAAATCAGAAAGAAAGAAGTAAATTGTCTCTGTGTGCAGATGACATGATATTGTATGTAGAAAACCCCAAAGATTCAGCCAAAAAACTGTTGGAACTAATAAATGAATTCAGGGAAGTTGCAGGACACAAAGTCAACATTTAAAGAAGTTTATTTTTATACACTAGCAATCAACTATCTGAAATAGAAATAAAGAAAACAATCCCATTATCAATAGCATCAAAAATAATAAAATACTTAGGAACAAGTTTAACCAATAAGGTGAAAGATCTCTATACCGAAAACTGTAAGACACTTATGAGAGAAATTGAGAGAGGAGATCAAGATGGTGGAGTAAGAGGATGCTGAGCTCACCTCCCCCTAGGAAAACATCAAAACCACATCTATATGTGGAGAAATTCTCACTGAAAGCAAACTGCAGGCTGGCAGAAAGACTCTTCTACAAGCAAGACTATAAAGAAAGACCACACATAGTCAGATGGGAAGGGAGGAGAAGTGACCTCCCAGGTTGGGATCCATGCTGCTAGGAGAGGACACAAATGAGAAGGGGGATATCACGGGCTCAGAGATCCTGGCTAGGGAATAAGGGGTTTGAACCACATATTGGGCACCCCAGCACTGGAGTGTAACAGGAAGATGAGTCCCCTTAGCTGGTTTGAAAACTAGTGGGACTTACTGGAGAGCTATAAGAAACCAAGACTCTGCTTATGAAGTGTGTACACCCTTGCTTACTTCCAGGAACAAGGTGGAGGAAGCAGACTGAAACTGCCCGGGGCTCTGGCTGGTTTCCTGTGGCCATCCCAGCATGTGACCCAGCCCCTCTAGCTCTGGTGCAGCTCCCAACTAGGGTGAAGGCCACTTAGTGAAATAACACACAGTATTTGTCTTTCTCTGTATGACTTATCACTTATATGTGGAATCTACAAAATGAAAGAAACAAATGAATACAACAAAACAGAAACAGAGTTATGGATATAGAGAACAAACTAGTGGTTACCAGTGGGGAGAGGCAAGATAGGGGTAGGGGATAAAAGGTAAAAACTACTATACATAAAATAAATAAACTATGAAGATATACTGTACAGCACAGGGAATGTAGCCAATATTGTATAATAACTTTAAATGGATTCTAATATATAAGATATTGGATCATTATGTTGTACACTTGAAACTAATATTGTAAATCAACTATACTTCAATAAAAAAAGAAAAAGAAGTTGAAGAAGACACAAATGGGAAGATATCCCATGTTCATAGCTTGGAAGAATTAATATAATTAAAATGTTCATACTGCCCAAAGTGATCTGTAGGTTCAATGCAATCCCTACCAAGATTCCAATGGCATTTTTCAGAGAAATAGGAAAAACAATTCTGAAATTCATAGGAACTTCAAAAGAATTTCAATAGCCAAAGCAATCCTGGGACAGAACAAAGCTGGAGGTATCACACTTCATGATTTCAAACTTTATTACAAAGCTCTAGTAACCAAAACAGTATGGTATTGTCATAAAAACAGACACATAAACCAATGGAACAGAATTGAGAACCCAGAAATAAAACCACACATATACAGTTAACTAGTATTTAACCAGGGAAGCTAAGACTATTCAATGGGGAAAGAATAGTCTCCTCAATAAATGGTGTTGAGAAAACTAGATAATTCCATGCAAAAGAATGGAACTGGATCCCTATCTTACACCAGTCACAAAAGTTAACTCAAAATGCATTAAAGACATAAATATAAAATCATAAAACTCCATGAAGAAAACATAGGGAAAAAGCTCCTTGACATTGGTCTTGGCAATAATATATTTGAATATGATACCAGAAGCGTAAGCAACAAAAGCAAAAATAAACAAATAGGACTACATCAAACTAAAAATCTTCTACATGGCAAAAGAAACAATCAGCAAAATGAAAAAGCAACCTACAGAATGGGAGGAAATATTTGCAAACCACATGTCTGAGAAGGGGTCAATATCCAAAATATATAAACAACTCATACAACTCAATAGCAAAACCAAACATGGAATCCAATTTAAAAATGGGCAAAGGATTTACATAGGCATTGTTCCAAAGAAGACACACAAATGGTCAACACGTACATGAAAATGTACTCAGCCTCAGTAACCATAAAGGAAATGCAAATCAAAGCCACAATGAGATATCAGCCTCACACCTGTTAGAATGGCTATTATAAGAGATAAAAAGTGTCCGCGAGGATATAGAGAAAAAGAATCCCTATACCCTGTTGGTGGGAATGTAAATTTGTATAACCCCTGTGGAGAACAGTATGGGTGTTCCTCAAAACATGAAAATAGAACTACCAAATGATCCAGCAAGTCCATTTCTGAGTATATATCCAAAAGAAGTAAAATTACTATCTCTAAGAGATATCTGCACTTCCATGTTTATTGCAGCATTATTCACAATAGTCAAAGTATGAAAACAAAGAAAATACACACACACAGGAATATTATTCAACCACGAGAAAGAAGGAATTCCTGCCATTTGCAACAACATAGATGAATCTTGAGGGCATTACGCTAAATGAAATAAGTCAACAGAGAAAGACAAATACTGTATGATCTCCCTTATGGGTGGAATCTTGAAAAATCAAACTCATAGAAACAGAGTAGATTTGTGATTGCTAGCAGCTGGGGTGGGGTGGGGGCTAGGGAGACGTTATTCAAAGGATATAAACTTTCAGTAATTTGGTACCTAGTGTGTATCAAGCTGACTAGTACCTGCTCTAAATGTATTGTTCATTTTGTCCTTTTAACAGCTCTTTGAAGTTAGTGATCAGCGCTATTCATATTTTATTTGGAGTTTATAGGGATTAAGAAACTTGCCCAGAGTCACAGAGTAAATGAACCATTGTTACCTCACCGCCACAGGTCAAGAAATTCAGGTGGCCAAACATCTTTTCTATTGATACGAGGCATGTGCCACCCAGAGCAGGTCATTTTGCCTTTTGACGCAGGCATTTTGGCTGAACCCTTTTTGCATGCCACTGCTCGATAATCAAGTGAATCAAAATGGCATCATGAATGGGTGTGCATGTGCAAATGCTGGAGACTTGTCTCAGCTCACACTGGGGATGTGATCACTGAGAACAAGAGACAGGAAGAGCCCATTCCTGGGCAAGGGGCTAACTGATGGTGCGAAAAACACAACTACAAACATACCATCAAAATATTATAAACTAGGATTGCCTTCCTGAGAAAATCTACAAGGTATGAATAGTGGGCAGCCAATCCTGTTGACTGTTAACAGAAGACAATGCCATGTCTATAATACACTGAAGCTCACAGATCCTGGAGGAAGTTCCCTTGCCTGTATAAAATATCACGAGGATAGACTAAAAGAAAAGGCCAGATATCTCTGATGGGAGAGAATTCAGTCTGAAAGAGAGTGACCGTCTTTAAAACTTTCCTCCTGCTGCCTTCAATTCCCCAGACTTACTCCAGTTTCTCACCCCACATGCCCTTTATCCTAGGTGCAACCTTCATAGCACCTGGCAGTCCACTGCCACAGATTTCAGCGGGCCATCCACTATCCACTACCCTGTGTAGTGGCAAGAATTCAGAGCTTGGAGCAGCAGATCTTCAGCTCAAATCAAGACACTGACCCTCACAAGGAAGGAAACTTAAACAGGTCACTTACCCCCTCTGAATTCCAGTGTCCTCACCTGAGAAAAGAGGAGATTTCTAGGAGAATTAGGTAACATCAGAAAGTCAGCCAGCACACATGCTCAATGAATGGTATCAGCTGTTGCACACAGTGGTGATTGTTGCTTGCTTCTGATTCTGAAGTTTCATCAAAGTTTAACTGCTGAGCTGTCTGAAGGAGATGAAAAGGGGTAATAGAGATGACAAGGCCTCTCCATGCCTTTCCCTCCTTTCATAATTTCTGAGTCCAAAGAATCCAAGGCTCTATGAACTACGTTAGCACTGTAGAAGCAGGTCCAGAACTGGGCTTGCAGGCACCCACCAGTATAACTGAGACAATGGGCCAAGGATCCATGAGCATGGAGTCTAGAGAAAAGCAACAAAGACACGAATGGAATCATGTACAGCTAACCAACAGCCTGGGGGGCCATTGTGGGAGGCTCAGGCTTTGGCCAGCTCTACCGTGCAACTCCATGTGCTGCCAACCCACAGCCTCACTGTCAGGCTAAGGCAAAGGCACCTCCATAAAGGGATGTTGCCTTATCATTGATCAGGATTTTATCCAAATATCTAGGCTTGTCTAGGGCACTAATCCAGGAAAGCGCCCTGAGGAGCCTCAGGCCCTTTCAGGCTGCACTCAGCCTGCAGTGTGGATGGGGTGAGGGTGGTAGGAGAGGAAAGTTGAAGGCAGTAGAGATGCTTGCTGTCCCCCAGATAAAGGTAGGAGAAAGTGCTGGATCAAAATTCACAAAATGGGTTAAATTACCAGCCCTCCTTCTTACAGGCCAGCTTAAGTCTCATGAGCCTCAATATTTCTATCTATAAAATGGGATGACTAAGTTGCATCTCTACAATTTCTTGTACATCTATAATTCTGTGAGTCTTAGGAAAGAAGAATCATGAGATTTAAAAAATGAAAGAATAAACCAGTTCATAAATAGTTACATGGGCCCCACAGGGTTCCCTGTGATGTGTTAGAGTATACATAGTCAAAGAAAGAAATTGTAATTCTGTTTGTAATTCTGACCTTATATTAAGGGCTGATTGAATAGTCTACAATATACAATGATAGAATGACGCCTGGACTAGGAATCAGAGGACCTGATTCAGAAAGCTGGATCCCATTCCTCCAACTGCATCTTCTGGCAAGTCACCTGACCACTCTACACATCACCGCCTTTTGCATACGCCTCAGAGTTTTAGTAGTTATAAAACGTAATCATGGGCTTCCCTGGTGGTGCAGTGGTTGAGAGTCCGCCTGCCGATGCAGGGGACACGGGTTCGTGCCCCGGTCTGGGAAGATCCCACATACCGCGGAGTGGCTGGGCCCGTGAGCCATGGCCGCTGAGCCTGCGCGTCCAGAGCCTGTGCTCCGCAACGGGAGAGGCCGCAACAGTGAGAGGCCCGCGTACCACAATAAAACAACAACAACAAAAATGTAATCATGAAAGTGAATATATTTCGTAATCTGTATAGCCCTATACAGGTGCAATATTTCACTATTATCATTATCTTTTTCTGTTGTTGTGGCTTACTCACCAAAGCACCCTACACTGTTTCTATTAAACCTGGGTTATAAAATGTGCTTGAAACCATTCCATTTTAACTGAGCATAACATAGTGGTCAAAGCTTAGTTTATCTCAGCCTTGGATGATTTCCTGAGTCCTGAAGCTGTCGGTCTAAATATGGCAGATAGACAAGGCATAATTATGGGGAGAGAGTGGCAACCACTACCCAGGGACTAGGAAGCTGTTGAGATAGCAGAGGAATCAGCAGAACTTCCAATTGATTTGGGCCGTGTTTAGAGGTGCTCTGTGGGCCAAGTCTCCCAGAAGGATCTGCTCTCAGTAAGATTCAAACAAAGGAATCACAGTGGTTTGGTCAATAAAGAATAGGTTATTCATCCGAAGGCTGAAGAGTCACGAAGCAGCACGATAAAAAACTCAGCCATAACTCCTTCTATCCCCAGCCAAGAAGCCAAGATGAAGCTCAGAAGCTTAACAAGTCTTCTTTAGGGACTGTTGAGCATCGATAGCCTTATAGTACTGACCTTAGGAAGCTATAGATGTCATCCTGAAGCTGCCCTGGGTCCTTTATTTAATGGTACCCAAGGCAGACCTGGTCTCCCTGACAACAGGGTCCCATTAGCTAATCTTGCCCCTCACACTGGGGCTGGATGGGGGGCCTGCCCAGTCAAGCCATCGGGTAGCTCATAACTGTGGTTGTGGTGCAGCCCAGTTCACCCAGGTCAAAAGCATGATCCCAAACCAAAATCAAGTCTATACATACACTAAACCCACAAGCCAGGCAGTCAGTAGAAGCCAGATCCCTAAAGCCAAAAGGGAAATTCAACAACTAGCCAAATAAAATGCACAAGCCAAATTCAAGAGTCAAGAATGTAAATCCAGGAGCAGAGTTGCCAAACCAATAATGTGCTCAAAGCCAGCTGAGGCCAAGAGCTGGCTGGAAAGTTTAGATCATCATGGGCAGTGAAGCTTTACCAAAAAGAACAGCCAAGAGGGTGGAAGGAGTCATTCTGAAGCTACCATGCGCTTAGATGCCCTAAGCTTTCTTTCATTCAGTCCCTACAGTCACGAATGAAGGCAATGTCAGAGTAAAGAAACCAGCAAGGAATGTTGCTATATGACCAGCTCCATTTTCTTCTCTTCTTCCATCACCAAAACCTACTCTTTCTAGACTGGAAGGAAATGCATGGAACTGTTGCCAGAGAGGATGGATATGATTTTACTTGTCTCTTCTATCTCCTTCTCTAAAATGTTCTCTCATGGATATATATTATTTTTCATAATGGTTGAAACATATAGGGCACTTTAAAAACATAGAAAGGAACACAGATGATTAAAGTCTTTTTCTGCTGTTATACCAGATAGATAATGCTGTAAGGTGCTTTGGGAAGAACTCATGGGCTCAGTTCCAGTGTCCCACGTCTCTTTTCACAAAACAACACAATGACCTCTTCCCCAATAATGGTGATTCAAGCTACCATGGCGGGCAGCAGGACGGTTATTCTTAAGTGAACCTTTTGGTTCCCATCAAATTATACCCCAAGGGTAGGCTCATCATCAGCTATATATACTCCTTCTCTCTTGGGTCTCTGGAGTATCTCTGATGCTTGAGACTGAGGAAAAAAGGGAAAGAAGAGAATCAAGGATGTGGCATCAGTGTGTGTCCAACCCAGCTAAGCATCCATGGGAGGAACATCTCCACTGAGAGAATGCATCTTTTCCTAAACAACCCAAAGGGTAGCTTGAGAATAAAAGGAGAAGAGCCTGAAAAGCATTCTTTCATTCAGTAACTTCAGTTAGCTCAACATATGTGATCAATTCTGCTCTAATGCTTGTTTGGAACACTCAAATTTGTTTCAGTGTAATTGATATAGCTGGGAACAATTTGAGCATAACACAAATTTCACATTTGCTTATGTGTGAGTTTATATGTGAGTAACATGAGGTAAAGCAGAAAACAGTACATTGCTGAACCAAGCATAGGAATACACAAAACACATGCGTGCCTCAAACATCTGCTCGCTCCTCAGTTCACCATGTATACTATGAGCCTCACCCATACACAACGTTCCATCCTATTTCAGATCACTCCTTCCACCACTTTGCAGTAACTCACAAGCTCCAACTCCTCCAAAGCCTAATTCAGGAAGCAAACCTCAGGTCTTTTTTAAGGCAAAGGGTCAAAGTTGTTGTAGTATTTATATATATCTTTATTATTTAACTGTGTATAAAACTCTGCTACCATTTTTATTTGGTTCTCATCTTCCTTTTATGGGTCACTGATGAATTTTTTGCATTATATCCCTAGTCCTATTTTCAAAATCCCTGTGTTTTTTCTTGCATGATTTTGCTAGCACCATGATTTCTGGGAATGCATGTGTCATGTTATACAACTGACCGTACAAGGCTTTGCCAGGCACGATGGAGAAAGCAGGTATAACCGACGCAATAAGTCCATGCAGAACTCCTTCCCTGGAGTTACTTAGGAAATTTATGCTTTTCTCAATCTCAAATCCCAAGGAAAATCAGTTGAGAAATCAGGGAAATGGGAGTAAGTATTTAATTCTCCTGTGAGAATTAAAACTTATCAATTAACTTGAAGACATTACTGGCTCGGAGGAATCCACGGACACATGGAATCAGAAGTCAAGGTTGGCATTTCCAGAAACTAGAAGAGGATCACACAGGAGACAGACCATCAGCATCGAACCTGTTGATCAGGTTGTACAACAACTACAACGACTTGTAGTTGTTGACCATGTTGTCAACATATGTATGTGTCCCAGTCTAGTTAACCACATGAAAGTAAATTTTAATATGTTTAATATTTATTAAGCATGAGTTATACTTGCATGAAACTATTCATAAATTTATATTGGCAGTATACTTTATACAAGTCCCATCAGTGGTGTTCAAAGAAATAACAAGTTTTGAAAGAAAAATAAGTTCTTAATTGACAATTCACTCTTTACCTGGCTAGGAGAGACAAATACTGTTATTTGAACACTACCTGTGGTGAACATTACACGTTAATTATGTTACTGGTGTTTTCCAGTGTTTGAATATTTACTATGGGCTATAGTTTTTGCAAAATGCTACTAAAATATTTCTTATTTTTTCAACTATCTGTGAGATATTCTTTTTTTGAATTTTATTTATTTTTTTATACAGCAGGTTATTAGTCATCCATTTTATACACATCAGTGTATACATGTCAATCCCGATCTCCCAATCCATCACACCACCATGCCCATGTTAGAAGTTCTTAATAACAAGTAAATAGTATTAGGAATATTAGGTATATTTTAAGACTAACATGATTTCAGGCATACCTGAAAATGCCTAGGGATTATGATTTCTCATTCCAAAATCCTGAAGATTAATATTTGTCTGGAATTTAGAAATACTAAGCCCAGGCACGATCTTTAGCCAAAATAAAGCTTGAGTTCTATGAAGCCTGAATGACATGTTCCTCAGAGATATATTGCCTTGAAATCCGGGGTCCAATGTCCCCAGAACCAAATGCCATAACCTGCAACTATTCTCATGTTTTTCTTGGCCAATTCAGAGGTAACTAGAGTTAGAATTCAGGATTAGTTAAAATATATTGTTTTAAAACATAACATTAAAACACTTATGTGCATGTGTGGTGGCAGGATATAGATGGGAAATCTCTGTGCCTTCTCAATTTTGCTGTGAATCTCAAACTACTCTAAAAAGTAAAGTATATTTTTTTAAAAACTCACACAATCTCAGACTTGAGATTTAACACACATGTACACGATATGCACACACACACACACACGAGACCAAAATTATGCAAACTTCCTTGGTCTTTTAAAAGAGCAGCTTCCCTTGGCCCATAAGCGCCAGTCCTAGTCCAAATGATGGATGGAGGTTTCCATTCCTTACTCACAAACACACGTCTAGCTCTTTGTTTGCACCCCTTAATTTCAGAGGAAGCAGGCTTTCTTCAGCAAGGAGGCTTTCGAGGTTCACAAAGCCTCAGCTGCCATAAATCAAACATTGGTGGCATTAGTGGAGTCAAGGAATGGTGCTGCAGGTAACATTTTCCTGACCTTGCTGAGAGTCAAGTCTAGAGTTTAATGAAATGAAATCTCTGAATGGTGAACACGAATAAAGCTCCTGGAGCAGTTCTCTCTTGAAGTGACTTTTAACTGACCTGTGAGAAGATTTAACACCCGTCCCCAAAGTCAGAGGCAGAAGCAGCCTTCATTCCCCACCTGGAGGGACAGCCAAGGGAAAGCTGTCTTCTAAGCCCAGAGCTCTGTGCAAAGCTGACTAAAGCTGGGACATCTTGAAGGCATTGAAAGAAAATGAAGCAACAAATGAATAGTAAAGCCAAGAAGAATCAGACTCACTGTCTGGTGGGGAGTATTTTCTGTCTCCTGGGCAGTATTTTCCTTCTACAGGAAAAGTGAAAACCCATTGCTGCCAGTGGACTGAGAATGGGGTAGCTGGTCTGTTTTCAGTACTCTGCATTCAAAATTGACTTCTCTCAAACCTGCAGATGGATTAAGCTGCAAGTGGATGGAAAGATGGTGTAGGTAGTTGCACTGTGCAATTACCTGGCGAGATCTTTCAAAATACTCCAATAGATTCAATAAGCCTGTTGATCTGAATTTGAATTTGATAACGCTCATCAAAGATGTTTGTTTATTTCTTTTTGATTTTTAACCAACAAACAATTTTGGTCCTGGCTTATTAAGGAATAATGAGGTAAAAGGCAGAGGTGGTTTCTATAAAAGGACTTTTATTTTTTCACCCTTTCTTCTGGCTCTCTGGAAAACAGTAGAAGAACCAGGAGAAGGACAAAGAACCTGCCTAAAGTCTTTGACACTGCCATTGGTGAAGAAAGGAGTCCTCATCCTCTTAACGCCCTATCTTTCTCAGGTTTACTGGGAAGGTCCTACTGGTTCTTCTGGGCTTATAAAATAAAGATTTGTAAAGTTAAAATAGTCCACCTTGGGAAGATTTGCTCCAAGTTTTTACCCCCTCTTTTGGTTATGCTCTTAATCTATGAACTCTAAACAAATGGTTCCAGGTGTTGAACTCTGTGTGTAGTAGGGGGTCCTATCTGCCTTTAACTTTTGATAAAGGGTCTCTGCCCTAACAGGTCTTAGTGACTTTTACAGAGAAATTTTCTCTGGGCACTCTCTTGACTCTTAATTACACTTAGCTTCTTTGTCATCATATATGCCTATAGAAGAAGTTTATATCAACCCCGAAGAAGTCATCAGCTCTTCTTGGAATTATCCTTAAAAATTTCTTATACCAAAATGTCAAGGCCATTCTTGATTTTACTAAAGATTTCCTAAGAGAAAGGGAAAAGGAATATCACACCACTAATTCTATACTCCACCCCACACAAAAATAAAATCCCAATTGGACAAATTCCTCTCTCCTCCTTTCTTGTGTCTCTCTCTTCCTCTGCTGACTTTGCCTGACTCCTCTCCCCTCTCCTACCTGTACTTTATAAGCCCCTTCTTTCTCCTGGGGGTTGGGAACCTGTGTGCCACGAGGACTTGCGTCTACTCCAGAGCACACTTCTGAACACTTCTTTTTGACATTACTCATCTTCCCCCAGAAAGGAATTATCACACTACTGCTTAAAATATAAAACTTTCTTCATGTTACTGTTGATTTATTCCCCCCCCCCGCCCCCCGCCACTGGTGATACTTGCTGTAGAAAAAGAAAAAAAGATGAAACCTCAGTCAGCAATTTGAGATCTGTGTCTGGAAACTTGTAATTCTCTACTCATGGACCTTACCACAATTTCCCAAATCATAAAATTGTGAACTACTGCAAGAGAAAATACATCTAGACCAAAGGAAAGAATGATACATCTGATGTCTACTGTAATAAAAAATAATATTAAACAATAAAAAGCCCAACAGTGTGATTTATGAAATGGAAGCTTCCACTAGGACTTTGTAACTCTAGAGCCTAGGACTTAACTGTACATTTTGCTTTAGGGTTTAGATTTAGTACACAACAAATGCATATGGCTGCTAAACCTTTTGAAAAGTTTTGGTTTGTTTACTTCTTCTCTTGAACGAAGCCAGTGGGACTGGATATATAGGGTGACAATTGATTGTTTGATTGGCCAGCATCCATATTTCCTTCCTGCAGCAATATTACTTTCATCTCCCTTGGTGGGATTCACCTCCTCTCCCACTCTCTACCACTGTTGTATAGAAAGGGACTGACAAGGGTAAACCCTGATTGATCTGAGACAATTTGCATAGCCCAGCCCCTTGGCCACAGGGATTAGTTCAGAGATTAGCACATAATTCATCAGATCCAATGAGACCTTTGCTGGGGCTTCTGGGAAAATGAAACTCTCTCTCTCTTCCTCTGGCCTTAGTAGAATGAGAGTGCTCCAGCCACCTCTATACTATAAGGGGAGCCAGTCTGCGGATGAAAGCAACACCTAGAGGAAGCGGAGTTAACAAATATCTGCGGGCCACGCGGTTTGAACCCTGAATCAAGCCACTCCTGAAGATGCCATTCCCCAGATTTTTCAGCTACAGGAACCAAGAAATTCTTTTTTTTTTTTTTTTTGCTTTAATTACTTTGAGTTTCTCTTGCTTGCAACATAAAAAATCCCAACAAATACAATGTAGGTCTGCAGCACCTAAGAAAAGAATTCATTCAGTATTCATTTTCTCGTTCATTTTGTAAGCATTTACAGAGTGCCTACTAAGTACCAGGCATTGGGAATAGAAAAACTAATATTATCCAGACCCTGGCCCTCAAGGAGTACAAGGTAGAAGTGTGAGCATATACAATACAACACCATATGGGTGACAGTGGAAGAGCTATGGGAAGACAGAGAATGAAGACACTAATTCAGCCAAAGAGGCTTAATAAGGAAGTTTAGCAGGCAAGGAAGGGACATTCTAGGAGAAGCAAACTGCACATGCAAAGGCCCATTGGCATGAAGCAGCATAGCTTTTCTGGGGAATCACCAAGAATCTCTTATAGCTTGCATATGGGTTATAAAGCGAAGGACAGAGAGATGGGGCTGGAAAGGAGGGTCGGAATCCAATTAGGAAGGGCTTTGTACACCTGGTTATCAGGGGATGTTATGGTCAGACCTGAATTCTAGAACTATGTCGACAACATCCACAAATGGCAGCGCGAGAGGGCTTCTTTTGTCTCATCTCCCAAAAGCTGTCTGACTTCTGGAGCTCCTCCCTCAAGCCAGAGCTCCCCTCGTAAGTAGGCCTCTCCCTCCTCCCCATGTGCTGCCATGAGGGGCTCTAAGGCTGATGGTGACAATCTCCTATGCTACTGTACACTTCAGATATTCATCTGTGCTCTGGAAAATGGCTTGCAATTCTCCACGGAGAGCGCAGACAGAAAGGTCAACAATTATGCAAAGTGAATGATGGGCTCGGAGCAGTCGGGCCACGCAGCTGCTGCAATGCATTCTCTGAAACCCTCCTGCCAGGTGTCCACATCCCTGCCCAGTGGCCCCAGCCAGGCATGTCTTAGCTAACTAGCATTCCTAGATAGCTAGGGGAGATCCCAAAAAGGCCACAGCTCTGAGCATGGAGAAAAGTCTGCTTGAGGCTTCCTTTGAAGCTCAGTCAATGACCTGCTCTCAGAGGCAAGGGGTGAAACAAGGGGCCAAGAGTCAAAAACACCAGGCAGGGGCCAGCCGACTTCACTGTACAGCCACGTGTGCCCACGGCAGCCTCTTGTTCTGAGAGGACACCACTTCCCATGGCTTTCCCACCAGCCAAGCAGGAAAACATAGTTGAGAACCTACTCTGTGAAACACGCTGGGGGGATGCAGAGATTCTCCCACTCAGCACCCGGGAAATAAATAGGCAATCAGCCACTGCGTGCCACGTGGAGGCTGACAAAACCAAATGTTTTGGTGAGAGAGGAAGGAGATGGCACCTGTGCAAACCTGGCATCCATTTTAATCATCAGTGATTCCACAAGGTCCGTGGCATCCTGACTGATCAGGAAACGAAGGGCCAGAAGTAAACAATACAAGGTAGGAAGAGAAGGGACTGGAACCCGAATCTGCCCAGTTCCCACACTTCACCTCTTCCCACTCTGCCACAGAAAGTAGGGAGGCATAAAGACTCTTTAGAAGGTGAACCTCAGCTCTCTGTCCAGGGTTTCTGGAGTTCTGCCAAAGCCTCTGTACAAGAAAGGGTATGTCTTTCTATGGCACTTTTACTGAAAACTGGGGGATGGGGGAAATTTCTTTCCATCAAAAAACATTCAGTTTTCTATGGCTAGTGATGTAAATTTCAAATGCATTTTTGTGAGAAAAAGAGGGTCTTTTCTTTATGCCGTAAGGATTCTGAGGGCCTTCGCTATAGCAGCCATGATGGCAATTTTTGAGAGGTGTTCATATAGGGGACTAGAGGGACAAACATCTGGAAAGGTAGGCAGCCCTTTCTATACAGCTAGTCTCTTTGGGTTCTGGTGATTTTTTTCTTCTTTTTGCCCCTTCAGTCACAGAAGGAGTAATGGCTTCCACTGCCTACAACCCCACCTCCGGGGAACTGTATCATCCCTTGTTGCTTTCCCTAACCCATCCACACTTCTCAAACCATCCCTTCCATGGTTGGCTTCATAGGAGTGTGACCTGTGCAGTGGCATAGGGCCCTGTGCTTAGAAGGGCTCCACTTAATACTCTTGAAATCCTTAATACTTTTTTTTTTTAACAAGGGTCCCACATTTTCATTTTTCACTGTATGTAGCTGCGCCTGGTCCCTTTACCAAGTTCTTTTTAACTGTGCCATCTGTATCCTGCCAGGAACCTGACCCATATATCTTCCTATGCAGAGAGGATACTCCCACCATAACCGACGTTCTCAGAAGGAGGCAAGGTTTTTCCCTAAAAGCCCTCAAGGAAAATACACAGGTGTTCTTACAGAGTCAATTTGCTCCTGAGGCAGGAACTGACAGCAAGCTGAGGCCTGAGCCCGGGACTCAGGATATGGAAGTTCGAGTCCTGGAACCACCACACAAAGCTCTGTGGCCCTCAGAAGTCACTCACCCTCTCTGAGCCTTGGCTTCCTCATCTGGATAACACTGTCTAACTCAAAGGTAAAAAGCTTGACATGTGTTCATCTTTGGTACTTGACAGAAGGGGTAATAAATATTTGTTACATAAAGATGAGTTTTATTTGTGGGAAAGCATCCTGCATTTAGTCTCAAAACAGACCACGGACGGGGCGGGGGGAATGGAATAAAGGCAATAATTCATCCATCAGTCCTTCTGTCGCAGTGATTCTGGAAATCAAGGGCACTCCCTGCTGCAAGTGAGAGTCGGGTAGAAGAGAAGGCTGGGATTCCAAAGCACAGGCGCCAGGCCAGAAGGATCATAGGAGGAACACACAGAAGGATGATGGCCCCAAGAGTAAGATCCTCCTCTTTTTCCCCCTTCGGTAAGAAACGACTAGCACCATGACCAAATTGCTCAGCTGCACCTGGATCATAACTAAGGAAAAATTAGTTGTCTGTAGTCCAGTTCTGCACTGATCTGGCCCACCCTTCACCATAGCATAGGAGCACCTTGGGCCTCTGTCAATCACCAGGTTTTGTTTCCCAACCACTTAATAATAGCCTCTTATCGCACACTTAGTATGTGCTGGCACAGTGCTAGGGGCTTTCACTGTATTGCCTAGGTCAGGGGTCTGCAAATAATTTTTTAAAGGGCTGATAGTGAATAGTTTAGGATTTGCAGGCCACATGGTCTCTGGCCCAACTACTCAACTCTGACATTTTAGCAAAAAAACAAACACAGACAATAATACATAAATGAATGAGCCTATGTTCCGACAAAACCTTATTGACAAAAACAGGTGGCTACTGTAGTTTGCCAAACCCTGCTCTAGAGGAGTGGTTCTCAAACCTGACCCTATTTACAAATCCCCTGGAGGGTTCCTGAAGCAGAGTACTAAGCCCCACCCTCAGAGATTCTGATCCAGGAGGTCTGGAGTTGGGCAGAGAAATCTGCATTTCTAACAAGTTCCCAGGCAATGGGATGCTGCTGGTCCGGGGACCACACTTTGAGAATCACTGGTCTAGACAGTATAGCAGATATTTAAGAACACAACTCCAAAGCCAAAGAGCCTGTTTGAAACTCTCCCACCTACAACCGGAATAGCTTGGTTTTCTTTATATTTCCAGACCTCATCTGTAGAATTAAGGCACTAATAGCACCAATTTCACAGGGTTGTCCTGAGTTAAATGAGTTAATGCACATGAAGGGCTTAGAACAGTGCCTGGCATGTGGTCACCCTCAAAACTGTTAGCTAATATTACCTCATTTAATTCTCCCAACAACCCTATTAGGTAGATCTGCTGGCCATTTTACAGGTGAGCAGGCTGGGGCATGAGGGGTTGGGAATCAAACCCAGAGCCCCAGAATTGAGAGATGATGCCTTTATCTTCTGCGCTGTTCTCTTTCCATAGCCCTTGGAGCAAAGCCACTGCCACATGAGGCTCACAGAAATATAAGCCCTTGGGAGGTAGGACCTTGTTAGCCTGGATTCCTGCTGTATCCCCAAGTCTTCACCTGGAAATCAAGTGGGAAACATGCTCTCTGACTCTGACACTCCCTCCCGTGCTTCCTCAGGCCACACTGGTATCAAAGACCAAGGGAGCCCTCTGTCTCGATCCAGCCCTGGTCACTCATTTTCTGTTAGAAGCCCCTGACCTGCATGTGGCCACCCTGAGCTAAACTGGGAGATATTATGACAACATTTGCTGGCAATGGGCTAGATGTTTTACATACATTATCTTATGTAATCGTCAACATAATTCCATATGGTAAATACTATTATTATCCCCATTTAACAAATGCAGAAACTAGGGCTTAGCAGCAGTTGACCTAAGCCATGCAGCTAGTGAGGACGCCAAGCAGAAACAGATCGGAGTGCTTCCAAAGTGTTCGTTCTTTCCACTCACACGACCTCACCTCCTTAAAAGGTATGAAAAGTAAAAGAAGATTGAGGAAAGCGAGCACTATAGGTTAGTGCTTAGAGCAAAGGGTTTGAAATGTCCAAAATGCAGGTTTATCTCTTTGGCAATTTTGGTTAATTTCTCTGAAAAATATGAACAAGCATAAGTGAATTCAGGTGAAGTACTCTTGCCAATTTAAAACAGAAAAAAGCTATGCAATCTTGCTTTAGTTGTGGGTGGCTTTTATGAGAAGAGGGAGGGAGGCTTTTATGAGAAGAAAGGCAGAGCTGAAGTAGCTTTGACCCCTTATCCTTAAAAATGAAAAGGAAGAATAATCAAATGTGCACTGAAAATTGAACAGCAAAGAAGCTTCTAGATGACATTTGGGCGGTGTGGGTTTTTTTCTGGCTGTGTGATGAGTGCCTGTTCAGCTGGCTTTTCCCAAAGCCCGAGAAAGGTCTCTTAGCTAAAATGTCACAATGCATCTTATTTTCCATTTTCAGCTTGTGTTCCAAGGGGAGACTGACACTTCATCCTGCCCTCGTGCACCACTATGAAAATAACAACAGCAAAGCACAAAGAAAGGTAGGAAGGAAGAGGACAGTCTGAAGCTGGCTCAAGCTCCCTGACTGACTTCTGTTTTGCAGAAGGTGCAGGCTTTGGGTGGGGAAGAAGTGGAGGAGACTAGAGGATGGCTGTGACATTACCTCCAAATGAACACTCCTGGGAAATCACGACAAAGACATTTGACCTATTTCACACAGCCATGTGATGCTCTGGAAAGTGATTCTTGGAATTATATTTAGAAATTAGAAAATTTTTATCGACCAGTTTAGTGGTTATTTCTAAATGTCTTTGGTCCAATGAAGAGCCATCATTTGGTGACCTGGAGGTTTGAGCTCTGCCTCCAAGAAAGACATGACCCTCCTCCTTTCTAAAACTAGCCCTTCCATTTGGACTTTCCAGGCCACACATAATCTGACCCCTGCTGACCTCTCCAGGCTTCCTTCTCATTCTTCATTCTGTTTTCTCTGTGCTCTGCTATTGATTTTGTGGTTTCATTATTACCAACAGAGGATCCACTCATGTGGTTCCTTCTTCCTAGAGTATCCTTTAAACCCCCCACACTCCACCTTCCAGTACCTTCATCTCTTTAACTCCTACTTCTTAACTAAACCCTTATGAATCTGGACCATGTTGTCTAATCTCAGATGTATTTGTGGTCAGAGAAACATAGTCCAGAAACAAAACATATTTTCAAAACTACCCAAGTTCTTCACCTACACAACAAACCCTGATACTGTTATCTTCTTCCAACAAATTACAATTGGCAACCAACTGGTCAACCCATGTGCCAACTTCCCCTCACCAAGATGCCACTCAAGTGACCTTTCTAAACACAAGTTTCCTCTTCCATCCTTCTCCACTTTGAGTCTTATCACCCATCTACACTAAACAAATTTCAATCCACAAACATGACATCCCTTCCCATATGCCTATACTTTTGTTTTCGTCATATTCTTGGATTACCATCCTCCTTTCTTAGCCTGTCTAAAACAAACCCTCATCATCTTTCAGATCAAATACCTCCTTCTTTATAACTATGTCAACATCAGGCATTTTCTCTTTGTCCTCTGTTGTTTCTGCTGTCTTCTCTTATAGGACTTGGAGTGTAATTTACATTACTATTACTTGTATGTCTCCCCTCTTCCACTAAAGGAAGAATTCCTTGAAGTCAAGGGTTTCTTCTTACTCATCTTTGAGTAATGTTAGATGAATTTAAATTCAGCAAATACAAAATGATTTGTATAGTAGGTGTTCATTATGTATTTACTGAATTTAAATTCATATCACATTTTAGTATTTACATTGTATTCTCACAGACAGTTACTCATTACTCATTCCAACAGATTTATGAGGTATGTAATATTATCCCAATTTTAAGGTGTGAAAATGAAGGCTCACAAAGTTAAGTGACTGCTTCAAGGTGGCACAGCTTGTAGGTGGCTGATCTAGACTTGAAGCCAAATCTCTAATTCCTTTTGCAGTTCTAAACAACAATGATTCTATAATTCCATTCAAAATTGTATGCCAGAAAGGAGAAGAGGATGATTATTTCATTATAATTCTGCAGAGGAAAAAAAATGGCTGGCAAATTCTCTTTCCTTACTTGCAAGGCTGTATCACGCCCAATTGGAAATCAATGTTATAAACGTTAACTTCAGCACTGTAACGTAACAGCAGCTTCTTTTATTATTCTTGTTTAAACACTTGGGTAGTAAGCAGGTACACCTCATCCAACATATGTTCTCAGTCAAACATATATCCTCTATGCAAATTTTATGGAGTTATCTTTATTACGTGTTATTTATTCTAAAGGCAGAAGGTGCTAACATGCAGAAAATAATGAACGATATTGGACTGCAGAAAACAAGCTTAATTATGTAGGTCAAAAGAGTCCTTACTAGATAACCACAAAGGCTTAGTAACATTTAAAGCCACTTTACAAAAATGGAGGAGGACAAGCATAGGGATGTGCATACATTATCTCCTCGCATATTAAAATAAGATCTGACTATTATAAAACCATCTTACACAAAGTCCCCAAAACAGCAGAGATCTTTTCCTGTGGCTTCAGAGTGCTAAAGTCAGCACAATAAAGGATACGTTGGAGTGGGGAAAACAGGCTTTTTTAAATAATCTGCAGGTGTTCATGTGAAACCCAACTCTGCCACTTACCTTCTGGGTGACCTGGGACAAGTTACTTCATCTTTTTTCTGAGTCTCTCATTCCCATCTGTGAAATGGGCATAATAATGTTGAACTCACCTGAATGTTTATTATTGAGAAGATCAACTGATAAACCTATGTGACAAGAAAACTTGGACTGTCAGACTACTGTACCTATTCACTCAATTAATACCTATTATTCTCACACTAGTTGCACAGAGATATAATCCTCTCCTAAACATGGGTTTCCAGGGGAAGCTGTGTGAAAGATAAGAGAAAACTTGGAGGATATTTTCATCCTTTATTTCTATTACAGACTCTTTAATTCCTTTCCTGAAACATCCTTTGACTTTAACTTTCCTTGTCTCTTAAGAACAAACATCCCAGCCTCTCCAGGCACTCACCTCTGATATATTTAGAACAGAGATATTCAAGTTAAGCAGAAAGGAGGAGAGCAGGAGGTGAATTCCAAAGAACAAAAAGCAAGTGTAAGTATCAAGAGATGGTCATTCTCCCCTTTTCCTCTTTGCAATTCTTCCTATTCAACTTACTTTGGACCCAACTGAATCAGTGTTTCTTAACTGGAGGTGATTTTGCCCCCCAGGGGACCTTTGGCAATGCCTAGAGACATAATTGGTTGTCCCACGACAGGGGTGCAACTGGTTTCTGGTGGACAGAGGTCAGGGATGCTGCTAATCATCCTCCAGGGTGCAGGACAGTCCCCCACAACAAAGGATCATCTGATCCAAAATGTCAACAGTGCCAAGGTTGAGAGACTTTGAACTGAACAAACGATGATCAAACTAGACATGGATAAAAGTAAAGGGCCCTGATCCAACCCAAACAATATTTAGTGAGTTTTGTTTTAGGTGTAGAACCCTTTACTAGGTCCTAGAAAAACTGATGCAAGAGATTCTGAAGCACTCAAAAGCAAGAAAGTAAATTGACAGTTGGGAGTCGACATTTATGTTGAAAATTCTTTCTTTCCCTAGAATTAGAAACAGAGGAATCCTTTTGCCTAGGATATTTTAAGTTTATGTCAGAGGTACTCTGTAAAAATTGCAGCTTTTAGGAAGTAATTAAAAGAAGTCTTTATGTGCAAATTACCAGCTTCACTTAGCTAGAAGCTACCTCTGGGTAGAGTTGCCTGGGGGGAAATTTTAACTCTGTTTTAAACATTAATTGGAAAGTTAACTACTTCTCTGACTGGAAAATAAAAGGCCAAGTTTAGTTTGAGGTTCTTGTCATTGTTTTTATGGAGGGGTTTGTGGGATTTCTTTTTCTACACCTAATACCCAGTGTTTTAAGGTGAAGCTTTTTTTTTTTTAACCTTTTCTTTGACTTCTATCACATTAAAAAAAAAAAAGTTAGTGGAAGTGGAGGGGGCAGTGCTAAAAAACAGGTGGTGGGTCTCTATTCTTCCTGGGGAATTCTCTCTCCAGGAAGAGGAATAGGCTAGGAAATATTTCAAGGTGAGATAAACAGCTTAAGATGTCTCTCTTATATTCCCCAATCTCTCCTGGCTTCAGAAAACAGCACCAAGGTGACAGACACAGAGCCAGCACAACTTATATCTAGTTATCTTGGTTAGCAGAGAATTTTAGAGTTAAGGAGTAGGACCTCAGAACCAAGAATAAAGGTTCAAGTTTTTTTAATGCCCTTGATTGTTCAGAGAAAGCTGACACCAAACAGGTTGGGTATGGCTGGTCATAAATCACATTCCAGATTCATGTTAGAAGAGCAATGGACTTGAGCATCTGAACACCTACATCATCTATAATGGATACAAAGAGGCACACATCAGTGCCCACTGGACCTTCTCAGCCAAGCATTAATGAGGAAGGGCCCACAGGACCTGGTTACAGGGGCTGCAAAGGTGTGGCAGATGGGTACTTAAGTGCAAGCAAATATTAGCAGAGTTTACTTGAAGTTGAAGTGGTGCATAGGTAAGAGGCAAGCAAAGTCCAGCAATGGGACAGGCGTCTTGTGCTAGATCAGGAGAGAGTCTTGGGAAGGCAGTGAGGACCACTCCTGTTGCAGGAAGGCCAGCCCAACCAACTGTCTCTCTGGCCGCTGAGGATGAGTGGAGGAGGAAACGAATTATGCGACCCCCATAGGAGCCTGCGATATTGAGGGGCTCAGTGAGACCGTATCTGGGAGCCAGGAAGCAGATACTGGGACCCAGAGACCAGACAAACAGGATTAGTGGGCCAGGTATTTTATTCATTGATTTAACAAATATTTACTCTTAGTACTGAGGAATAGTCAGACCCTTAGAATACCTCACACAGCCCTCAATCTATTGGGTGCTGGGGAATCCCCAGCATCTGTCAACAGGAAGAGATTCAACAGGCAAACACTACAAAGGGTCCTAGCAGTAAACCAGTGTCTAATCATGACAGGCGAAAGCTCTCACATTCACTGCACAACTATAATGTAAAACCCACATAATGATCCTATAAGTTGTTTATTATTACTTCATGGTACTGATTTCAAACACTAAGGCTCAGAGACATGAAATACAAGTTTTCACAGGTGAAGAGAGACAGGAGGAGTTCAACTTACACCTCTACCCTCAGGGCCTGTTCTGCCCTCCCTCTGTGTTGACCTGACCCCCAAAAGCTCCCAGCCTATGAAGGCATCAGGGAGGCCTGGTAGCAAATGGTAGGGAATTACCCAAGGGACTTTATTTGGGTACAGGATTCCAGTCTCTAGGCATGGGTAGGGAAGTGCCAACCCCAGCCTTTTGAAGAACTATGACACTATGTAAGCTAATCAAGAACCACTCATGGAAGAGGGGGCAAGGCAATGGTCCAGTTACTAAGCCCAGAGAGAAAAAGCCAGCAGAGGACCAAGAGTGAAGCTGACCCCTGGGCCTCCTATCCTGCGTCTCATGTTCCAAACGAGAATGTGATTGTCTTGGGTTGCCAGGGAAAAGACAGGACGCCCAGTTAAATGTGAATTTCAGATAAATAATGAAATATTTTTCTATTAATAATTTTTAATATATGTCCCATGCATATTATAATACTAAATACTAATAAATACTGAATAACTGCATGCATTTTTCTTAACAAAACGTTTTCCACCACTACAGTTTAATAATTACAAAAGAGACATGTGGTAAAACGCCACGTATTTTCTTAATGATTCAAAACAAGACACAACAGAAAAAAAACTACTCCTGGTAGAAGAGGAATGGGAGGCCTTAGCATGATGAACATGGATCTGAAAACCAGTCAGCTTATATTTGGAATCACTATGGAGGGGTCTGTGCTGGAGCTTGCAGAAGAGCAAAGACAGTGAGTGGGTCTCCTCACTGAACAAACGGTAGAATGCTTTTTCCTACTGAAATCCTAACATTTGGTGGTTTGGCTACAGAGATATTACAGGTTGAGTGGACTTTCTGCAGGCTGCCCTGCTGACCGTCATATACAATAGTTCTTTCTACAAGTAAATGTCTTCCAAGTTCCCTGCAATGAACTTACAAATGAGCTTTGACAATACAATTTGTTAACTGGGGTCTCTCTACGTGACACGGCATGATTTGGCTTGCGTTCCCCTGTCCATCCTCCTCTCAGGCCCATTCCCCCAGCTCAGCCCACTCTGCTCCTCTCTCTTCTTTCCATCCTAAATCACCGCTAGCTCCCTCCGGCCTTGAGCATTTGTCCAGACTCTCCGCCTCCGTGGAACTCTCCACCTCTGGCTCCTGGCATGGCTACTTCCTCAAGTCTCTTCAAACAGGCCTTTCTTAATAACTATGTTATCTAAATGTTACCCATTTAAGGACCCTGAAAACTACCCTCACTTTTATCAATTTACAAATTGATATTGAGTGTTTGTCCCCCCCTGGAATATAAATTCTCGAGGGCAAGGATCATCTCTGTTTTACTTTCCACTCTACATCCAGAAGATACCACAGTACTTAGCACAGAATAGGTTTTTAAAGAATAAATCATATGTGTAAAATAAATACATGAATGAATGATCTAAATGAGTCAGTGAGTGAATGAATGAATGCTTATGTTTTTCCCCTGCAAACCATGTTTTATTCCTAGTTTATGATTAAAACAAGATCTTTTGCCAATTCATGTTAGCATATCTTAATTGCATTCGGGCATGCATCAATTTATCTGTTCCTTTAATCTTTCATTCATTTGAGAGCCCCCTCATGTAACAGGCACTGTGCAGATTCTATTCTTTTGAACTGTGATGAACCAAATTCAACTCAATGTCAAGTCAGAAAACATGTAACGTGATGGTAAACATCACAGGCTATCATGGGTCAACAGTGTATTTTATACAAATCAATGCCTCTTCCCACATGCACTTCACAAGACCCAAGTTCGTTAGAGTTTTGCCTCCAACGCCATGTGCTTCCTGGTTCAAATTTGAAATCCTGTTAGAAGACAGGGAATTGTGATAAAAGGCTTTAAGGCAGATATATACAAACCAGAGGAGGGGAGTGTTCAGATGAGAGACGGAGAGTGAACGAGAGGCAGAGTGCATATCAGTTGTGCTGACATTTCCTGGAGCAAACATCAAACTGGCCGCTTTCCCCAAACACTTTCTCTGCCCTTGCAGAACCTGACTTAGCCTGCTCTTCCTTCGTGTGTTAGTTTCATGGCAACCATTGAATGTACTGACTGCCTGTAGCCTAGTTTGTAGATATAATTTGCGCTTCTGTTCTCCAATTTTCCCAAACCTGCTAGCCCAGAAGTGCTCCTTCTTAGAAGGACTGTAATGGCTTAACTCAAACCTGCTGTCTGTTGTTTTCACCATCCAAAAATAAAGCTCACTTCTCTCCCAGTAGTCTACCTCTTGGAGAAAGTTTTAGGATAAACAGGACTGTCTTCTTAATCTGCCTGGGTCTTTATATTCTAGAGTAGGTGATTCAGAGCAGAAATGAAAAAGGAAATTATAGAAAAGCAAGTGAGAGGAAAAAAATACAGAACTGCTGTCAAGGTCACCAGTATATTTTGGGGGGCAGGATCACCCTAAGTGAAATTATTTTAATTTACCAATTTGCAGAGATAAAAAACATCCCACTGTGAAAACCACAGTGTTCACAGTAGTGTGTGGCACTGATGTGCTGTACCACATGATAAAGCAAATTGAGATCAGGCATTTGCAAGACCATTTCATGGTGGGGGGAAAATCATGTGAAGAGTTCTAATATGGTTAATGGCACTGCAAGGCTGATCTCACCAGTTTTACAATTCTTTTTTACGCATAGGTTATCGTATTAATTAGCTACATCTGGAATATTTGTCATTTTAATAGAGCGATTTCACATTTCCCTTTGCTCTAGTTCTGCAGCCTCCAACCTGATGTTCAGAGGTTCCAATAAGTTTTAGCACATCAAATGCTCTGGGTGATTTGAAGCAAGTCACCTTGGAATGGGAAATCTTTGAGGACGGCATGGTGGAAAGGATGGAGGCATGGAAATCACATGTGTCAATTACAATAGCAGTGTAGACGTTGGCAATTTACTTTATCTCTCTGAAAGTGTTTCATTAAAAATGGAAATACGGAACCTACCTTGTAGGTTTATTGTGAGGATTAAAATAATCTCTCTCACATGCCTGACATGTAATCCAATAAATGGTCCATATATAGTCATCATACAGCACAATTCAGTTTTTTCCTATTCTTTTGCTGATTGCAAGATTCATGAGAGTAGACCTAGCAGGGACTAGTAGACAATTCAAAGATGTTGGCAAGAATAACTTCATATCCAAGAAGTTTTAAAACATTCTTTTCCTTTCTACTCCTCTTGGATAAATCAGAAGTTTTGCAAATAATGGCAGTGTAATAAAAAATGATGCTTCTCAAAGGTATAACAGAGGAAGCTATACTTTGCCATACTCAGGAACAGAACTTTTGGGTGAGAAAATAAAAATCACTGACCTTGGTTTCAAATCCAAGGCATGTTTAAATATCTTAGTATGGTCTGGACACTTTATGAGAAACTAGACCCAGGACTCATCTTTTAATCACAGGTACATGTAGGTGAAATGCATCATGGAAATAGGAGGGGTTAGAATGCTAGCCTGTAGACGTGTATTGCAATCTGTACAGTGTTCTAATGTCAAGAATTGTTGTTATTGTTAAACTATAGGTGGAATCTGAGAAGTCTGCCAACAATAACAATGATTATTATTCCTCAAGTAGGCAGAAGACAAAAACTGCACAAATGTGGTTCACTTACATAGAACTCATGTCAATTACAGTTACAACCATCTGGAAAGCTTATTGTTTATCCTTAATATTTTCCTCCAGAAATTAATACTAGCATGTAATCTGAAAATCTGACATAAAAAAAAGGAGCTGAACTAAATTCTTAGCAATGACTGCTTATGAAAAATTTGAAACTTTCTGCTGTCTCTTCCTGAGAAACCCCAGCTATATCAGTGCAATGGGAATAACCAAAAGTTCTCATTTCTATCTCTGTTTCTGGTATCTCCATCAGACCCTTATTTTCCTTTCTGGAAGAAGCGTTTAATTGACGCCCCTTTTCTCAAACCATTAATGCATATCTTCTTGCACTAAGATAATGGACAAAGCTTTAGAAACATGATGTAGAAACATTATGTAGTAACCCCCAAATGGAGCATTCTAGGCTAAAAGGGTAGATTCTACATTCTACCCATTCCAAAAGGGTATAGTCTACATTCTAAAAACAATGAAACTAAGCACTAGACACACTGATCCTTTATGATTCTGCCCCTTACTGCTTCTGCCTCACATATCTGAACTCTTTGCAGGTCCTGGGAGGAATCCTCCTCTACTCCATCCCAGACATTTGAACAGACTCTTAATACTAGAACATTCTCTCTCCCCTTTCTTCAATCGAATAACTCTTCTCCATCCTTCATGTTTCAGCTTAGCTATTCCTTCCCTAACCACCCTCTACCACGATTGACCACCACAACCAAGGCTGGTTTTGATGTTTCTCCTATGTGCTCCCATAACAACTATCAGAGAGAATTTAGATGACCTGTTAACAAATCTGTTTCTTCTTCTAGATCATAAGCTGCTGACAGCAAGGCCTGAGTCCGCTTCCCTGTTTTGTTCCCGGCACCTTGCAAATAGCAGGTACTCAATAAATATTTCTGAATTAATGAGTTCTAGGAATCCCATCTTGAAAGCGTTCACAACGAATAAGCTGATTCCTCAAGCGCACCAAGCAAACTGTTCATCACGTACCTAATTTCAATGGGGTAGGCTACATACATGGATAATTTGCACTTAAATGATATAGTTTGCTTTTGATAAAACTCATCAGCCATCACCTTATCACGACTTTTCTTTGCTGTGTAGACATTGCTCTGACATTATCTTTTTATGATTTCATTTCTGATCAAAGCAGGAACGAGCAAGATATGAGGGCAAGAATGTGCTGACTCTGCCATTAACCTTGGTGGCTTAGCACACACTCCCCAAGCCTCAGCATGCTCTGTCACCATCAACCTTCCAGGCAGGAAGATGAATAAAGAAATGTAAAGGCCCAGAGTGAGCCCGTGGGGCCATACATAGGATTGCTGTGGGGATAAATATGGGTATTTTTGCAGCTAAATATTGTTGACCTTCAACATCACAACCTCTACACATTCTATCAATTCCTCTGAAATATTCACATTGGTTTCCATAGTTCCCCTATGGATCTGAGAGGCAGCCCAGTTCTCTGTTTGGGTTTGACAACCCTGTTCACAAACTCCTACTAACCAAACCCATAAGGTTAGTACCTTTTGACCCCAACTTCTGCTACTCCCCAAGCAGGCCAATTAAAGAGCTCACCTGATGTAGATTGTGTTGCCTCTCAGAATATGATCACATATGGCTTCTTTAAAGAGGGGGAAAGAATGATGAATGGCAAAAACACATGTCTATACTTAAACCTATTACGCACAAGAGCTTTCAACTCTTGGGTAAGAGTTTCATTGGGGTAATGTGTGTCTCTGCTGCCTGTAAGAATGATTGTCTGTCAAGTGTTTTTGCAGACTTCCCAGATTCCCTAAGGGGAACAGGGGAAAAGTGGAGGGATTGTAACTTGGAAACCAGAACAAGTTGAGGATTCATTCTCACCTTGTGACATCTGCAGCTTGGGAAATGGGAAGGCTACAGAATGATCTCATTCACTTGAAGCCTGAGACTCACACCTCCTCCCCTGCTCCTCTGCCTATCATCTGTCTATTTTTAAAGGTGAGGAACCTGAAATGTACTTAAAAAAAGTACAAGTGATGCTTACAAAAGCCAAAGTCCCTGGTTCAATGACTGGATCTACAGACAGGAGAGTGGGAGCTTTAGTGTTGCTTTCTGTCTCTTCCAGAGCATGCAGGGAAAAAGTTAATAGCCATTTGAGAATTGCAAATGGGGTTTATCTCAGCTACTGCGGGTACCTTCCCTCAGGTCCCTGAGAGCAGGCACTTTGGTCAGACACCAAGGCCCAGAGGGCACTTGGTCTCTTTTAACTAACGCTCTGAGCCTGGTAATCCTAAGTAGGTGATCACTCAGCTTTTTCTTCTTATAGGAAGTTCACCTCAGTACTTTGTACAAATTTGTATTTTGTATAAACACTCAAGAACTACAACTGAGACAAATCTTTAGTTTCTTCTACAAATCTGTAAGAAAAAAGCACAAACTTGTACCTTATGAAAAATGCCACCATGAGGAATATTATAGGATTTAACAGAACTTCAGTTAGATATACTTTCCCCCCACTTACTTTTTTTAATTTAATTTTATTTTTTTTGTGGTACGCGGGCCTCTCACTGTTGTGGCCTCTCCCGTTGCGGAGCACAGGCTCCGGACGCACAGGCTCAGCGGCCATGGCTCACGGGCCCAGCCACTCCACGGCATGTGGGATCTTCCCGGATCGGGGCACGAACCCGTGTCCCCTGCATCAGCAGGCGGACTCTCAACCACTGCGCCACCAGGGAAGCCCGCCCCCCCCACCCCACTTACTTTTGAATGAACTTTGGAGTCTCTCCTTATAATGAGGCAAACACTGTTTAGGAAAAAAAAAAAAGAAGCACTAGAAAATTCTAAATAGGAGGTTAAATGAGTGAATACAGGTAGAGGGGGTAGAATACTTTCTAGTCCCAACTCGTCCATTTTCCTAGATCATTGGCTCAAAGTCTCGCTCAGCCTCCTGATGCCATTGAGGTCTGGAATAGGTCTCATTTTCTTAATCAATAAAGCAGAGGGAGTGAGGCTGGAATGGACTAGCTGATCTTTAAGGCAGAGCTTCCCACCCACTATGCCATAGCACTCTGGTGTGTCTCAAATAGATTCCAAGTGTGTGCCATGATGCCTGGGCATGGTCTGGGACAGCAAGAGCTTCTAAGCCAAGCATCTCCAGCCACAGAGATCCTTCTCTGTTTATTCCGATGTGTTGTAAAATTACATTCATTTTATATATTTGCCATGATGTGAAAAAATGTTAGAAAACACTGGTTTAAAGTCTCTGCCATATAAAACAGATAAACAACAAGGACCTACCGTATAGCACACGGAGCTATATTCAATATCTTGTAATAACCTATAATGGAGAAGAATCTGAAAAAGAATATATATGTACATATATATATAACTGAATATATATTCAGTTATATATATATTTATATAACTGAATCACTTTGCTGTACACCTGAAACTAACACAATATTGTAAATCAACTATACTTCAATTAAAAATAAATACACAAATAAAGTCTCTGTCAACTCTGTTAATTCAATTATTCCCTTGAGGGACTCATTTTGTTGGAAACCTAATAGATCTCTTGTGGGAAACAGATATGAAAACACAATAAAATAGAAGGGGAAATAAAGAAGAGATGCAAAATCTCCCATGTTACTCAGGACAGTTCCATGTTGGGTAGGTATCTTGTCCTATAGCCCAAGTGAATTGAGAAGCCCATGTTCAGTAGAGGGAGAATGTTTGATAGCAGAGGAAGAGATCATTTGATACAGAACCCTGTGGATACTTATTTTTCCTTTGACCCAAGTGTCAGGGAACTTGGTTTCCTTGACAAAAAAGGGACTGAAGGAAATGAAGAAACCAGTCCATATGAAAAGTGTTGAAAACACTAGGAGCATTGCAAGAAACTGCGAATTAGAGAGCACCTTATTCCTAGTAGAAGAATTGTACCACTGGTGGGAAAAAGGTACTTCTACCATAAACCAAGGAAATTACTAGAGCAGAGTTGTGAAGATGGAAGGAGTGACAGCAAGGTGGCAAAGCAGGTGTAAAGAGTTGGGAGGTTCACATATGCACCAAAGGGAAAAGGTAAATTCAACAACTTTGAAGGCCTTCAGATCAGGCCATAACAGCACAAACAAAAAAATCTAAAGGCAAAGAAAACATTGACTGTGATTATATGGAATTTTTTCAATCTCCTTTTATTTGTTAATTACTTATAATCTTGCTAAATTTTAAAAGTCATGTATACTCATTGTGGGAAGCCTGAAGAAAATGGAAAAGTGTAAATAAGAAAAAATTTATCCTTAATACTACACACAGAGACAATCACTCATAATATTGCACAGATAAACTAAAATCTATTTGACCATTTCCCTGTGGTTAGACACTTAGGCTCTTTCAGATTCTTGATTATTATAAATTATAACACTTCAGTAAACATATTTTTCTCTATCTATGATCATTAGGAAATAAATATCCTTTGTTCCTATCCCTGGTTACTTCTTTAGGATGGATTCTTTTCTGAGATAGCCTTGGAAAAAGACTATGAATATCTGAAGATCTTTGATGCATACCCAAAAAATGAAATGCTTTCTGGAAACATACCAATTCCCACCAACATAAGAGAGCTCTTTTTAGTGTCCCTGGTTACAACTGATGATACCTCTCCTATACCTTTGCCAAACTGGTGTGACATCTCCTTCTAGTTTCTTGTGGGTTTTTTTGTTTCTTGTTTTTAACATCTTCATTGGAGTATAATTGCTTTACATTGTTGTGTTAGTTTCTGTTGTGTTAGTTTTTGAGTATAATTGCTTTACATTGTTGTGTTAGTTTCTGCTGTATAACAAAGTGAATCAACTATACATATACATATATCCCATATCCCCTCCCTCTTGTGTCTCCCTCCCACCCTCCATACCCCACCCCTCTAGGTGGTCACAAAGCACCCAGCTGATCTCCCTGTGCTATGCGGTTGCTTCCCACTAGCTACCTATGTTATATTTGGTAGTGTATATATGTCCATGCCACTCTCGCACTTTGTCCCAACTTACCCTTCCCCCACCCCATGTCCTCAAGTCCAATCTCTACAGCTGCATCTTTATTCCTGTCCTGCCCCTAGGTTCTTCAGAACCATTTTTTTTTTGATTCCATATATATGTGTTAGCATATGGTATTTGTTTTTCTCTTTGTATTTCAGGTTGAATCTTTTCTTACATGTTAATTACCAGCAATAGAATCTTAATGACAGAAAAGAAACACTTTGGTCTGCAGACTCCACTAAGGTCAGGAAGAGGTTGTTGGACAGGGAATGCGTAGGAAGAGCGTGGATTGAGTGGTCAACAAACTATAGCCTGAGGGCCAAATTCAGCCTGCTGCCCATTGTTGTACAAACTCAGGATGCCTTTTACATTTTTAAATACTTGAAAAAACACTAAAAGAATACTGTTTTGTGACATGAGAAAACATGAAATTCAAATTTTAGTGTCCATAAATAAAGTTTTATTGGAGCACATCCGTGCTCATTATTTATGTATTGTCTATAGCCGCTTTCACACTGCAACAGCAGAGTTGAGTAAATGTGACAGAGACAGCCTGGCCCACAAAGCCTAAAATATTTACCATCTGGCCCTTTACGGAAAAAGTCTGCTGACCCCTGGTTTAGGCAATGACTTCCCACCTGCTGGGAGGTGCAGCAATGTTCAGGTTAGGAAGAAGTGGTTGGATTGCTCAAGGGTCTTTAGTAAGAACATCAGTTCATCAAGAAATTCATACTCTTCCTCTTTTAGGAGCACAGGATTACAAGAAAGTGACATTGAGCAGGGTTGAGCAGGGTTCAGAGGTACAGGGAGGGAAATAAAGAAAAGCAGAGGACTACACGTTTCTTCCTAGGTAGTTTCAGAACAGAAGAATTTGAAACTCTCATCCTGAGCCACTGTATTACTTATTTGCCTTGTTAACAGAATGTGCTCAAATTGAATTCAAATCATGTCTTGCTAGAGATGCACAAACACACAGACACATATACACTATATATATATATATATATATATTTGCTCTCTTCTAAAATATAATAATAATAAAATAATAACAGTTTGAGAAGAGAGCAAAGCAAATCCATAAATTCACTCAGGAGCAGAGCAGTGGATATAGAAATGTCCTGGTCTAGGCATTAGGAAATTTAGAATTTAAGATACGGTTTGCCATTAACTTGCCATGGAACCTTGCGCAAATCATCTGACATATCTAAGAGGTAGGCTGTAGAAAAGTTTATGCTTCCTCCAGCTCTGCTCTTCACTGGTTTTGGTTAGTCTAATCCAGTGCTTCCTGGACCAGCAGCATCAGCATCACGTCATGCTAGAAATGCAAATGACTGGGGCTGCCACAGGCTTACAGAATCAGGAAATCTGAGGGGTAACCCAGCATTCTTTCTTAACAAGTCTTCCAGATGATTCCAACACATGCTACAGGTTGAGAAGCACTGATCTAAAGTGTGTGTTTTTCTCTTAAAGAAAACTTTTCCAATTCCAAAAGGAGCTTTGATGTTGAATTTTAAAATCTCAGTTTTACATTTGCAAACACCTTGCCACACCAAAAACTCCTCCCCGTATAACTCGTTTTTCTTCTTCTATGGGAAGTACTGATTTATTTGAAAACCACACGGAGAATATCCTGTTAAGCAGGACCATCATCCCACCTGCATAGAGACCACGAGCTATAGGAAGGGAGGAGGGAAGAAAGGAGCCCTAGCCCAGCTCACACGCTTGGTGCAGGTACCACCTTGAGGCTGTAGCCTGGATTCAGCCCATCCCAGCAGAGGCAAGCCCTCTTGGTAATAGGAGAGCAGAATGAACCTCTTATTCTGGGTGGCAATTTATATTTAGCTATGAAAAGTCATTCTCAACAGTCATAGGAACCTCATACCTTTCTGTAGGTTTGAACTTAGAGTTGGTGAAAGCATCTGTGTAAATTTCTGCCTAACCACAAATGTGCATACCATCCTATCAGTTGATGCTGTGGAAATGTCCTGTATGTACCAGCGACCTGGACACTTGGGTTTATATGCTACCTTGCCAAAGACTGGCTATGTGACCCCAAGAAAAATCACTTAATCTGTCAAAACCTCGATGATCTCATTTAGAAAATGAGAATAATACTACCTATTGTACTCACCTCATAGGGTTCTAGAGAAGACGAAGTTTAAAAGGGGATGCAGAAGTCCTTATGCTCTATCAAAATGCAAATTATCATATTCATTCATGCCTAATACTGTTTAGAAAATCTTGCTTGTATCAGTTAGGATTATACTCAGTTGAATATAAGAGAAACTCAACCAGGATGGCTTAGACGAGATAGGAATTTTATTCTTTTGTTTAACAAGTCCAGAGGCAGGCAACTCGAGGTTAGTTTTGCTGCTTGAGGAATTCAAAAGGACCCTGGATCCTTCTAGCTTCCTCTTCTACCATCCTTAGCATTCAGCTTTCATCCTCATAGCTGCAAAATGGTGACCCCCACCTACAGGCATCTGTGTTCCAAACAGGAAGCAGTTTTGCCTGCCGAATCTGTGCCTTTACATCAGGAAAACACTAGCTTCCCTGGAAGCTCTATCTAGTAGAAAGCACACGTAACCAGAATATTAATGAAGACAATAACTGAAATGAAACCAGTAGTACAGTTAAAAATAGATGTTGAATTTCTAGTAGTAAAATAATATAGTCAGCATGACCTCTACCTTTTAAAATGGGTTGAGGGAGAAGAGTGGAGGGAGATCTCCTAATGTCAGAATGGACGAGGCTCCTGAGTGATGTAGACAGGAGTTAAATACACAAAAACCAAGAGACCCGCACAGGGCTGTGCTGGTTTCAAAAGAGACCAGTTGCCTGAAAATCTTGTACTTTCATCCTCTAGAGTGAGATAAGGGCTCTGCCCTCAAACAAAGGGGGCTAAGAAGGGTATCTAGAATGACGCTGAATAGGCAGTCAAGAGCTTTGGCATCCCTGGTAGATGTTTAAATCCCTTTTGCTTCAATCTCTCAATGTCATTAGCTTGGATCTTGTGGATATCGTTCTACTGATTTGGTTTCTATTTTTTGTTCAATTATTGAATAATCTAAGAAAATTTCTTTTAACGCGGGAACCCATACCATTTGTGTTGTTGTCATTTCTAATGTATTCTGGATTTCCTTCACCTTATTTTGTGCTTTCTGTTAACTTTCTCTTTCTTTGCCTCTTTTCTCTTTCTATTCCTCCCACTGGAAGGATTAAAGCTTTATTTATTCCTCTTCTTACCCTCTCAATTGGTATCAAAGTAGACATTTTCTATTTTTATTCTGTTATGAGCTACCCTTAAGTTTTTACCACATAAATCTGACTTAGTAATATCTAAAATCAACCATTCTCTTCTTTCCCCTCTTAAATAATACAAGTACCTAAAACTCCTTTGAATTCACATCACTCCTTTTTCCATCTTATTATTGTCTAGTATTTTACTTCCATCTGTTTTTGAACAATCCTACCCTCTAAAAGGAGTATCTCCTACAAGATTTCTATTTTCACAGTGAATGCTTATTTAGACTTATTCATATATTTCCAGTCATCTCGTTTACTATTTCTTCTTGCTTCCTACCCCTTCCTTTTGGGTTCATTTCTTTCTTCTTTTTTTTTTTTTAACTAAAGGGCATCTTTTAGTAATTCCCTATGAAAGTCTATGATTAGCAAACTTAATTCTTTCTCTGAAAATGTCTTTATTTTACCCTCACTATTAAATGAGGTATAGGGTCTCCCTTGGAACCTGGAAGGTATTAGCCCATTTTGTTCTGCCATCCACTGCCACCACTGAGAAGTATATCAATCCAGCTGTGATTCCTCTGTTAGAGAAAATTCAGTTTTCCTCTGACTGATTTCAAGATCTTTCTCTTTGATGTTCGCTAGTTTCCCACAATTTGTCTAGGTTTTTATTTATCCTGTTCACAACTTAGGATACCCTGTCAATTGGAGGATTCAGTTCTTTTCTCCAACTATGGAAAATGTCATTTAGAATGTTGCTGCTTCTTCATTCTCTCTATTCCATCCTATGAGAACTCACATTAGATGCACTTAATACTTTCTCATGCTCTCCCTCCTATCTCTTAGCTTCTTTTTCATATTTTCTATCTCTGAGATCTGTATTGTGGGTGATTTCCTCATATTGATCTTCCAAATCCCTCAATCTTTCTTCAATTGTATCTAACCTGTTAAATATTTTACTCATTCACTGAGTTCTTAATTTCAAATACTATATTTTTTATTTCTACAATATGTATTTAGCTTCTTTTAAAACTTTTTTTTGTATACCCATTTACTACATACTCTGTTATTTTGCAGACCCATTGTCATTATAGTTTCATTTTGTTATTTCTTTAACCTGTTCTAAATATGTTAATGTATAACCTTTCCTAGTGTGTTCTATTATTGTCCTGTTGATGGAGTATTGAATCTCCTTTTTCTTGCTATCTGTGAACTCACAGATTTGTAATTTTTTTTATTGTGAACTCAATTTCACTAAGGATTGTTGATCTTTAGGAGTCCTATGAAACCTGTACTTTGAGCGTGTCTCACAGAAACACTCTCATTTCCTTCTGCCAGGATCCCTAAGTTATCAATTTTCCTGGACAGTTTTATGTTACTTTCTTGTTTGGGGTTCCTATACCACATGAGCTATGTAAATTGAGACATTTTGCTCACTCAGGCTAGAAGCCTTGGATTTTGATTTCCCCTGGATGATTGTTTGATACAATAAAGTCCCTGGAAAGAAACAGCCCAGCAAAAATCCACGTCTCCAGATTTTTACTAAGCAGCTTTTTGAGACTCTGGTACTTATGGAGGGAATACAAATCTGTGTCCTTATCTAGACCAAAGCCACCTTCCTGTGTGAGTATGCCCCATCCTTAGGACCTATATTTATATCTGCTTTACTTGCCATTCCATTTTTCACTTCTCTCTTCCTTTTTTCTAGTTGAAAACAAGGCAGTCAATTTATACTTGAAAAAATAGAATTTTAACTCAGGATTCTTAATCAAATAGCAAAATTCTTTCCTCTTAAGCCTTGCTGCATTGTTTGTTGAACTGATTTTAATGTCAAGTCTGTTTCTAACACTTGCTTCTCCTCTGCATCCTGGTTTGCAGTCACAGAGACATTTGACCCTTCTTAGATTTACTCCTGGGTTTCCAAATTAATCACAAGCAAATTCTCCTTGTTCCAATCCCCAGTTTACTCTTTGCATTGTTGTTCTCTATCTCACTCTTAATTTTTTTTGTTTTGTTTTTTCTTTTCTTTTTTTTGCCACCCTGCCCGGCACATAGAATTTTAGTTCCTCAACCAAGGATCGAACCTGTGCCCCCTGCAGTGGAAGCGCAGAGTCTTAACCACTGGATCGCCAGGGAAGTCTCAATCTCTCTCATACATACACACCCACACCCACACACATATCAGGGACACTAGATATAGTTCTCACCTTAAGTAGTAATTAAGGATGTATGTAGTTTCAAGGAATAGATTCTCCTCTCTCCCTCATCTCATTATATCTCCCATGGCTCAAGTCCCTTTTGATCTTGCTTTCAGATGCTAAATGCCACTACCCAGCCACCTCTCAATACCATCCTGTTCCTTTGTGTTGATGATGTTACAGATAGTACTGCAGTTCCTAATCAGCTGCTGGATCCAAGTTCTCCTATCTCCATCAAAGTCAGAGCTCTTCTGTTCCAAGTGGAAAGGGACTTAACCTCTGATATCATACAGATAATTTGGCTGCCCAGTGACCCCAGTACTTGGTTCATTCAAAGGTATCTTTGATCCTGCAAGTCGACTATTTTCTCTGTCATGAAATTTCTGCCAGGTTTCCCAGTAATTGGCCCTATTGGCCTGAGAGAAACTAATTGACAACATCATTAGCCTCCATCCTTTGATTCTAGTGTATTTAGAGGTAAGGTAACCATGTTACTTAGCTTCCAAACTGAGATACTTTTAAGCATTAAAGGGAGCACTATTTTAATTACACCAGGATGACAAGCATAAGCCAGAAATGTACAATGTACTGGGCAACCTTTCGAGTCCTTTACACATAGGAACCCTAGCTGCTTGTCCTGATCTCCTAAAGCTCCAGATATGCAAACACACATACACACACACACGCTATATATATATGTATATGAAATTAAGTCTCAACATGACCATAACTCTATAAGAGAAGTGGGTTTTCTATTTGTATTTCCTAGGCAGGTTGTTTGCTGAGCCTAAGGGCTATAGAAAACAAGTGTAAGAAATAAGGCACCAGTTAATAGGAGCAGACAGAAACAGCAAGGGACAAGAACAAAGAGAAACCACAGGCTCTCCAGTTACAGAGCAGTGGTTTAGTCCTCCTCTGGCACAGCTGCTTTGGCTGAATTGTGCTGTGTCAATTTGCCACTGACCTAGACGGAGAGATATTATGAAAAAGAGCCATATTATATACTTTACTACACTTACTATCATTATGTTTTTAAGAACATAGTTCATTACACAGTTTCCTCTTTATAAGAACTCATAGGAGAAATTTCTCAACATTTTGTCTCAGTACCAAAACTTATGTCTATCCCACACAGTTGCTTTATATTATATTTATTTTATGGGCCCAGAATCATGTGACTATTGACCTTTTTTGTTTGGGAAACTAAGAAGCTCAGTGTGAAATTTGTGACCTCTAAGAACTGAACGTACAGTATGCATATTTTATATATCATTTTTTCTCTTTTCTATAGTTTTCAACCTTTGTTTTCCCTCTAACCTGTTTTCCTCATGGTTTATATTTCATTTCACCGTTAAAGTTAAAGTCACTTAAAATGGAATGGGAATCCCATCCAATTCTTTGCCAATAAATGTACCTTTCTTTTCTTTTTAAACTGTTTTTATTTTGATGCCTATAGGGATATAAACTCTATTAAAGCTGTACCATAGTCAAAGATGTACAGGACTTTTCACTTTGTGAATGAGAACATGGCAGGAAAAAACAATTCAGGTAGGTGTATCAGCAGGCTTAACTCAAATAGCTCTTCTTATCAAAGATTCTTCATTTAAAAATCTCACTTGACTAATTTTACTTTCAAATGCCATGAATACTGTCACAAATCATTTAGTGTTTCTAGAAGTAAGAATCTGTTATAAGGTACATGCTATAATGATCTGGACACCATCCTGACATTTTATTCCCTTGTTATACGATTTCTGACAAGCTATGCTTAATGGAAGAAAAAGTTTATAATAAAGCTGAACACTGCAATAATTGACTATAGTGTAAACAGAATTTTCCAATGCACTCTATTTCCACCACCTTTATTTTTCTTTTTCTGAAAATTGTTTGTTGGCCATTAGATCCAAAGGTGGAGCATGGCTTTTGTTACCTTACAGGAAAGATATTTCAAGATGTGCTATATAAATCCACTACTGTCCCTCTGTTTCCTCTCACCAGCAGCTCAGTCAACTGGATGATAAATAAGCTCATCCTGGTGTTAAGAGTTTAACTGGCAATGAATTTCACTTTATTGCAATATTTATGAAAGCTTTTTAAAATGTGGTTAAATGAAAGCCTTCTTGTGAGCTGCAATCAGTATTTCTTAACATGAGGTAGAGAATCCAAATCTTTAGAGTGTCTCTCCATTTGTGAGATCTACACTGCCTTCTTGACAAAGGAGCCCAGTTTGAATAGTCAGGAAGACTTTTTATGTTAAGAAAATTTTATGGTTTTGTATTATTATTAAAGTTGAGATGTTTGGGGGTTTTATTTTTTTCCCCTTTGGCTGGAAGGGAATACGCAGCCAGGGAATTTAGGCCAAGAAACCTGAGTCACAATAATTACTATTTCCAGGCTACAGCACTATGCTTTCTATTAAGCCTGTAGAGCAATTAGCAATGTTTTATAACAGCTGTGAGGATTGTTGCTTGACCTTGTCTGATTACAGTTCTGACACTTCTAAGAACAAATTGGTAAACAGTGTTGGCTTCAGAGGCCCTTTCAGAGTTCGTAGGAGAGGACTTGGCCTGTAGGGAAGGAGAGTCTTTGACAGAAATGGGCTCAGAGGTGGCCCAGGCTGGAGAACAAATGATCCAAGAAAAATGTTGTCTTGTTAGCATGCGAGGACAGCTGGTTTCCTTGGGCTGGGACTCAAAGGCAGAGCCCATGTCAGCATCTGACAAACCTAAAAAGGTACTAGTCAGGCAGGTTCAAGTGGGTAAAAAGACAGCCTTCCTATTCCTAGAAATAAATTGAGAGAATAATTCCCAGAGAGAGGAAGAGGGACCCAGCTCTTCCAATTTTCAATCATCTGATTGAAATTTCAGTCTTTGTAAGGAGCCCTTTAGGCTCCTCTTCTGTGCCACCAAAGTGGACTTCTGACTCCAACAAGGGCCTGTGATCTGCAGAGATGGTCCCAAAGCAGTGTAGTGGCAGTATGCTAGGGACAAACGCAGGCATTTGAGCCAGACAGAACTGGGGCAGGGTTCCAACTTGCCTGTGACGTGGCCATGGACAAGTCAACTTCTCTAAGCTTTAAAATTTTCATTTACAAAATGGGAGTCCTATGAAAGAATGCTCAACATCATTAATCATTAGAGAAATGCAAATCAAAACTACAATGAGATATCATCTCACACCAGTCAGAATGGCCATCATCAAAAACTCTACAAACAATAAATGCTGGAGAGGGTGTGGAGAAAAGGGAACCCTCTTGCACTGTTGGTGGGAAGGTAAATTGATACAGCCACTATGGAGAACAGTATGGAGGTTCCTTAAAAAATTAAAAGTAGAACTACCATATGACCCAGCAATCCCACTACTGGGCATATACCCTGAGAAAACCAAAATTCAAAAAGAGTCATGTACCACAATGTTCATTGCAGCTCTATTTACAATAGCCAGGACATGGAAGCAACCTAAGTGTCCATCATCGGATGAATGGATAAAGAAGATGTGGCACATATATACAATGGAATATTACTCAGCATAAAAAGAAATGAAATTGAGTTATTTGTAGTGAGGTGGATAGACCTAGAGTCTGTCATACAGAGTGAAGTCAGAAAGAGAAAAACAAATACTGTATGCTAACACATATATATGGAATATATTAAAAAAAAAAGGTCATGAAGAACCTAGGGGCAGGAGGGGAATAAAGATGCAGACCTACTAGAGAATGGGCTTGAGGACACGGGGAGGGGGAAGGGTAAGCTGGGACAAAGTGAGAGAGCGGCATGGACATATATACACTACCAAACGTAAAATAGATAGCTAGTGGGAAGCAGCCTCATAGCACAGGGATATCAGCTCTGTGCTTTGTGACCACCTAGAGGGGTGGGATAGGGAGGGTGGGAGGGAGGGAGAAACAAGAGGGAAGAGATATGGGGATATATGTATAGCTGATTCACTCTGTTATAAAGCAGAAACTAATGCACCATTGTAAAGCAATTATACTCCAATAAAGATGTTAAATAAATTAATTAAATTAAATTAAATGGGAATTTTTTTTTAAATACCAGTAGGAGAATATGAAGCAGTAAAGAAAACATTTGGTGGATTAGACAAGGGGTCATCAAACTAAAGCCCATCGGCCAAAATCAGCCTACTGCCTACTTTTGTAAATAAAGTTTTATTGGAACACAGACATGCCTGTTAGGTACAGATTATGCTGCTTTCACACCTGCAAAGTCAAGAGTTCAATGCTTGTGTCTAAGAACCGTATGGCCACAAAGGCAAAAATATTTACTATCAGGTTCTTAAACAGAGACAGTCTGGACTAGACCACGTAGGATCCTCCTCTACAAGGCAAATTTGACAAGCAAAATCTATGGGGTGACTGTTATCAGAGGTTTCAAATACAACACTGTAGCGCACTGATGTTTATCACTCAGCTGCTAAGATGTGTCCCATATCATTTGTTATTTGTAAATAGTATTTAAAGTCACAAAATGTGCAAATAACTCTTATTTACTAAATTAGAGCAAGTTCAAAGTGATTCCTACAAAAATGTTATTCATGCTTTTATTCTAATATGGTTTTTTTAAGAGGGCAGGGAAAGGAGGGAAACTCAGAGCTAGTACCCTACATTCTACCACACCCCTAGCTACACCCAAGGAGTGTGTAGCTCGTCACTCCATGTATGTCTTAAGTATCACTTAGAATTCTTTCTGCTGCAGGTAAGAGAATGCTGAGATAAAAGTGAATCAAACAATACAGATCTATACTATCTCACTTGACAGGAATCTCACAAGTGGATGATTCTAGAATTGGATCAAACATATCAAAGTTGTAGATGCAATTTCTGCAATTCTCCAGAACATCTCAACCTGTCCCAAGATACCTGCACATCCTTGTCTAACAATATTCAAATCAGGAAGGAGGGAACTTGCAGAAACAGGGTTTGCTTCTCACAAGTTTTCTTTTTAATGAAAAAAATATTGCAGAATTTCTAGAATTGTCAGAATTCTAGAAAGACTTCTCTTTGCCTTATTAGTCAGAATAGAGTCACATACTCAACCCCTAAACCAACACTTACTCAAGGAAAGATGACTGCTAACACTTGATTAAACCCTTCATGATTCATCCCCTAAAAGAGGGTGCACTGCTGACCTAACAAGGGAGAGAGAGGCAGAGATGACTGCTGCATAGACAATTAATAGTGTCTCCAATATATGGTAGCTTGAGAAGTGATGTAAAGGGATTCGCCCTGTTAGGATCATGAAAGAAATCTCACAAAATTTTGGAAAACATGTTTTTCGAAGAACACAGCAAATTCTTTTCAAAGATCTCAAAACTCAAGTCATTCTGGATCACCAGCCAATGAAATGCATTAGAGCAGTGTTTCCCAAAGTGTGTTTCCTGAAAAAACAGTCCCTATGGCAAAATGTTCTAGAGTCAAATAGATTTGGGAAATGTTGCATACTATACCCTCACAATGCAAATTTCTACAAGTTAGCACAGGACAGTCTCAGCGAAGCCCTGTGTGATATTGCAATTTATAGGAAAAATAGAGCATTGTCCCTCAGTATCTAAAGGGGATTGGTTCCAGGAGCCACCCCTGTATCAAAATCCACAGATGCTCAAGTTCATTATATAAAATGGTGAAGTACAATGAATACAGTCAGCCCTCTGTATCCACAGATGCGAAACTCAAGAATATGGAGGGCTAACTGTATATTTTTTGAAAAAATCTGCATGTAAGTGGACCCGTGCAGTTCAACTTGGTGCTATGGATTAAGACCAAATATATGTGAGGAATACATATTGGGTTGATGACCAAATATGTATTGCTCACATAAATCTGGTCTTGATCCATAGTTCCTGGCTAACAGCTCCCAAAACCCTTGGAATTTCCTGAGCAGTAAGAACAATGGGATAATATTTGGTCTCTTGTCCTCGGTTCCTGAAAATGCTCTAGGGCAGGTGACTTTCTCATCCCACCTAACAGTAGGGGCTGGTTGCCAGGAGAACCAACCATGTGATTAGAGGACTGGAACTTTCAGTCTCACCCCCTAATTGCAGGGGAAGGGGAGAGAGACTGGAGGTTGAATCAATTGCCATTGGTCAGTGATTTAGTCAATCGTGACTGTATAATGAAGCTTCCATAAAAACCCAAAAGGACCGCTTTGTGGCCCTTTTCCGGAGAGCTTCCACAATGGGGAAACAGAACACTTCTGTGTGCCATCATGCCAGATCCCACACTCCACGAGGACAGAGTTCCTTTGTTCAGGACCTCATCCTATGCACCTCTTCGTCTTGCTATTGATTCGTATCCTTTGATATCCTTTTTAATAAATCAGTAACCTAGTGAGTAAATGAGTTTTCCTGAGTTCTTTGAGCCGTTCTAGCAAATTAACTGAACCTGAGCAGGGGATCTGATTTATAAATCTCTGATTTATAGTCAGTCAGTCAGCAGTACAGATAAAAACCTGGACCTGTAACTGGCATCTGACGTGGAAGGAGGTCTTGTGGGACTGAGCCCTTTACCTGTGGAATCTGATTCTATTTCTGAGTTGATAGTATCAGAACTGAGGTGAATTCTGGGACACGCTGCCAGTGTCCAAGAATTGCTGGTTGGAATTGCTGGACATCTACACACACACACACACACACACACACACACTGGAATTGAGTCCAGGAACCCTTACTACCCTGCAATAAAGAACATGTCCCATTTTGTTTTGACTTGTACATTCTAAGGGGTTTTTATAAGGCCTCAAATAGGAATTACAGAAAATAGACCTGTGTTATTATTCCCAAAGATGAAGTCAGAGAGTATATGTTTGACGAATGAGGATGGAACCTACCCATTTACCTTCAGGTATACCTGGGGGAATCTTTCCCTTCAATGACTACATACCTGAGTCCCAGATTTCCTCTACTGCCTCTCCTCTGGAAATGTTCCTAATAGTGACAGTAAGCAATGATTTCAAACATACCGTTAAATTTGACCAGTATCTGGGAGTCTCAAAGAGTAGACTGAGCACATTAGAGGTAGACTACAAACACAAATACAATTCTGTGCTAGTTCTGCACAGGTCTTAACGCTTGTTAAGGCACATACTCTTGCGTCCTTATCAGCTTAAAGGCTCCTTCTCTAAACTATGGGTTGGGATTAAGGGAGGGTGAGATTGATGGTTAAGGTTAGGGTCCCTTGTCTCTAAGGCCTCGGTTCTGAGTTCAAAGAATTTCCATTCTTTTGTCCCACATTTGGCTGTTTCTTCTAGCCACCTACCTCACCCCACTCCCCCCCTTTTTTCCCCTCAATGTACACTTAGTGGAAGTAATATGAGATTTGAAATTAAATAAACCTAGTCTTAAATCCTGCTTTCCCATATCCTAGCTACGTTACCTCTCTGAGCCTCAGACCACTTATCCATAACAAGTAGATAATACTTGTACTGTTTTGAGAATTGTGGAATAAACATATGTAAAATTCCTATCGTCATTTAGTTTGGAACTGAAGTAGGTACAGAATAAATGTTTGTTGCTTTCCCTTATTTGTGCCATAGCTATGAAGAAGAATAGTAAACATTTACTGAGTGTTTATGGTTTGCCATGCACTGTGCCAAATGCTTTACACTAATTATCTCATTTAATCCTCATAAGAATCCTATGAGGTAGGTGCTATTATTATCTCCATTTTAAAGTAACTGAGGTTTGTAGAGAGCCTATGTAACTGATCAAATCTCACCAGGTAAGGATTCTAAAACAGATCGGTTGGACCCTATGTCTATTCCCTGAGCCACTGTGGCAGAAACCACAAGTTGTCCACAAATACCTATTGTTCCCTTTCTCCATAGCACCTTGACTTTACCTGAGCCTTTGCCTGGGCTGTATTCCGCTGTCTCCCTTACAGACGTAGACTAGGTGGCTGGGCTGTCTCCAGAGGAATGTGAGCAGAGGTCAGTGTGTCCCTTTGCTGGGCTGGGCTTTCTACGTGAGCAGGTGGCTTACCACTCCCTTCTTCCCTTTCTGTCAGGAGGGCGCAGACCATGACTAAGTCCCAGGGGATGGGAGAGCCACAAGGTGGAAGGAGTCTGGGTCTCTAAATCACCAAATGAAGGAGAGCTCTCTGCCTACCCAAGCATCTACTTTGGACGGTTTCATAAGCAAGAAATAAGTTTCTCCTCTGCCCAGGCCAATTCATGTTTGGGTCTATTTGTTACAGCAGTTCAGTCTACTCCAACCACTACAGCCATAAAGACTTTAACCTACTGTGCACTCATTCTACTTTCTTGTCATCATTGCTATTGGCCTAATAACCTCCCTTTCTAACTAAACTTGAGTCCCTTTTCTTATGTTTTCATCCAGGAAGGCTTTTACGTTCCTATTCCTTCTCTTCTGCCTTTTCCACAGCTCCTTACAGGTTCCCCCAGCCCCCTTTGTTTCCTTTTCCTGGAGACCAGTATTTTCTGCCATCATTCTCGTCTTTCCTTCTACTTAGCTCCTACTTAGCTTTCACTTAGCTTCATCGCATCCCAAAGCACAATCCCTTCCTTGGTAGAGTCTGCTTGATCCCTTTAGAACATGAGACTCAAATATTCACAGAATATTTGACAGTTGTGTGACAACGGCAACTTTATATTTTGCGCCAAAGCCCACTGACTGCATTTAAAAGCATTCCTATGGCAGTAGGTAGGGAAGGACATATGTGGGAGAAAAGTAAACAAGGGGTGAAAAAGAGATGGTCAAAATGTGATCTTCTCTCCCTATGAGTAACTTTATAGTCTAGAAAGAATAGTAATAGAAAGTAAAGCCTGCCAACGTATTTGTTTAGGGCTTTCACTAAAAGATAGGAACGGCCACTGAAAAGGATATATAGAGAGTAAAGAAGGTCAGATAGTAGGAAATAAGGTTTGAAACTTCATCTCCAGTTCCACGGAAGTAAGATAAATTCATGGTATATATAGAGTAATTTCAACACTAAAGAAGAAAGATGCATGGTTTAAAAAATCTGTTGTGTGTTTACAGAAACCACAGTATATTACCATGGGCTTGGTCCTCGATGTTCTTCTCCTATGACAGAGGAGGGCAAACGGGCACAATTCACGGAAAGGTCATCTTTATTGGAAGACCCAGTGCCCAGAAGTTCCATATGGGAGCTCAGCTCAGAGCGGAACACTAGGGAGCTACACCGTATCTCCACTTTGGGTGAGAATAAACATTGTCCTTCCATGCATTTTAGATGGAGGACATTGAGTGTAATTTAATGTTCTTTTAAAACAGTGTGATTGTCCTGTGGTTTAACATAGTGAAGCCCTCTGGGACTACTGAGATGCAAATGACATGTGCCCTTAGGCTTAATTTTTCCCTCTTACTATGTCTTTTGAGTTCTGGTGTCTGCTTGGATCCCTTTTTCTGCCCGGCCAGGAGTTGTCCTTCTTATCTATCAGTTTTTGATATGGCTGATTGTACTAAGTCCACTGCTGAAGTTAAAATTTCGTCCTTCTAGAATTATATCAAATATAAGGGAACTTAGAGTGAGGTTCTATGGACCTCTCCTATGAAAAATGGTATGTAAAGATGCATTAGGTTGAGAGGAAAAAAGGCCATTTGGGCAGGGAAACCCTTGTAAGAATCTCCTATGAATAAACTAATCAAACTGAAGAGAGAACATTTGTATTGGCCCTAAAATAATCATCATCATCATCATCACCACAACCACCACCACCACCATCTCTACTTCTTCTCTACATATCTACTGCTACTAATGATAACTGACATGAGATAATGAGTTCCCACTGTGTGTAGTCATTCACCTTAGGTTTGAATCCTCGGTCTAGCCCTTTTAATTTTGGTCATCGTGAGCAGCTCACTTATTTATCAGAGCTTCAGCTTCTTTGTTCGGAAAGCAATGATAATAATATGCACCCCCTAAGGAGTGGGCTGACGGCAAGGGTTAAATGAGGTCATATATGTAAATGCGCCTTGCACATAACTGATGCTCATTTTCAGTTGAGAACACCCCCTCTCCTGCCGGATGTAATCATGGTGGAACTGTCAAGAAAACTGCCTCCTGTGCCTGGCCGAGGGGTGGTCATATGCGCAGTTTGAGACCAATCACACTCCCTCCCCTGGCAATGTGAAACATGTGTGAGTCATTAAAGACAAAAAAACAGTAGGAGGTGAGACTTTCTAATGAGAGCTCCTCGAAGAAGAGGATGTCTGTCCTTTAGCTCCTCATGCCTGGCTCCAGAGAGCTCTCCTGGTTCACTGCCCTTGACAAGATCCACTTGTTCAATTCTGCTCAGAGTCGGGATTTACCCAGTCTCCCTGGTACAGATATACCCTTTCGCCCTGCATTAACGAAACCGTGGGGGTGGGGTGGTCTGCTTGCCAACAAAGGTAACGGCAGAGAAAGCATGCTATTGTCTGTGAAGGTACGCTAATACTAAGACAGAGGCACAGACTATGACCATATCTTCTTTACCCACCCTTCCAGGCCAAGGAAAAACAACTAAGTTAGTCTCTACCACCGTATTAAAATATTGGTTTTTAAAGACAAGGGTGATAGATTTCCTAACAGTGTAAAAATGTTCCCACGTTGACACCTGGGGGCTGAAACAAACATCTTGCCTAACACAGATTCTCTGTTCTTGAAGCACAAGAACAAAAGGACTGTGGACCCAGGGGAAGCACTAAATGCTCACAAAAGGCACAGGCTTTCCCTCTTTCAGAGCGATGCTCAGAGAGCCTCCCAGAACACGAAGCGTTCTTCTGTTGCAGAAACAATCTATAAGTGCCACTCAGGAATAAAGCCTCAGTAAGAAGGGTCAACGCTGCAGTACTGACAAGTAAGAAAGTTCCAGGACATGGTTCCCAGCACGGCCGGGCCAGGGCAAGGTTCTTCCCACTCACATCACCTAAAACCTGCCCTTGAAACTTGGTTTTAACAAGCAGGTCCCTTGAGCCAAAGATGCCAGTATATGCAGTGGCCTGCAAGCAAGGAAAAGACAAAAAAGCAAGCTTAGAGTGAAAAGCTGAGGTTCAAGAGTGCAAACTAGGAATCCACTGGAGCCAAGTGAAATGTAAAAAGAAACCTGAAATTAAAATAATCCTTGCTTTAAGCAATAGATATGCCAAAGGAATGGTGTCACATCGAATCAGTTAAAACAAACTCATTTCTAATGCATGAAAGGAGCTAGTTCTTTGTAGTAAGCCGAGGATGACTCCTTCTTTAAAATCAAGGAGTTTTCAGTAGGACATTGTTGTTTATCCAGTATAATATATATATATTTTAAATCAACAAGTTTTCACAAACGGGAAATAATCCTTCCCAGTCTTTTTTCTTTTTAATTCATCTCTGGCTTGTTCTTTCTCCCATTTCCCACAGTGAAACTTTTCAATTTTCTTCTGACCACACATTTGCAACCTTATGTACTTTTAGGCAACCAGAATAAAGAAATAGAAGATATATACCCAGCCACCACTATAAACACTTTTCTTTTCATCCGTTATCATTTCCCTCCCTCTATATCTGAAAAAGCATCCCCACCTCTTTACCAGGTGCAAACTTTTCCTCCTGCTCTTGGTCAATCTCCCTTTTCTTCCTCCTTTACAACTGTGCACTAGAGTTCAGCCTTGCTGTCTTCCTCTCCCGCGTTCTCTCTGTATTGTTTCCCCACCACCTCCCCACACACAGTCCACAGATAAAAGAGAAGAAAAAGTTTTTTTCCTCCTCTTCCACTCTTTCTGGTAACAGAATATATCCTATCACTGAGTAACTGAAATCTGGAGAGGAGACGATGATTCTTTTCCCATAATAAGGCACAGATCCTTACAAGCAAGGGATTAGTCTTTCCAATGCTAAAGGTCTGATTTTGTTGTAGGTGCTCTACCTAGAGGCAGGGCCGGCTACGTCCTGTGTAGGACCCAGTGCAAAATGAAAATGTGCGTTCACAGTTCTGTGCCATTAAATGTAGTAAAATATAAAACCTTTTCCTTTCTTTTGTGGTTTTTTTGCTGATCTGTCACGGTAGGATTTATTTGTTATATAATGTTACCATCCCTGAGGCAGAGTGATACTTGCTGCGAGTGTGCAGACCCTCCCAGATCCAAGACCAGGGGCCCTGTCATGTGAATCAATGCACAAACAACAAACTGTTGGGTTCCCCCCCTGCCAGCCACTGCACTGAGCTTCTTGGGCTGGAGGCAAAGATGCCAATCTCCCCTTCCCACAGGCCTACCTCTCCAACCCATGGCAGATGGGCCACCCCCCATGGATTGCATCCTCCATGCCAAGGTACACTCTGTACCTGGATAGGAGGTGTCCTGGAGGCTCACCCAACTAAGTTGCCCTCCATACTGCCATAGCATTGAATGCACCAGACTCCCACCTTCCTTGAGCCTAGGCCCTTGCCTAGGGGGGTATGGGAAGCAGCAACAGCAGCTGGGCAGCGATGGGGAAGCAAAGAATGGGTGGGTCTGAGGTACCAGGAGGCAGGAAGAGCAGTCAGCAAAGCACCCATCCCAAGGAAGCAAGGACACCCAGCATGAGCCCCTTTGAGCCCTCTGGAATATGCTCCATTGCCTCATTAGACTTTACTTATAAAACACAAATTCAAAGATAAAAATTATGAAGAATTTCAAGACAGTGAAAATAGAACATTAAACCCCAAGCTTTGGGCCCTTCTATGCATATAGTCTTATGTGAAAAGTCATTGAAACTGGTCCTTCCTGGAGGCCAGCCACTGTCACTATCTTGCCCCATCCCTTTGACCACCTTATGATATGCAACCACCTCTTAATAAATCCATATGCAATTTTGCTCCCATTCAATTCAGACTCCATGTTTTCAACAGACTGAGCTTTCTGAAACATAAGTCTGGTTATGTCTCTTCCTCTACTTAAATATTCTTCAATGATTACCCCTTGTCCTCAGGATAAAACTCCATGGGAATTGCAGAAAACAAAAACCACATTTCCTATTTTAAGCAGAAAGAGTTTTAACCCAGGGAATAAGGGGTTTACAAATTAGTTACAAGGGCTGAAGGAGTGGGCTCTAGGCCAGGTTTCCAGGAAGGAATCCCAGAGATACAACAGAATTTGCCCACCAAAGGCACTGCTGCCACAGCCACAAATAAGAATAGGAAATCAGGAGGTTACCACACAAACTGTTAACTTCCAAATATATTGCTGTAGTTGTAATCTCAGGACCAGGAAATCACTGCCACCATAACAGCCTCTCAATACCTACAAAGGGCTAGAGATTAGATACTGGGAAAATGCAAAATCTTTACCACCATGCTTGCAAACAGATATGGCCAAAAGCAGCAGAAAGATAGACTACCTCACTTCTGCTTTCCAAATCTCATGGGAGGACATCTGATTGATGGAGTCTATCTACTACAAGAGATTCAGGGAAGTCAGATTTTTAGGTTTTCAGACTGTGAAGTAGAGAAAGGCTCTCTAAAATGAGGTTAGAATTAAATAAAGCTACTCCTCAGATGTACCAAAAACGTCAACCTAATTTTCTAGTCCTCTCTGTCATTCTCCCCACTATTCCTACCATGAATCCTTCAGTTCATCCATGATGAATACTTGCATTTCTCCTAGAAGCCTAAATACTTTAGAGCCTCTGTATATTTGCTTACCACAGCCATGGAATGCCCTTTCCTTCGTCTTCAGATTCTGCAAACACCACTCATTCTTCATGATCCATGTTAAACATCATCTCCTCTGAAATTTTCAGTCCAAAGTAATTTCTTCCTCCTCTCTGAATCCTCTAACTATTTATTGGTTACTACTGTCATTAAATCTATTCCCCTTGTGTTTTAGTGTTGGGTGTGACAACACTAGACTGAGAGGTCCAAAATGACAAAAACTGTCTTGTTCTTTGATATCCCCTCTACCCAGCCCAGGGCCTAAAATATACAACCAATGTATACTGACAGAATGAATCTGTTGAGCAGAGCTGGAATTCTTTCAAACCAGACCTGCTCATAAAGCGAAGGAGACCCATCTATACTAATAAATTGTTTACAAACAGGTTATGAATGCCAAATCCATTAAAGCAGAATGAAGTAATTACACAACAGAACAGATAGTTGGTATCCCATAATAAGGGGATAATATAAAGCATAAAACCTCTCCCTTGCTCTCTTTTCTCAGAGGACTCTAGAATGTGGAACTCATCAAGCTTACGTACCAAACAGAAGCAAGTCAAATGCCTAGCCTGTTATTTCTATATCTCCCTCTTGTGGTAGTTAGGGAGACTTCATTTTCTTTTACAGTAGTCACAATTAGAATTTAATAGAAACAAGACACGCTTCATTAAAAAAAAAAACAAAACTGCAACATTCATGTGGTTTGAAGTATATTAATCCAACAAGTTTCAGTTATCTGTGTCTCCTTAAAGTCTTAGCATGAACAATATAGACAAGAAGAGTATGTATAAAACATTCCAGTGGGTCTTTTCCCCTCGGTGGGAATTGACCACAAGGATAATGTTGCTTTGATAAAGGTCAAGTCTGCCATACTCCATGAAGCCATACACAGTCACCTCTGCCAGTTCAGGGTCTCCTTTCTCTGAATTTTTCTACTGTACTTAACGTTTTTGTTCAGAAAAGATTTATTGAGTATCTGTTCAATATACTTTTAGAACAGAAATGAAATAAACCAAGACCCTACCCCTTAGGGGTTCACCATCTGGTAGAGGAGATAAGCCACATGCCTGATAACTGTAATAAAAGGAAGAGAATAAAGAACCAGATTCAGTGGTTCTTACCATGGGTAAGAAATTTACATGTGGAAGATTTTTCAGATATGTTCCTAACTACCTTAAGATTCTAAAATAGCATTTTAAAAGAGCATCCCAAGTGATTCTGATATGCACATCCCCTTTCCCCTTTATGAACCACTGAACTAGGAGTTCAAAAGACATTACTTTCTGGATGGGGGAGTAGGTACCAGGGTGACTTTCGGAAGGAAGCGACAGCAAGTTTAGTGCTACATAGTTCTGAGAAACAGGGGTGCAACCTCTAATATCTACAGAGACCAGGCAGGTAATGCAAATAAATGAAGCATTCTGTGTCAAGTTGACCTCAGGGAGCAGTGGGAACTATGGCTAGCTGGAAAGCTCCTGTTCCTTTTCACATGGAATAGTTACCTCTTAGCTCCAGCCATGCAAATGAACAAGCCTAATGCTGCTGTATCTTTCACCTTTTCAGAAGACATCATACATTTGGAACTTTGTGTTGAACGGGCAGTTCATTCAAAACAGTTTAAAGCACTAAGTAGCTCCACACGGCTCAGGCAAAACCAAACATTGATGTGGGCTATATCAGGCTTCCAGGCTGTTGAACCCACAAGCTTTCAGGCTCTGTGCTACGTGCTGGAATACACACAACAGTGTTCCTGCCAGCAGAGTGTCCACAGCCCAGAGGATGTTGATAAGAAAATAGATCATAACTGTCTCGTGTAACCAGGGCCTCAGAGCACTGTGAGAGCAGAAAGGAGATGACCCTCACTTCTGAGTGGATTATGAAAAGATTCAGAGAGGCAGGGACGTGCGAGTTCAACCTAGTAGAATAAGTAAGCCTCTTCCAGGTGGGCAGCTGGGAAGAGATGGGCAAAAGGAACAGCATTTGTAAAGCCTCGGAAATACGAAAGTGTTTTTCCTAAGGAAAACCATAAACTCCCCCCAAGCAATATACATCTTTTTTCCCCCATAGTGCACTCTATCCAAGGGCACACATGGAAGATTCTCCAAAAACAGTTCTTGACAAATTTTTAGGCTCACAGTTATGAGACACATTAATATTAAATAGGTCTCCCTAGTGAGAGAATGATCTGTAGCAATTATCATGATCTCAAAGAGCCCCAAACCTTTGATTTGTGCCAATGTACCATGATGTAACAAGGCCCCTAAGATTAGGAAGAAAAGGAAATTTAGAAATCATGAAATTCCCTTCCCAAACCACACCTAGCTAATCTTCAGTTGCTCACAGGTTGATGATCTAGTAATAAGAAATTCATATTCTTGGCAGTTCTCTCTCCCTCCTCGTTTATTCTTTCTTGTCTTGTTCTCTGATCCTATTGCCTCTACCAGAAAACCAGTTAGGAGCCAGACATTTAGCTCATCCATTTTGCTATATATTAATAACTTTCAGATAAGAGCTGAAAGGGGACATATCAAACTCACCAGAGATTTCTGTACTTTCTGAGAATTTTGGCCATTATGTTCTTCTAGTCCCCCATTACTATGGATAAATTGAGTCAGCTAAACATTCAGAGTCCAAGAGGACTGATGCTTCAGACTGCCTAGTCAAAGGATGTTGAGTCAGAACTCCCTTCACCAGAGAAGCCAGGACTCCTAAGCCAAAATGCAATTTCTTCACTTAGGCTATGGACAACTCTACTTGTTCCCAGGAGGACCAATACAGCTAACTGCTTTCTAAGAGGAATGGATGTGATTTCAAACTGTGCTTGTCTGCAAACAACAGAGTTTGGAAATTCGTATTATTTTGTGTGACGAGCAAGAAATAGAAACAGAAAAATATATTGCCATGCAATGTACTACGGAGAAACGCTGAGGAGTAATGCAAAAGCAGAAGAGGTGAAAATCTTTTCTATCTCAGTTTTCCAAAGGCTGTTAGTCTATAAGCGTTAAGGGAACAAAAGGAAAAATCTTCCTGTTTGAAAATAGCCTGAAATATTCACCATCTGGACCTTTACCTTTACCTATTTTTTTGGCTCATAAATCTCACCCAGGGAAAATATTTTTCTCTCTTTCTATTCCTTCTCCAACCCCCAATTTATATAGTCCTCTGCAATTTCCCTCAACATCATTTACTAAATATATCATAACATACTCTTTCCCTGAGGCCACCATTTCAAGAGACACCTTCCCCCAGTGTGGGAATTTCTCAAATAAATCACCCCCTTACCTCAATATATTTAGTGCTGGGAACACATTGGTGAAGGTTATAAAAGCCAAAATTCTACTTTGAAATGTCAACATATTTGGTGTGTAGGCTTAAGGTACAGAATGACTCCTAAGGGCAAAGTCAATCACCTCTTTGGTTTGTTGAGTCTCCAGAACTATTTTACAAATGTTTTTGTTAAAATAATAACCCTCCCTCCCCCCAAGTAAAAGCTGTGCCAAGCACTCTTTCCCTTCATGTGGTTTTGGGAGAAAATTCAACCCATATATTTTTGTCTTACTTAAACTCAGATCATTACAAGTTTTAGGCACTCCTTGTCCCTCAGCCAAGACCTTCGGCTATCTGCATAAATATAAATCAATACCACAGCATGAGCACTTCTTTGAGACTCAGATCCTCACGTTTGAGGCAAGGTTATGTTGTGAAACCAACATCTCCTTATTTCTACTTGTTCCTGCCTAGGCCGGGGGTTTGCAAACCATAGCCTGTGGGACAAATCTGACCCACAGTCTGTTTTGTATAACTTACGAACTAAGAATGGATTTTACATTTTTAAACGACTGTGAAACAAAATTTTTTTAATTAAAAAGCACACAAAGAATCATATGTAACCTTGAATGTACATGGCCCACAAGCCTGAAATATTCACCATCTGGACCTTTACAGAAAAAAATATGCCAACTCCCGATCTAGACAAATAGACATCTCTCTGTTGTTTAGGTTCTTGTCAAATGTTTAAACACAGGTAACGAGTTATCTTTACTTACACAAATCACAGTCAAAACAGATTGTTTAATGGAGGAAAGCTGTTTTATATTTGATTTTGTGATATATTTCAGATACTGTCTTAATTGGGGTTCACCCAGAAGCAGCCCACAAGACAAAGATTCATGTGTAAGAGGTATTTGAGAGATGACCCCAGGAAACACTAGGGGGAAGAGAGGAGGTGGGGAAGGACAGGGAAGCTGCCAATACAAGATCTGTTATCACGCAAGTTTCCTATTGTGACTAAATGAAGTTCCAACCTGCAGGCAAGCTTCAGCTAGTGTGGGACAGGAATCTCAGAGTTATTCCATATGTGAGGTAAGGGAGCTAGGGCACTGACACATCACCTCCCACCAGGCTTAACTGAGAGCTGCTTCTAGAAACTGGTAATTCTCTAGACATTCCAGCTTTGGACACGGCAGCAGCGTGGCCTCCAGTCATGAGAGGAAGCCTTCAAGCAGAGACATGTAGATGCTAGTGGTTTGAAGAGGCATGAGTGGGCAGTGAGAACATCTGCTACATTCCATCCTTTGCAATGTCCCACATTTTAAGTGAACTCCATGCTGTCACTGCTTCTCCAAGGAGGCCACAATTCCTTTTCTTTCCACTTTTATTGAGATATAATTGAGATATAACATTATATACATTTAAGATAAACAGCGTATTGATTGGATACATTCATATCCTGCAAAATGATGACTAGCATAGCATTAGCTAACACGTGCATCCAATTTCTGAAACAAAACTTACAACAGGAGGGTTAGGGGGGGAGAAACTAAAGTCTCCACCTCCACAAACGCTGTTTTCATCTGCCTCCTCTACCACCCACGATAATTCCTCCTCACCCTTAGGCAGCACCTTTGTTGGTCTAGATTGCTTTCATCCCCTAGAGTCTAAGCTCCTGGTAAAGATGCTCTTGGCAGGCTGTGGTTACTAGCATTGCTTTGCCAGTTCACGATGAATACTGGGCTTGAATACACCTAGAGGTAACTCAGTGATTCGCCTGAGTTCCAGATACACTCCTCTCTGTCCCCATTACAAAGCAGGAATCTTATCTCTGCATGGTAATCAGGGCCACCTGTCACTGATAGTATAGTACAGTACAGTACAGTATAACTCATGTCTTGGCCCGCCTGTCTACATGCATGAGGAGCCCACAATGCCCAGGCTGCAATCATAGCTTTAGGATTCGTGGAACCATTAATGTGTCCCTGAGTAGAAGTGCCCCCCACCTACTCCCTCTGGAAACCAGAACCTCTTGTTCAGTAGAGACTAAGTTTGTGCAGCTGGGAAGCACAAATTCCCCAAAGAGGTCACAGGGGATGATGATAAGGTAATCATTCCTACTTCCACATCTTGTTTTCTAGATTCATGTTCTCTAGTTATCAAGACACAACACCTTAGAGTGGACATCAGTTCAAAAAATATATAACACCATGAAAAGTAGTAGCCCAACACTACAGGGTTTATTTGCCAAGCTGGCTCCTTAGCTGTGATTTAGATTCTACCAGGTAGCATGTCTTGAATGGGGTGGAATATTTTAAGACCAGTGGACCCTATGGTGGTCACGTGCTGTCACATCTTCCTCCTTGAAAAATGGGTTGCTTAACACAAGGTGGTGCAGGATCCTATGATAATAAATCAGACAGTAAGCACATGATCCCTCTGGGGCTTCAGAGAGATATGCCAACCAAGCCACTCTAGGCAGAGAAGGTGCTATGGTCTGAATGGTTGTGTCCGCCAAAAATTAATATGTTTAAATCCTAAACCCAAAAGGTGATGGTATTAGTAAATGGGACCTTTGGGAAGTACTTAAGTCATGAGGATGGAGCCCTCAAGAATAAGATTAACAGTTTTATAAAAGAGATTCCATAGAGCTCACTAGCATCTTCCACGATGCGAGGACAAAGCAAGAAGTCACCAGCTATGAACTAGAAAGAAGGGCCTCACTCAACTATGCTAGCGCTATGATCTCAAGCTTCCAGCCTCCAAAACTGTGAGCAATAAATTACTTTGTAAGATACCCAATCTGTGGCATTTTGTAATAGCAGCCCAAACAGACTAATACAGGACAAACCCATACCTAGAATATGTACCCGTACAAGGAAAATGAATTTCTGTCCTCTCTAGGTAGAAGGGGTCCAATATAATCATCTTGCTAGCAAGTGCCTAATTGATTTCCTCAAAAAAATGGTACCATAAAGAGAGCTTGGCATTGGTCTCTCCTGCTGACATTTTGGACAATCTGCAGTAGCAGGTGGATCAGCCTTGGTAAAAGGGAGCTCATGTTGTTGGGCCTACACAGCGCCTCCATCCCCTCCACTATGGCCGCTTTAGTCATGAGTCCATTGTGCAAGCACTGGTGGCCACAAGGATGAAACTTCGCTGGGCATCTATGGACAAGTCATCTATTCAACCTGGTTGTTCAGTGCCACCTCTGCAGTGGATGTTCTCCAGTGAGCACCCATGTGAGACACAAAGATCTGCATGCTTTGTGCCCACTCCCATAGGACTATCTACATGCCTCTTTTCTACATCTCTTTGCTCTCAATCTTTCAATCTTTCTCCTTCCAGGCTCCTGACTAAGCTGCAAACCCACTCACCATTTCCAGGAATTTATGTATATCTCTACTTCAGGTCACTTCTTGTGGCCCACCAAGTTGATGGTCAGGTACATGGCTCTGTCCACTGAGAGAATTTCCCCTCACCACTGTCTTCCAGGGCCACCCCTGAAGGTGGCTTTAATGCAACAACGGTCCATACTGAAACAACCCTTTTTTTTTTTTTTTTTTTTTTTTTTTTTTTTTGCGGTATGCGGGCCTCTCACTGTTGTGGCCTCTCCCGTTGCGGAGCACAGGCTCCAGACGCGCAGGCTCAGCGGCCGTGGCTCATGGGTCTAGCTGCTCCGCGGCATGTGGGATCTTCCCAGACCGGGTCACGAACCCGTGTCCCCTGCATCGGCAGGCGGACTCTCAACCACTGCGCCACCAGGGAAGCCCTGAACCAACCCATTTTTGATCCAGGTCTGGATACTTTCTTCCTCCATCATTTAGTCATTGCGAACTCCCTGAAGCCCCAGGCATGAGCTAAAGAAGAGACATCAGTACAACAGGGGTAGATGACATGAGAGTCTGGGCCACCTGTTCACTCAGCTGTGCCCTCTGGACATGCTCAGGCCTGATCCTGAATATATAATCTCCATCATACAATGGATTACTACTGTGTTCTCCTGACTTTATTACTTAATAGGTCTGACAATACCCAACTCATCCTAAGTAGTTCCAATTACATAATCACTAAATGTCCTCCATGAGGCTGAGGAGATTGCCAGGAACTGCATCTCAAACAACGAATGCTTTCCCGCTGCAGATGGCATGGCTTTGCTCCAGGGGTCTGTGCTCTGACTCTCCTATTGGGGCTTGCCAGAGACCTTGTCACAGATACCTCTAATAACTGGGGATCTGCTGAGTCATATGGCCCAATCAGCTGTACTGAACATGTACAGAAAACTGATACCACTATAGAGACCTCACTTTCTTTGCACCCCATTCAAAACCAGCAGCCTTATGAGTCACATAATAAATGAGCTGGAACAACATTTCCAAATGTGATCTATACCATCTCTAAAATCTGCCTACCAAGTCCATGCTTCTCTTCTAGAGGCAGGAGATACAGCTGATTTGGGGAGAGTTTATCTCTAACCCACTCTCTGCATGTGTCTTACCAGAGCATCCAGAATACTCGTCACCTCCTGTTCCTCAAGTCCAATTAACATGATACTCCAATATTAGAGTAAGATACTACAATATTAAAATGCCAACAATGACGTGCCCCCAATTTTAATATAAACCTGCATTACCAAATTCTTACGGAGTATTTAAAGTCCAAAAATTAAATTTCCATAAAGCCTCAAGTAATTAAAGTTTCAAGTTATATTATCTTTCCCTTGTGAGTTAAAAGTCCTAAGAAACTAAAGTCCAAATTCAGTCTCCCCACGTTCCTCTTCTGGTCAGTTGAGTCTGGGAGTTGTCAATGCCTAGGTGAAGTTAGGAATCCTCTAACAGCAAGAGATCAGTGATCTCTCCCTGTAATGGATGTAGTTTTTCAGGACCTCCGAAGTTAAATTAGACCAATGCTAAGTCTTTATTGCACCTGAATTCTTAAAGTTCAGTTAGTTAGGCCATGCACTGGCCTTACCCCACCACATTTAGAAAACAAGCCAGTCCCCTTGAGTAATATGCCCAAGGTCACACAGCACCAAGATGCAAATCCTAGGAAGCCCTCCTCTGCCCACCCCACCCCCAGAGCCTGTCATCCTACCCACCATGCTCTCCTTGCTGGTTTCACTCTTGCCAAGATGCGAGTTAATCTACGCCAGGGCTCTAGAATACGTGATCTATGAGCTCAAGCTCATTTGGACTTTAAATTCATCAGGAGGTTAATTTTGGCACATGTATTTAGCACTATATATTCAACCATATCTTAAGGGGAAAATACATTGTCTTCCCCCTTAGAGAATAATGCAGTTTTCTTTGAAAACCAGCAACTACTGTCATGCGATGTTATTTGAGGAAGCTTTCTTCCCCATCTGGTATATTTAAAGCATCCTAATTTCCATTTCCTCTTTGAAGGCCCAGATTCTGGCACCCCAGGATTGGACGGAGTGTAGGCCCTATCCAGTGACATAGCATGTACATTCTCTTGTGAGCAGTCATTTTTAGTGTTTTACCACAGTGGCTTTTTTTTTTTTTGGTCTGACCCTTAGTAAAGCATTTCTGAGGCCTAGGAAACAAACTCCCAGGGAATGTTTTTCCTTCATTTGTAATTAACTAACCCAGGGTCGACTTGGGACAAAATGATGGTTGATGACTTTTAAGCCTGAGTACAAGCCACACGAACCCAACTGTAGCCTTCTCACATTACCCTCCTCAGGCCTAAATTCAGAATGCATGGGGGGCAGCCAGTCTAGTGCTGTCTATCTAGACATGGGCACTGACAATTTGGAGCCAGCTCTTTGGTATTCCAGATCACATACAGAACCCAGCTGACTTTTGCTTTACAAACAGCAAATACTGTTCTGCTTCCAGTGCGCAAAAGGTCTGTATTTACAAAGATGCTCCTCTATATATTCTAATATTGGTTTCAGTTATACCTGTATCACTCATATTCAAGCAACAGGCTGTACCCTAAGGCTACTCAAGCCTACTGAAAACGTCCCCCCACCCCGACATGGCAGCTGCTTCGAGGACACATATATCTCTTAGGGGATGCTCACGGCTAAAAAGAAAAGGCTGGGGTATGCATGTACAGTTTCTCTATCTAAAATTGCCAGTCATGTAAGTCAACACTTCTCCATCCCACTAAGTGAGAAGTCAGTGAAGAGACTGAAGACAGTCCAATAGGGCAATGAAGAGTGGAGATTCCTCCATATGGAAAGAAAGTCTATGATTAGGAAATAAGCATTTCATCCTGAATAGGACTAAGAAGTTTCCTGGGAAGAATACTGGAAAATACAGTTTTGCTGTTGCTTGAAGATTTAAAGACCGTGACATGAGAAAAGAGTCCCTGCGCTCAAGAGAAAACAAGAAGAAACACATGGATTGGTTAGTATCTACGGGAAGTAATAGCATATTTTGTAGTTAAATTACACACACATGTACACTCTACCCCTAACAGCTGTTATAAATTTAACCAGAACTTTAAGGTAGTCAAGGGAAGGAAAAGGAATAAAAGGACAATTGGGTCTCCCTTCTTTGTTCAAAACAGGCAAATCTTAGAAACCAGAACTGATGAAGAATAGCTTCTGCCAATGAATCATAAGATGACATTCATGACCGAACACATTTTATCAGCGTGTGAGAATTACCAAATCCCCCATCTTCTCATAGCCCCTTTGTCACATGACAAAGGGAAGGTATTAATGTCTTCTCTATCTACCTCACAAGACTGAGTGAAACTCAAAATGAAATAAAGAAGGGCTTGGTAAAGTGTAGAACGAGCCACATGTGTTCACTGACATTCCTCTTTCCCATGCAAGGGATGAGTTTGGTCTCTTCATTAGCTGCTCGGTGGTTGGGTGGCTGCTTTATTTCAGTCTGTGCTTGTCCGTCGGCCTGACCCAGAATTTCCCGTTTATTTCTAAATACAAAGACTTTTGACCACCGCAAATCCCTACCTGGATTCTAAACTTTTGTAATATTCTGTCTCTTTTTCTCTTTCCTTGAGGCAGATACAAATTAGATTATCTGTTTAGGTGGCTTCTTGGCATAGAACTAGCTCTTGCTTTCTCAATCTCATTGGGTGCTATTTCAATCTTGGCACTTGTCTCCTTACTTCAAGTGTGAAGGCAATAAAAAGAACAAAGGTAACCACAATTTACTGAGCCAGACATTGTGTTAAACACGCCATATAAATTACCTCATCTAATCCTCACACCAGTTCTAAGGGGAGCAAAATCTCTATTTTATACAAGAGCAAACGATGGCAAGTTATCCATAATTAGTGAACTGCTTACC
>NW_020185324.1:7396996-7435645 GCF_003031525.2 Neophocaena asiaeorientalis asiaeorientalis | reverse complement strand
GCTTCCCCCCCCCCGCCGCCCCCCCCCCCCCACAAATTTACCAAGACTTATGGTAGATCTGCAGAGATCTTGCATAGAATCACTGGTACTTCTCTTGTGGAACCCTTTCTTAGTCCATAGTAGAGTCTCATTAGCTCATGAGCTAAATCTACACGGCCATCTGACCTCCTTCCTTACCTGGACATTAATCTTTATAGTGAGCCCACATTAGAGGAATTCTCCTCCTTGTGTTATGCAGGGTAAAATGCTATTTTTAAATCTGGCTGCTGTTTGAGCCAGTTGCTCTTAGAGGACAGTAGAATTCCTCTTGAAGGCAAAATTGTTCTTCTGGAGGGGAGGCTGTGTTTATGAAATGTATAACTATAGTCTAGTCTGGATGAAAAATGAGAAAAAGGAATAAAGTCTCTTGTTCTTTGCTTACAAAGTCTCATTAAATGAGGAAATCTTGGACCTTGGAGATCATTTAGTATAACTTTTTACTTTTATATATAAGGAAACTGGGACCTAGTGATATTAGGGTGACTCTCCAAGGTCACAGCTAGTGAATGACAGGAATCCTTTTATTACACCAAAAGCTCTCCCATTCAACAACCTTCACTGTAGGTGCTTTCAGGGGACACAAGAATAAGGAAAACACATTCCCTAACTAGCAGGAATAAATCAAGAACTTACACAGCTACAATTAAAAGAATAGTAAGATATGTGCCATCTCACTAATGTAAATACTACTATGGGTTTCAAAAGTAAAGAGCTCAGTTAAGTTGTAGACAGATGTTCCATAGACAAAGAGGCATTTAAGACTAGAAGATTAGACAGGTGTACTAGTATGTTATTTTTAATTGAAAGCAACAGAAAACCCTACTAAAACTGGCTTAAATAATTAGGAACTGTATTTGTTCAGCAACAAAAATCCAGAGGTAAAGCAGGCTGCTCAGCTGTTTGTCTCACTGACTCCATGATATCTTCTGTTCAATAATACTTCTATCCCACTGCCCTCACTAACAGTGTCTTTCTAAGTCTGGTTCCCCTTATGACCAAAAGATGATTTTGGCAGCGATAGGGGCTATAAGCTTCTTTTTGGTCACAGTGGAAAATAAGTACCGCCGCCCCAATCATGGGCCAAAGTTATTTCTTTTCTTTCTTATTGAGCCAAAGTGTGGGTCACACTGTGCCCACTCTGGTCACTTGGGCCATGGTCCCTGAGCCAATTACCATCCGTTCCATCCCTCCTCTATTACAGATAATTTCCCATTGCTATACAGTAGGGTGAATGGATGCTGGGAAGTCAACGACGTTACCTCTTTAACAGGATTTCACAAGAAAAAGTAGGAAGTGGGACAATCCCAGTAGAGGGAAGAACAAGAATAACGGCATAAGTGTGAAATCAAATAAGAACAGTGTTTAGGTAGAGAAAAACAAAATGATTAGAGCAGGGACCTTGGTTCTTCCACTATTTAGAGTTAGATAATAAGAGAAAGAATAAACATAATTTCCTGAAAGATAAAAAATACTTATGAGAGATCAAAAAATATAAGAATAGAGAAGTAAATGATACATTTGTCTGGATCAGTACTTCTCAGCTGAAGGCCACAGTCCCCAGGGAGCATTTGAATATATAAGAAGGCATTTATTCCTTTGTTGTTGTTTTTCTTGTCCTAATAACTAGGGGTGCAATTGACAAAAATGTTCACACTGAAATATATTGTGTTAAATACAGTTTTCTCGTATTCTCCATTTCAAAATAGTTATCCCAAGACTTTTCTATTTAATGAAGTAAAAAAAATTATGATGAATTTATATCAAAACCAGATTTCATATAAGCAATTGGATCAATTTGTATAAAAATGAGATTCCATATCAGTGATTAGATCAATTTATATAAAGAACATGATTTTGTATCAGTGAATAACTATTCTATCTCATAGCTATAAATTACATCTGAAATCTATAGCAAAATTTCCATCAATTTGGTGACATGGACTCATTAGTTCTGTTTAGTTTTCCTTGTGTACATTTAATAAAAGGTACTGACTGGAGAAAAAAAAAGAAGAAAGGCATAATGGAAGGGAAGCTCAAAGCATGGGTACGTGAGTCTGCCTGTAGCCTAGAATATACACAGGGAGACATCCTCAGAAGTGGAAGAAAAACTTGTAATCATAGGTTCGGTCCACACTATTAAGGGATTTGAGCATCAAGGTGAGCTAATTTGTTAGTCACTTAGGGATTATTGAACTTTTTTAATAAGATGGAACAAATAAACAGAAAATTACTCATAAAAGACATATCTGAAAATTATTTTCAGAATGATTTGGAGTGAAAAGCGATCAATTAGGTGAGTAATATATTATACCAGATTAAATGCATTAAAGCCCTAAATGTGTCAGGGTGACGGCGGGGGGGGGGAACCCAATAATAGAAACCTTGAAGAGGTAGAGTCTAAGGGACTTCCTGAGTGATTGGATATAAGGAGGAAATAAAGGCAAAGCTGAAAATAACTCAGAATCCGAGAAGACAGGAGTGGGAGTTGGTCGCAAGGTGTTGAGGAGAGAGAGAATGAGTTCCATTTCAAAATTCTAAGGCATTATATGGAGCCTTCCAGCAAGTGGTTAGAATTTGGGTCTGAGATTTGGGAGAGAGGTGAGAATTGAATCTATGGGAGCATGCCAGGGAGAGGGTGAGAGAGCAGAGGGAAATGAGAAGGGGCCAAATACGCACCTCAGGTGGCACCTGCATCCTATGAACAAACATGAACTAGGAGCTAGAGAAGGTGCCTGAGAGGACAGAGAGACAGAAGGACAACCAGGGTGACAGGAGCTATGAGCGAGCATTCCAAAGTGAGGCAAGAGCTGAAGTACTGGTGTGCCACGTGAAGGTTAAGTAGAATGAAGAGTGAGCAAAAGCCTACTCCCTGAGGTGATGTGAGGGCATCTAGTTACATTTCAGGGAGTGTTTTTTAGCATAAAGAAAATGGTAGCATGAAAGGTACATTAATTTGGTGGTTAGAAAAGTTTGATGCTATTTCCTATGAATTCTGTTACAATCTCTAGCACTCTCAGCTGTGTCTCCATTTACATATCTCACACTTGTCCCTGAATACCTCAAGAGATGTGACCATGCCTCGACCACCTTTGGGTCACCCATTTGTAACTCAGAGCTGGTGCTCAAGACCTGTAAGGGAATGGGAAGCAAAAGGAGCAGACATCTGATGAGAGAGAGCAAACAAAAGGAGAGGGTTAGTTCAGAGAAGTGACTGTAAAAATAGCCTACAGGCGGAGGTGTTTGGCAAGAAGGAGGCACACTCAGAGGAGAACAAGAAGAAAATTTTAGAGATAGGAAAGGGGCTTCCTCTGGGCAGCCTTATTCTCTAAGGATGTAAGGTAAGATGTGGGACTGGAAGGAAGAAAAAGGAATGAGGTGGTGCCACCCAGAAGATGTCAGAATTCAGGTCACAGCTGGCCACTGCTCTACTTCCATCGTTGGCTAGGCCTGTCATACATTTGTCTGTCTTTTCATCTTCTCTTTATTATATTTTTATTGCTCTCTTCAGAGTCACCTTCACATCCCTTCAACGCTCCATAGTTGAAGTCTGGGGGTTGGAGATCCAGGCCTTTCTCCTGTGTACAGTAGCTTTTAGATGTCCACTTTGACAAAAACACTGACTTCTCATCACTGTTATAGATGGAACTGTGCCACCCCATTCGTGTGTTCAAGTCCTAACAGCCAATACGATAGGATTTAGACATGGAGCCTTTGAGAGGTAATTAGGATTAAATAAGGCCGTAAGGGTGATGCCCCAATCCAATGAGATTAGTGTCCTTCTGGAAGGAGGAGGACACATGAGCAAGCTCTCTCACTATCTCTCCACACACAGAGAAAAGTACATGGGGACACACACAGACAGGGCCCATCGGTAAGCTTGGAAGAGAGCTCCCACCAGAAACTGAATTTGCCAGCACCTTGATCATGAACTTCTAGCTTTCAGAATCATGAGAAAATAAATTTCTGTTGTTTAAGCTGTGATCTTTGTTAGCACAGACCAAGCTGACTGATACCCGTGCCAATAAAGTAACAAGGTTTATTTACCAGGCTCAGAAGATACCCCAGATCAGGAGTGCTTGGGCCTGAGTTCTGTCCCTGGGCCCTAACTAACTCGGAGGCATTGGATCAGTAACTTAACCTCTCTGAGCTTCAGGTGCAGCATCCAGAGGATGAGGACACTGAACTAAATCATCTCAGAGGTTCTTTCTAATTCTTCTTCTTTATGATTCTGAGAAGCAATTTCAGTGTTGGAAGGTTGGTTAGCATTGTCAGGTCCCCAAATGGCCACATTATCTCCATTACTAGGACAGAAGATGTTCAGGGGACTGGTCTAGAGAACTTTTAAAATACTTTTCTAGTGCAAAGACACCAATATCTGATAAGGTTGTTGGCAGTTCCAGACAAGGTAAAGTCAAGAAAAAGCATGACAGGAAAAAACCGTCATTCAGACAAAATACCATCAATTTTAATAAGTGAATTGCAGAGAGAGACCTTCAAGATGGCAGAGGAGTAAGACGTGGAGATCACTTTCCTCCCCACAAACACATCAGAAACACATCTACACGTGGAACAACTCTTACAGAACACGTACTGAAAGCTGGCAGAAGACCTCAGACTTCCCAAAAGGCAAGAAACTCCCCATGTACCTGGGTAGGACAAAAGAAAAAACAGAGACAAAAGAATAGGGATGGGACCTGCACCTCTGGGACGGAGCTGTAAAGGAGGAAAAGTTTATACACGTTAGGAAGTCCCTTCACTGGCAGAAATGAGGGGGTGGGGTGGGGGGAAGCTTTGGAGCCACAGAGGAGAGCACAGCAACAGGGGTGCAGAGGGCAAAGTGGAGAGATTCTCGCACAGAGGATTGGTGTCAACCAGCACTCACCAGCCCAAGAGGCTTGCCTGCTGGGAGCTGAGGCTCCGGCTTTGGAGGTCAGACGCCAGGGAGAGGACAGGGGTCGGCTGCGTGAACACAGCCTGAAGGGGGCTAGTGCACCACAGCTAGCCAGGAGGGAGTCCAGGAAAAAGTCTGGAACTGCCTAAGAGGCAAGAGAACATTGTTTCGGGGTGTGTGAGGAGAGGGGACTCAGAGCACCGCCTATATAAGCTCCAGAGACGGGTGCGAGCCGTGGCTATCAGCACAGACCCCAGAGACGGGCATGAAATGCTAAGGCTGCTGCTGCAGCCACCAAGAAGCCTGTGTGCAACCACAGGTCACTATCCACACCTCCCCTCCCAGGAGCCTGTGCAGCCCGCCACTGCCAGGGTGCCGGGATCCAGGGACAACTCACCCGGGAGAACGCACGGCACACCTCAGGCTGGTGCAACGTCATGCCGGCCTCTGCCGCCGCAGGCTCGCCACGCACTCCGTGCCCCTCCCTCTCCCCGGCCTGAGAGAGCCAGAGCCCCCGAATCAGCCGCTCCTTAAACCCCGTCCTGTCTCAGTGAAAAAAGATGCCCTCAGGCGACCTACATGCAGAGGCGGGGCCCAATCCAAAGCTGAACCCCAGGAGCTGTGCGAACAAAGAAGAGAAAGGGAAATCTCTCCCAGCAGCCTCAGGAGCAGCAGATTAAATCTCCACAATCAACTTAATGGACCCTGCAACTCTGGAATACCTGTATAGACAACAGATCATCTCAAAATTGAGGTGGTGGACTTTAGGAGCAATTGTAGACTTGTGATATATATATTTTTTTTACTTTTTATCTTTTTGTGACTGTGTATGTGTATGCTTCTTTGTGTGATCTTGTCTGTATAGCTTTGCTTTTACCATTTGTCCTACGGTTCTGTGAGTCCATTTTTCTCTTTGTTTGCTTGTTTTTTTAAGCATAGTTTTTAGCTCTTGTTATCACTGGTGGATTTGTTTTTTGGTTCAGTTGCTCTCTTCTTTCTTTCGTTTTTTTCTTTTATTTTTTCTTATTAATTTTTAATTTTTTAATTTTTAAGAATTTTTTTATTTCAATAACTTAATTTTTTTCTGCCCTTCTTTCTTTTTTTCTCCCTTTTCTTCTGAGCCGTGAGGCTGACAGGGTCTAGGTGCTCCAGCCAGGTGTGAGGCCTGTGTCTCTGAGGTGGGAGAGCCTAGTGGAGGACATTGGTCCAACAGAGACTTCCCGGCTCCATGAAATATCAAAAGGCGAAAGCTCTCCCAGAGATCTCCATCTCAACGCTGACACCCTATGCCAAGCAACTAGCAAGACAGGAACACAACCCCACCCATTAGCAGAGAGGCTGCCTAAAATCATAATAAGGTCACAGACAACTCAAAACACACCACTGTACGAGGTCATGCCCATGAGAAAGACAAGATCCAGCCTCATCCTCCAGAACACAGGCACCAGTCCCCTCCACCAGGAAGCCCACACAACCCACTGAACAAACCTTACCCACTGGGGACAACAAAAACAATGGGACTATGAACCTGCAGCCTGCAAAACGGAAAACCCATACACAGTAAGTTAAGCAAAATGAGAAGACAGAGAAACACACAGCAGATGAAGAAGCAAAGTAAATACCCACCAGACCAAACAAATGAAGAGGAAACAGGCAGTCTACCTGAAAAAGAATTCAGAGTAATGATAGTAAAGATGATCCAAAATCTTGGAAATAGAATGGAGGAAATGCAAGAAAGGTTTAACAAGGACCTAGAAGAACTAAAGAGCAAACAAACAATGATAAACAACACAATAAATGAAATTAAAAATTCTCTAGAAGGAATCAATAGCAGAATAACTGAGGCAGAGAACAGATAAGTACCCTGGAAGATAAAACAGTGGAAATAACAACTGCAGAGCAGAATAACAAGAAAAGAATGAAAAGAATTGAGGACAGTCTCAGACACCTATGGGACTACATTAAACACACCAACATTTGAATTATAGGGGTCCAAGAAAAAGAATAGAAAAGGAAGGGACTGAGAAAATATTTGAAGAGATTATAGTTGAAAACTTCCCTAATATGGGAAAGGAAATAGTCAATCAAGTCCAGGAAATGCAGAAAGTCCCAAACACGGTAAATCTAAGGAGAAACACTCAACGACAGATATTAATCAAACTAACAAAAATTAAATACAAAGAAAAAAATATTAAAAGCAGCAAGGGAAAAACAACAAATAATATAAAAGGGAATCCCCATAAGGTTAACAGCTGATCTTTCAGCAGAAACTCTGCAAGCCAGAAGGGAGGGGCAGGACATATTTAAAGTGATGAAAGGGAAAATCCTGCAACCAAGATTACTCTACCCAGCAAAGATGTCATTCAGATTTGACAGAGAAATTAAAACCTTTACAGACAAGCAAAAGCTAAGAGAATTCAGCACCACCAAACCAGCTCTACAACAAATGCTAAAGGAATTTCTCTAGGCAGGAAACACAAGAGAAGGAAAAGACCTACAATAACGAACCCCAAACAATTTAGAAAATGATAATAGAAACATACATATCAAGAATTACCTTAAATGTAAATGGATTAAATGCTCCAACCAAAAGATACAGACTGGCTGAATGGATACAAAAACAAGGCCCATATATATACTGTCTACAAGAGACCCACTTCAGACCTAGGGACACATACAGACTGAAAGTGAGGGAATGGAAAAAGATATTCCATGCAAATGGAAACCAGAAGAAAGCTGGAATAGCAATTCTCATAGTAGACAAAATAGACTTTAAAATAAACACTATTACAAGAGACAAAGAAGGACACTACATAATGATCAAGTTATCAATGCAAGAAGAAGATATGATAACTGTAAATATTTATGCACCCAACATAGGAGCACCTCAATATATAAGGCAAATGCTAACAGCCATAAACAGGGAAATTGACAGTAACACAATCATACTATGGGATTTTAACACCCCACTTTCACCAATGGACAAATCATCCAAAATGAAAATAAATAAGGAAACACAAGCTTTAAATGATACATTAAACAAGATGGACTTAATTGATATTTATAGGACATTCCATCCAAAAACAACAGAATACACTTTCTTCTCAAGTGCTCATGGAACATTCTCCAGGATAGATCATATCTTGGGTCAAAAATCAAGCCTTGGTAAATATAAGAAAATTGAAATCATACTAAGTATCTTTTCTGACCACAACACTATGAGATTAGATATCAATTACAGGAAAAAATCCGTAAAAAAAACAAACACATGGAGGATAAACTATACACTACTTAATAACCAAGAGATCACTGAGGAAATCAAAGGGGAAATCAAAAAATACCTAGAAACAAATTACAATGAAAACACGATGACCCAAAACCTAGGGGATGCAGCAAAAGCAGTTCTAAGAGGCAATTTTATAGCAATATAATCCTACCTCAAGAAACAAGACACATCTCAAATAAACAACCTAATCTTACATCTAAAGCAATCAGAGAAAGATTAACCAAAAAAAGCCCAAAGTTAGCAGAAGGAAAGAAATCATAAAGATCAGACCACAAATAAATGAAAAACAAATGAAGGAAAAGAGCAAAGATCAATAAAACTAAAAGTTGGTTCTTTGATAGGATAAACGAAATTGATAAATATTAGCCAGACTCATCAAGAAAAAAAAGGAGAAGACTCAAATCAATAAAATTAGACATTAAAAAGGGGCAGTAACAACTGACACTACAGAAATATAAATGATCATGAGAGATTACTACATGCAACTATATGCCAATAAAATGGACAACTTGGAAGAAATGGACAAATTCTTAGAAAACCACAACCTTCCAAGACTGAACCAGGAAGAAATAGAAAATATAAACAGACCGATCACAAGCACTGAAATTGAAACTGTGATTAAAAATCTTCCAACAGACAAAAGCCCAGGACCAGATGGCTTGACAGGCGAATTCTATCAAACATTTAGAGAAGACCTAACACTAGCATCTATCTTTCTCAAACTCTTCCAAAATATAGCAGAGGGAGGAACACTCCCAAACTCATTCTACGAGGCCACTATAACCCTGATACCAAAACGAGACAGGGATGTCACAAAGAAAGAAAACTAGAGGCCAATATCACTGATGAACATAGATGGAAAAATCCTCAACAAAATACTAGCAAACAGAATCCAACAGCACATTAAAAGGATCATACACCATGATCAAGTGGGGTTTATCCCAGGAATGCAAGGATTCTTCAATATACACAAGTCAATCAATGTGATACACCATATCAACAAACTGAATGAGAAAAACCATATGATCATCTCAATAGCTGCAGAAAAAGCTTTAGACAAAATTCAAAACACATTTATGATAAAAACCCTGCAGAAAGTAGGCATAGAGGTAACTTTCCTCACCATAATAAAGGCCATATATGACAAACCCACAGTGAACATTGTCCTCAATGGTGAAAAACTGAAAGCATTTCCACTAAGATCAGGAACAAGACAAGGTTGCCCACTCTCACCACTCTTATTCAACATACTTTTGGAAGTTTTAGCCACAGCAATCAGAGATGAAAAGGAAATAAAAGGAATCCAAATCAGAAAAGAAGAAGTAAAGCTGTCACTGTTTGCAGATGACATGATAGTATACATAGAGAATCCTAAAGATTCTACCAGAAAACTACTAGAGGTAATCAATGAATGTGGTAAACTAGCAGGATACAATATTAATGCACAGAAATCTCTTGCATCCCTATACACTAATGATGAAAAATCTGAAAGAGAAATTAAGGAAAAACCCCCATTTACCAGTGCAACAAAAAGATTAAAATACCTAGGAATGAATGTACCTAAGGAGACAAAAGACCTGTACGCAGAAAACTATAAGACACTGATGAAAGCAATTAAAGATGATACCAACAGATGGAGAGATATACCATGTTCCTGGATTGGAAGAATCAACATTGTGAAAATCACTATACTACCCAAAGCAATCTACAGATTCAGTGCAATCCTTATCAAACTACCAATGGCATTTTTAACAAAACTAAAACAAAAATTTTCACAATGTTTATGGAAACACAAAAGACCCCGAATAGCCAAAGCAATCTGGAGAAAGAAAAATGGAACTGGAGAAATCAGACTCCCTGACTTCGGACTATACTACAAAGCTACAGTACCAAAGACAGTATGGTACTGGATCAAAAAGAGAAATATAGATCAATTGGACAGGATGGAAAGCCCAGTGATAAACCCATGCACCTATGGTCACCTTATTTTTGATAAAGGAGGCAAGAATATACAATGGAGAAAAGCCAGCCTCTTCAATAAGTGGTGCTGGGAAAACACTCCCTAATACCATACACAAAAATAAATGTTAAACGGATTAAACACCTAAATGCAAGGCCAGACACTATAAAACTCTTAGAGGAAAACACAGGCAGAACACTCTATGACATAAATCACAGCAAGATCCTTTTTGACCCATCTCGAGAAATGGAAATAAAAACAAAAATAAACAAATGGAATTTAATGAAACTTAAAAGCTTTTGCACAGCCAAGGAAACCATAAACAAGACCAAAATACAACCCTGAGAATGGGAGAAAATATTTGCAAATGAAGCAACTGACAAAGGATTAATCTCCAAAATTTACAAGTAGCTCAGGCAGCTCAATATCAAAAAAACAAATAACCCAGTGCAAAAATGGGCAGAAGACCTAAATAGACATTTCTCCAAAGAAGATATACAGATTGCCAACAAACACATGAAAGGATGATCAACATCACTAATCATGAGAGAAATGCAAATCAAAACTACAATGAGGTATCACCTCACACCGGTCAGAATGGCCATCTTAAAAAAATTTACAAAGAGTAAATGCTGGAGAGGTTGTGGAGAAAAGGGGACCCTCTTGCACTGTTACTAGGAATGTAAATTGATACAGCCACTATGGAGAACAGTATGGAGGTTCCTCAAAAAACTAAAAATAGAACTACCATACGACCCAGCAAACCCACTACTGGGCATATACCCTGAGAAAACCATAATTCAGAAAGAGTCATGTACCACAATGTTCATTGCAGCTCTATTTACAATAGCCCGGACATGGAAGCAACCTAAGTGTCCATCGACAGATGAATGAATAAAGAAGATGTGGCACATATACACAATGGAATATTACTCAGCCATAAAAAGAAACGAAATTGAGTTATTTATAGTGAGGTGGATGGATCTAGAGTCTGTCATACAGAGTGAAGTAAGTCAGAAAGAGAAAAACAAATACTGTAATACTGCATGCTAACATATATATGGAATCTAAAAAAAAAAAAGGTTCTGAAGAGCCTATGGGCAGGACTGGAATAAAGACACAGACGTAGAGAATGGACTTGAGGACATGGCGAGGGGGAAGGGTAAGCTGGGACAAACTGAGAGAGTGGCACGGACTTATATATACTACCAAATATAAAATAGGTAGCTAGTGGGAAGTAGCCACAGAGCACAGGAAGATCAGCTTGATGGTTTGTGACCACCTAGAGGGGTGGGATAGGGAGGGTAGAAGGGAGATGCAAGAGGGAGGGGATATGGGGATATATGTATAGGTATAGGTGATTCACCTTGTGATAGAGCAGAAACTAACACACCACTGTAAAGCAATTGTACTCCAGTAAAGATGTTAAAATAAAATACATTAAAATAAAATAAAGGATGAAAAAAAAAGTGAATTGCAGTCTTCTCCTCCCCTTTCCTTTGTAAATTGTGATTCAGCTATACTTTGCTTGAATTTACAGTGTAACTCCTTAACTCAGCACTGTGAACTGAGGAGTGTGCTCCAAAATACTTTACCAGCTTGTAGAACATAGTCCTTTCCTGGCAGGGTGTACTGCCATGCCCCTCCTCCATGGTTAGTTAACCAGCAGGAACTCATTTTAAGACAGAGAGGCTAGGGAGAGAGCTCTAAAGAAGCACAGTTCCAATGACACAACAGCCAGCCTGATCTTGGCAAAGGAGAGAAAAAAAAAGCGTTCCCATGGACTGAAGGTCTAAGTGTGCCAAATGTAATATTTGCTACTTTCACCTGAGTTGACTAATTCTAACCTCATCTCTTACAAATGAACACCCTATAAGAAAGGTTAACCTACTCCTATGTGTCCCCCTTTACCATGTTTTTGCTGTTTATACTCATTTTACCCCATAACTAATATGAATGAGGCAAGTGAAGCTATCATTTTCCAAGGAGCAAACAAACTCATGATGAACAAAATGGTGGCACTTTAAAATCACGTGTCAGAGCAGCCACTGTCCCAGACTGACCCCTCTCTCCTAGAGATTAAGAGCATGGGAAGAGAAGTGACAGAGTAATTAGGATGGAAAAGATAATAAATGCAAATTTCAAAGACTGCAGTATTGTGCCAAGAGCCAATTCTATATTATTTAATTAAGGATTTTCCCGAAATTCACATGATAATGCCGTCTCTGTACACTCATCCTTTCTCAGATATTCCAGGTTACCCAGAATTGCATGTGAATCAAATCGATATGCAGTTAAGTACAAAAACGTTTCCTACATTTGTATGCAACTTTCAAGTTGTCAAAGTGTTTTCAAGTGCTTTATCTCATTTCATTCACATAAGTATGTGATGAAGTTTACTGTCCTATTTTATAGATGAGGAAAAGGAAGTATAGAAACGTTCAGTGATTTAGTCTAAATCATCAACTCATAAAACATTAATAGATAATTCTCAGAAGGAACATAATTGTATATAAAAATTTCAACCCAATGATATTTTAAGTACATTTTTATTGATGTTTAACACAGAGAAAAGCAAAAAAAAAAAATCATAAGCATACAGTGCTAGGAATTTTCACAGAATAAACATGTAGCCAGCAACCTGGTTAACAAGCAAAACATTACCAGCACTTCAGAAGTCACCCTCTCTTTCCTTCCAGTCACCACTTAGAAGAATCAATACTAAGAAGCTATTCAAGAAAAGAGACTTTGACATATAAACTGATATGTTCGTTGCAAAGTTATTTAATATAATGAAAAGTTTGAACAATTCTAAATACTCAGTTCCTGCAGAATGGTTAAATAAATCATGATATAGTTACAGACCAGAATAATATTCACATTTGGCCTCCAATTAAAATACAGAAAGTGAAAAGACTGTAGTTCTCACTCTAACAAGAACACACCAGATAAGCTACAAACACATGGCTTTTTTTTTTAACATCTTTATTGGAGTATAATTGCTTTACAATGCTGTGTTAGTTTCTGCTGTATAACAAAGTGAATCAGTTATACGTATACATTTATCCCCATATCCCCTCCGTCTTGTGCCTCCCTCCCACCCTCCCTATCCCACCCCTCTAGGTGGTCACAAAGCACTGAGCTGATCTCCCTGTGCTATGCGGCTGCTTCCCACCAGCTATCTATTTTACATTTGGTAGTATATATATGTCAATATGACCCAGCAATCCCACTATTGCGCATGGTTTTTTGAAACCCATCACAGAGCTAAAAATAGGGGAGAAAAGTTAAATGAATTAAATTCCGCAAAGTGATAGTCTTTTCTAGAAAAGACATATGGCTGTTTTCGCCTTTGGCAGAGAGGTCAGGAGGAAGAGGAATCCATCTTAAATGGGAGTGAGGAGCAAAAGAGTATATTTCAATGGCAAATAACTACATGAGAAGGGTCTCAGTATCACTAAACATTAGGGGAATGCAAATCAAACCACAGTAAGATATCACCTCACAACTGTTAGATTGATCATTATCAAAAAGACAGGGGATAACAAGTGCTGGTGAGGATGCAGAGAAAAGGAAACTCCTGTACACTGTTAATAGAAATGTAAATTAGTGCAGCTGCTACAGAAAACATTATAGAGGTTCCTCAAAAAATGAAAACTAGAATACCATATGATTCAGCAAATTCTACTTCTGGGTATATATCCAAAGAAAATAAAGTCACTATCTCAAAAAGATACATACACCCTCATGTTCAGTAACAGCACTAGTTACAATAGTTGAGACATGGAAATAACTTCAGTGTCCACCTACAGATAAATGGATAAAGAAAATGTGGAAGGACGTGCTCTCACTCCCTCTTGCGAGAACACCAGAATCACAACTAGCTGTTGGACAATCATCGACAGGAGGACACTGGAACTCACCAAAAAAGATACCCCACATCCAAAGACAAAGGAGAATCCGCAATGAGATAGTAGGAGGGGCGCAATCACAGTAAAATAAAATCCCATAATTGCTGGGTGGGTGACTCACAGACTGGAGAACACAGATACCACAGAAGTCCACACACTAGAGTGAAGGTTCTGAGCCCCACGTCAGGCTTCCCAACCTGAGGGTCCAGCAACGGGAGGAGGAATTCCTAGAGAATCAGTCTTTGAAGGCTAGTGGGATTTGATTGTAGGACTTCGACAGGACTGGGGGAAACAGAGACTCCACTCTTGGAGGGAACACACAAAGTAGTGTGCGCATCGGGACCCAGGGGAAGGAGCAGTGACCCCAGGGGAGACTGAACCAGACCTACCTGCTAGTGTTGGAGGGTCTCCTGAAGATGCAGGGGGTGGTTGGGTCTCACTGTGAGGACAAGGACACTGGCAGCAGAAGTTCCGGGAAGTACTCCTTGGCAGGAGCCCTCCCAGAGTCTGCCACGGGACCCAGCAAAGAGCTCAGGTAGGCTCCAGTGCTGGGTTGCCTTGGGCCAAACAATCAACAGGGATGGAAGCCAGCCCCACCCATGAGCAGTAAAGCTGATTAAAGTTTTACTGAGCTCTGACCCACCAGAGCAACAGTCAGCTCTACCTACCACCAGTGCTTCCCATCAGGAAACTTGCACAAGCCTCTTAGATAGCCTCATCCACCAGAAGGCAGACAGCAGAAGCAAGAAGAACGACAATCCTGCCACCTGTGGAACAAAAACCTCATTCACAGAAAGACAGACAAGATGAAAAGGCAGAGGGTTATGTACCAGATGAAGGAACAAGATAAAACCACAGAAAAACAACTAAGTGAAATGGAGATAGGGAACCTTCCAGAAAAGGAATTCAGAATAATGATAGTGAAGATGATCCAGGACCTCGGAAATAGAATGGAGGCAAAGATTGAGAAGATGCAAGAAATGTTTAACAAAGACCTAGAAGAATTAAAGAACAAACAAACAGAGATGAACAATACAGTAACTAAAATGAAAAATACACTAGAAGGAATCAATAGCAGAATAACTGAGGCAGCGGAACGGATAAGTGACCTGGAGGACAGAATGGTGGAATTCAGTGCTGCGGAACAGAATAAAGAAAAAAGAATGAAAAGAAATGAAGACAGCCTAAGAGTCCTCTGGGACAACATTAAATGCAACAACATTCGCATTATAGGGGGTCACAGAAGGAGAAGAGAGAGAGAAAGGACCCGAGAAAATATTTGAAGAGATTATAGTCGAAAACTTCCCTAACACTGGAAAGGAAATAGCCACCCAAGTCCAGGAAGTGCAGAGAGTCCCATATAGGATAAACCCAAGGAGAAACATGCCAAGACACATAGTAATCAAATTGGCAAAAATTAAAGACAAAGAAAAATTATTGAAAGCAGCAAGGGAAAAATGACAAATAACATACAAGGGAACTCCAATAAGGTTAACAGCTGATTTCTCAACAGAAACTCTACAAGCCAGAAGGGAGTGGCATGATATACTTAAAGTGATGAAAACAAAGAACCTACAACCAAGATTACTCTACCCAGCAAGGATCTCATTCAGATTCAATGGAGAAATCAAAAGCTTTGCAGACAAGCAAAAGCTAAGAGAATTCAGCACCACCAAACCAGCTCTACAACAAATGCTAAAGGAACTTCTCTATGTGGGAAACACAAGAGAAGAAAAGGACCTACAAAAACAAACCCAAAACAATTAAGAAAATGGTCATAGGAACATACATATCAATAATTACCTTAAACGTGACAGGATTAAATGCTCCAACCAAAAGATATAGATTGGCTAAATGGATACAAAAACAAGACCTATATATATGCTGTCTATAAGAGACTCACTTCAGACCTAGGGACATATACAGACTGAAAGTGAGGGGATGGAAAACGATATTCCATGCAAATGGAAATCAAAAGAAAGGTGGAGTAGCATTACTCATATCAGATGAAATAGACTTTAAAATAAGTAATGTTACAAGAGACAAGGAAGGACACTACATAATGATCAAGGGATCAATCCAAGAAGATATAATGATTATAAAAATATATGCACCCAACATAGGAGCATCTCAATACATAAGGCAACTGCTACCAGCTATAAATGAGGAAATAGACAGTAACACAATAATAGTGGGGGACTTTAACACCTCACTTACACCAATGGACAGATCATCCAAAATGAAAATAAATAAAGAAACAGAAGCTTTAAATGACACAATAGACCAGATAGATTTAATTGATATTTATAGGGCATTCCATCCAATATCAGCAGATTATACTTTCTTCTCAAGTGCACACAGAACATTCTCCAGGATAGATCACATCTTGGGTCACAAATCAAGCCTCAGTAAATTTAAGAAAATTGAAATCATATCAGGCATCTTTTCTGACCACAATGCTATGACTTTAGAAATCAATTACAGGGAAAGAAATGTGAAAAACACAAACACATGGAGGCTAAACAATACATTACTAAACAACCAAGAGATCACTGAAGAAATCAAAGAGGAAATAAAAAAATACCTAGAGACAAATGACAATGAAAACATGACAATCCAAAACCTATGAGATGCAACAAAGGCAGTTCTAAGAGGGAAGTTTATAGCTATACAAGCCTACTCAAGAAACAAGAAAAATCTCAAATAAACAATCTGACCTTACCTGAAGGAACTAGAGAAAGAAGAACAAACAAAACCTAAAGTTAGCAGAAGGAAAGAAATCATAAAGATCAGGGCAGAAATAAATGAAATAGAAACAAAGAAAACAATAGCAAAGATCAATAAAACTAAAAGCTGGTTCTCTGAGCAGATAAACAAAACTGATAAACCTTTAGCCAGACTCATCAAGAAAAAGAGGGAGAAAACTCAAATCAATAAAATCAGAAATGAAACAGGAGAAGTTACAACAGACACCGCAAAAATACAAAGCATCCTAAGAGACTACTACAAGCAACTGTATGCCAATAAAATGGACAACCTGGAAGAAATGGACAAATTCTTTAGAAAGGTATAAGCTTCCAAGACTGAACCAGGAAGAAACAGAAAATATGAACAGACCAATCACAAGTAATGAAATTGAAACTGTGATTAAAAATCTTCCAACAAACAAAAGTACAGGACCAGATGGCTTCACAGGTGAATTCTATCAAACGTTTAGAGAAGAGCTAACATCCATCCGTCTCAAACTCTTCCAAAAATTGTGGAGGAAGGAACATTCCCAAACTCATTCTAGGAGGCCACCATCACCCTGATACCAAAACCAAAGATACACAAAAAAACAAAATTACAGACCAATATCACTGATGAATATCGATGCAAAAATCCTCAAGAAAATACTAGCAAACAGAATCCAACAGCATATGAAAAGGATCATACACCATGATCAAGTGGGATTTATCCCAGCGATGCAAGGATTCTTCAATATACGCAAATCAATCAATGTGATACACCATATTAACAAATTGAAGGAGAAAAACCATATGATCATCTCAATAGATGCAGAAAAAGCTTTTGACAACATTCAATGCCGACTTATGATAAAAACTCTCCAGAAAGTGGGCATAGAGGGAACCTACCTCAACATAATAAAGGCAATATACGACAAACCCACAGCAAGCACCATTCTCAATGGTGAGAAACTGAAAGCATTTCCTCGAAGATCAGGAACAAGACAAGGATGTCCACTCTCACCACTATTATTCAACATAGTTTTGGAAGTCCTAGCCACAGCGATCAGAGAAGAAAAAGAAATAAAAGGAATCCAAATAGGAAACGCAGTAAACCGGTCACTGTTTCCAGATGACATGATACTATACATAGAGAATCCTAAAGATGCCACCAGAAAACTACTAGAGCTAATCAATGAATTTGGTAAAGTTGCAGGATACAAAATTAATGCACAGAAATCTCTTGCATTCCTATACACTAATGATGAAAAATCTGATAGAGAAATCAAGGAAACACTCCCATTTACTATTGCAACAAAAAGAATAAAATAGCTAGGAATAAACCTACCTAGGGAGACAAAAGACCTGTATGCAGAAAACTATCAGACACTGATGAAAGAAATTACAGATGATACCAACAGATGGAGAGATATACCATGTCCTTGGATTGGAAGAATCAATATTGTGAAAATGACTATACTACCCAAAGCAATCTACCGATTCAATGCAATCCCTATCAAATTACCAATGGCATTTTTTACGGAACCACAAGAAAAAATCTTAAAATTTCTATGGAGACACAAAAGACCCTGAAGAGACAAAGCAGTCTTGAGGGAAGAAAAACGGAGCTGGAGGAATCAGACTCCCTGACTTCAGACTATACTACAAAGCTACAGTAATCAAGACAATATGGTACTGGCACGAAAACAGAAACATAGGTCAATGGAACAACATAGAAAGTACAGAGATAAACCCACACACCTCTGGTCAACTAATCTATGACAAAGGAGTCAAGGAAATACAGTGGAGAAAAGACAGCCTCTTCAGAAAGTAGTGCTGGGAAAACTGGACAGCTACATGTAAAAGAATGAAATTAGAACACTCCCTAACACCATACACAAAAATAAACTCAAAATAGATTAGAGATCTAAATGTAAGACCAGACACTATAAAACTCTTAAGAGGAAAACATAGGAAGAACACTCTTTGACATAAATCACAGCAAGATCTTTGTGGATCCACCTCCTAGAGTAATGGAAATAAAAACAAAAATAAACAAATGCTTTTGCACAGCAAAGGAAACCATAAACAAGATGAAAAGACAACCCTCAGAATGGGAGAAAATATTTGCAAATGAATCAACAGACAAAGGATTAATCTCCAAAATATATAAACAGCTCATGCAGCTCAATATTAGAAAAACAACCCAATCCAAAAATGGGCAGAATACCTAAATAGACATTTCTCCAAAGAAGACATACAGATGGCCAAGAAGCACATGAAAAGCTGCTCAACATCACTAATTATTAGAGAAATGCAAATCAAAACTACAATGAGGTACCACCTCAAACCAGTTAGAATCGGCGTCGTCAGAAAATCTACAAACAACAAATGCTGGAGAGGGTGTGGAGAAAAGGGAACCCTCTTGCACTGTTGGTGGGAATGTAAAGTGATACAGCCACTATGAAGAACAGTATGGAGATTCCTTAAAAAACTAAAAGTAGAATTACCATATGATCCAGCCATCCCATTACTGGGCATGTACCCAGAGAAAACCGTAATTCAAAAAGACACCTGCACCCCAATGTTCACAGCAGCACTATTTACAATAGCCAGGTCATGGAAGCAACCTAAATGTGCATCGACAGACGAATGGATAAAGAAGTTGTGGTACATATATACAATGGAATATTACTCAGCCATAAAAAGGAACAAAATTGGGTCATTTGTTGAGATGTGGATGGATCTAGAGACTGTCATACAGAGTGAAGTAAGTCAGAAAGAGAAAAACAAATATCGTATATTAATGCATACATATGGAACCTAGAAAAATGGTACAGATGAACCAGTTTTCAGGGCAGAAATTGAGACACAGATGTAGAGAACAAATGTATGGACACCAAAGGGGGAAAGCGGTGGGGGGGTGGGGTGGTGGCATGATGAATGGGGCAATTGAGATTGACATGTATACACTGATGTGTATAAAACTGATGACTAATAAGAACCTGCTGTATAAAAAAATTAATTAAATAAAATTAAAATTTTTGAAAAAAAAGAAAATGTGGCACATGGACAATTACTCACCCATTAAAAATGAAATTCTGCAATTTGCAACAACGTGGATGGACCTAGAGTATTATCACCTGAAACTAATATTTTAATAATATTGTAAATCAACTGTACTTCAATAAAAAAAAAGAAAATGTGGCATATACATACAATGGATTATTTTTCAGCCATGAGAAAGAAGGGAATCCTGCCATTTTTAACAGTGTGGATGAAACTTGAGGGCATTATGCTAAGTGAAATAAGTCAGACAGAAAGACAAAAACTGTATGAGGGCTTCCCTGGTGGCACAGTGGTTAAGAATCCGCCTGCCAATGCAGGGGACATAGGTTCAAGCCCTGGTCGGGGAAGATCCCGCATGCCTTGGAGCAACTAAGCCCGTGTGCCACAACTACTGAGCCTGCACTCTAGAGCCTGCAAGCCACAAGTACTGAGCCCTCTTGCCACAACTACTGAAGCCTGTGCACCTAGATCCCATGCTCCGCAACAAGAGAAGCCACTGCAATGAGAAGCCCACGCACCGCAATGAAGAGTAGTCCCCACTTGCCACAACTAGAGAAAGCCCACGTGCAGCAAAGAAGACCCAATGCAGCCAAAAGTAAATAAATAATAATTTTTTTAAAAATTGAAAAAAAATAAACCTGTATATCATTTATATGTGGAATCTAAAAATGCCGAACACATAGAAACAAAGAGTAGAGTGGTGGTTGGGGCTGGGGGAAATGGGGAGATGCTGGTCAAAGGCACAAAGTTATAAAATAAATAAGTTCTGGGGATCTAACGTACAGCATGATTACAGTTTATAATATTGTATTATATACTTGAAAGTTGCTAAGATAGTAAATTTAAAGGTTCTCACCACACAATAATTGTAACTATGTGAGGTAATAGTTGTGTTAACTAACCTCATTGTGGTAATCATTTTGTATTATATACGTATATCAAATCATCACATTGTACATCTCAAGCTTACACAATGTTACATGTCAGTTATATCTCAATATTACATGTCAGTTATATCTCAATAAAGCTAGGGGTAAAAAAAGACACAGGTTGCATAGACTACAATCCAGTAACTGGATCTTATAAATTATACTATAAATATTCAAGGAGAAGGGAACAGACCCATGATTCTGAAATAAAGGCTACTTTATGGTTACATGGTCCAAGTCTAGATGGAAGAAAGAAATGGAACTCTGACTCCTGCTGGGAATCAACTGTCCACTTCCCAAGAAGCATGCAGATGCAAGCAAGAGTGAAGGTTTTTAAAAAATAGTAATAATAATCAAGGAATAATAAAACTCTGCCTCGTCTTGGCTCTGGTATGTAGATGTGTGGACCAAAATAACTACAGACATCATATTATTTCTCTTAAAGAAATTGAGAACTATAATCCTATTATGTCTCAAGAGGCTTTAGGGTCATACACCATCCTGAACACACACATACAGACACACACACACACACATACACACACTCTCTCTCTCTCTCTCTCATTTCATGTACATGGAAGATACCAAAAGCAGAAGACAGGCTGTCAAGGGTAAAAGTTCATCTCCCACCCCCAACTTGAGGGATCTAGGACCCAGTCAACACTTAGGTGCTGTGTTCTGACTGTTCACCCTATGGGTCTGACCTCTGGTCATCCATTTGTGGATGATCCAGCTCAGGCTGTAAGGCAGGGCCCCAGCTAAAGCATTTATTCCCAGCAGGAGTTACTCTGATGCTGCAGCCCAGCAGTCTCGGTAACTAGTCCTTGGGACATGTCAGTCATCTAAGTTCTCAAAAGAGAGGACAGTACGTTTGATAACTGACCCCTTGCGTCATGACAAGCACAGGTCGCACATACTCCACCAGCCCTTTCTATCTAACCCCACTTAACTTTCCCACTGCAATACCCCTAGTAATCACTCTGGTTCACTCAAGATGGTAAGAATGAATTGGAGTTGAAGGATGAGGTCGTAATTTGCTCTGAGATCACTAAAAATACACTTGCTACAGGTCAGCTCCAGCTACAACACAAGGGGCTGTGGCCAAAACAGCAAGTGTAGCAATTACTTGGTTCCAAGCCTGAAAAAATAATCAGACTCTGCTGCTCTGCCTTTGTAATTGCAAAGCAGGGACCCTCAGTAAATGCTTGGAATCCTTAAACCCATTGAATGAGAATCAGATCCTGATCCACTGGAGGCTTGAGCATTAGAAATGCTCTAGCTTTAGCGTGTCAGGCAGTAAAAAACTCAGACGTATGGAGACGGAAAGATTTCCAACCCTGACCATCCACTTAAGGATTAGTCAACATATATTTATTGAGCACCCACTAGTGTCAGGCACTATGATGGATGTAAAGATAAAGACAACATATCCTCAATGAGTTGATACTCTAGTAGAAGAGATAAAGCAAATTCATAAAGATTATCATGGAAGGGAGGATATATTTTATATCTTAGGAGAAGTATAAATTGTGAGGTTTTAAAAGATAAATGGAATTTTCATCCACAGAAAAGGGGATGTTCAAGGCAGTGGGCACAACTGAGACAGAGGTGGAAAAGCACAAGGATTTATTTAGACAAATCTGTAGCCCATTAGTGATGAGTGCCATGGACTGGCAAAAAGAGATACGTGTGTGTGTGTGTGTGTGTGTGTGTGTGAGAGAGAGAAGTGCAGACTTAAGTAAAAGTTAAAGGACCAAGTAATACTGGCAAGATGTGGCTGCTGATTGGATATAAAAGATGAAAGGTGAAAGAGGATGCAGGAAATTTAGATTTTTAGCCTTGAGGAAATGCTGGTAGCTTAAGCAGCAACAAATCAGAAGAGTGGAAGGTGTGGAGAAGAAATGTTCATTTTCTTCTGCAGTGAACTTGAACAAGATTCTCTCTCACTACCCCCTGTCTCACTTAGCATTCCTGTCACTTCCTCCAGATCTGGGCTCCGGGCTGCTGACAGTTTATAAACTGTTAGAGCCATTTCCAGGCCTTCCGGTCCCACAGAAACAGAGTAGGGGGTCTAAGCCACATCCATTATCGTCAGCTCCCAATAAACAACAGGCTTTAAAAAAACAAAAAAAAAAAAAACCAAACTGAATAGTCTTTCTTTCCACCAAAGCACAAGCCTGCTCTCACCAGTGGGGCCAATCTGGTCTGCACAGAACACAGTAAGCTTTCTCCCCAAACGGAGGATAAAACTCAAGCAAGAAAGAACACCTGGCCTATCAGGAGGCTTCCTTCTAAAGTGGTACCACAGGCAGCTCCCAGGTGTGCATCTATCAACATAAAAATACCTCCCATCCTTGTCAGAACATTTATATCATTCCCTGCTTCTCCTTGAACCACAAATGTGGCTGAAATGATCGAGGGGTTCCCCTATCCTGGCTGAAGTCTCTTGCTGCTGTTTACTTGTTTGTTTGTTTGGTATAAAAGGGGAGGTACAGAGCTACCCTCCCGCAAGGTTTGGTCAGAAACGCCACCGAGTCACCAGTGTTGTCGGGGTATGGATTCATAGCGATTGTGCTCACTCAACTTTTTCTCTCAAGGAGGGGGGTCTACCCAGCAGATTGTGCCCCGGCTACAGGATCTCCTTGGGAAACCACAATCACAGCGCACAGCAGTGGAACACCTAGGATTTCTACCAGGGAGCAGCCACGTAGGGGAGGCCATAAGGTCAAACCATAATAACACACAACTGCTAACAAGTTTTAGAAACTGGGAGTGAAGAGGCTATACTGGTGAATGAGATTGGGTAGGGAGGTTTAGCCTGAGGGAATATGGTGGGTTGATGGGACCCCCTGTTTGGGTGCCAAAGGGATCCTGAACCCTACTTAGGGTTCCCTGTCCTAAAGCAAACTGACCAAACTCAGCTTCCAACTGTACTTTCTCCACAAGCAGCTTAAATTCCTGTTGGGACAGTCGTGATCAGAGCTAAGAGTGCCACCTACAGACACTTTAGTGCTAAATATTTATTAGAAAATCTGAAGAAAGCCATTCACGATCAGTTGTGCAAGACCCTAAGTAGATCTTGAAGTATCATCCATAAGGAGGGGTGTGTGTGTGTGTGTGTTGGGTAAGGGTGGAGGTAATAAGCCAGGAAAAATAATAAAAAAAGAAAACTGAGACTCTGGGCCTGAGCGTGACTGGAAGGATGCTGGTGACATAAACAGACAGGGGGACTTTGGAAGAGGGCTTTAGGAGAGAGGATGACTTCATCCCTCACCCTCTTCTCGCCCCCCTACACATGCTGAGTCCAACACCCCAGCGCGATGCACTCTCACCTCTCCCTCTTTCTGCCAGCATTTCAGACACTTCCTTGGGTGTGGACTCTGAGCTCCTGGCAACTGTGACAGGTAGTTACAGAACTGCTACCTCCATGTTTCTTACTGATTTACCGAGACTTCCAGTACTTTAGAAAAGTGATGTGATAGATGGTCCCCTCCCCTGCTTATCACTGGTGGCACTGTCCTCACCACTACCATTCCATCTCTACCACCCCTATCTCTGCCAACAAGCAGCTACTAATTTTCTCAAGATTTGGGATACATGAAATGTGGCCTTTTTGTAGAGAAACATCGAACATCAAATATTAAAACAATCAGGGTCGAGGGGCTTCCCTGGTGGCACAGTGGTTGAGAGTCCGCCTGCCGATGCAGGGGACATGGTTTCGTGCCCCGGTCTGGGAGGATCCCACATGCCGCAGAGCGGCTGGGCCCGTAAGCCATGGCCGCTGAGCCTGCGTGTCCGGAGCCTGTGCTCCACAACGGGAGAGGCCACAGCAGTGAGAGGCCCGCGTACCGCAAAAAATAAAAATAAAAATAAAAATAAAAAACAAAACATCAGGGTCTTAATATGTGTTTTTCCTCTAGATATTTTAAAGAGTTAGCATTTAATTCAGAGGAATAAAACTCTAATAGTAGGTTGGGACTGATAGAGAAGCTATTTTGGAGCATGGATCCTCCTATAAATCTTCAAATTACATCATATTAAACTTGCCGATATGTGTTTAGTTTGATCACAAATACTAAGATTAACACTTGCCCTTTTATGTAGTATAATGAGAACCGTCAGGCAGAAGTAAGTGCCAAACTCAGCTCTGCCACCTTTCAAGCTCTGGGACATTGGGCAAGTCACTGAACTGACCTAAGCCTCAGTATACTAATCTATAAAATAAGAAAAAAACCCAAAAAACAAAAAAAAACCCTCCCTCACAGAGTGAGTTACAAACTTAAATGTTACAACATCCTTAACATAAATCCAGCGCCTCACGCAACAGGGATGATGATCAGTATTTCTGAGCCAGCTTGCCTAGTGGATTTCACTATACTCCAAGGTAGCCTCTTCTAACATATCTCAGGTCCTATTTCCCCTTATTAACAGAAGGTCATTACATTAATTAAACACTTTCTCACGCTTGTCAGTGACATCTTAATTTAAAGCCAAGCTCTCCCCCACTTCAAACAGCTTCTTGTAAAACAAACCAGAGGAAATCATACTCCTCTGATCACAGGACCACAATGCAGCAGGGACCAGCTTTTCTTAATGAAAAGTACCAAGACAGTGCATAGAAGGAAAAATATTTGCCAGAAACGCCACAAGAGGGGCTAAGGGGAAAGTGAGTTATAATCATGCCGTTGATTCTTTTTCCCTTTTTTTTCTCCTGGGAGGAGAGTTCTTTTTCCTGGCCCCCAATACAATGACACCACAGTAGACAGATGTATATTTTTAGAAGAGCTGTATTATTGTTGCCCTAGGACATGTGCTGCTTTTAATCATCCAAGTCATGCCTAGGTGATGGGCCTAACACAATAGGGAGGCAAGGACTAGACAAATAGGCCATTTCCTGAAATGTGCAGGAACATAAACAGGGAGATTATCCAAAATTCCATCATTGTGTACAATACTTACCTTCTTGAGTCAGGAATGAGGGCACATCCACGATGTATTTCCCACTGAACTGATCCTTTGTTTCCCTCCCTCCACCCCTTTCAAAATCTAAATTACAGTGATTTCCTCCCTCAATGAAATCAGAGCCATTCATCTTGGTATATCTAGATATGAGGGATGACGTGGGAGAGGAAAGGAAGGGTGAGAAAATTCATATTGAATCCTCAGAAGCTGACTCACAGAGTAAGCAGGTAAAACCAAGCTGAGGGTGAAAGGAGGAAGCATCCGTTTCACCCTCTCCTGACTCAGAGCTGAAGCTCATTTTGCGGATCATGCAAGCGTGACTGCTAAGAGCCAAGTGTAACCCTCACTCGACCTTTACCTTCCGCCTTTTATGGGAAGTCGTGGTCAGGGGAGATGAGGGTGGAGCCACCAAAACTGATTTAAAGGAGCAGGAGAGGTTTGATCAGAGAGTCACTGCCCAGAACGGTGGCACGCTGCTTTTATAGCCACGAGACTGTGGCGTCATGGCAGCCAACACAAAGCACCCCCAACATACCCTCTCGGTATCTCCAGATAGGGCCAGTGGGGAAAAGGAAGGGAAAGGAGGAATTTTATAGCTTGCCAGTGCAATCTGGGATTTCCAAAAAGTTTAAGACTAAAATTAACCCAGTCTGAAATCAACAATAATTTCATTGGCACACAGTCTCCAGCTAGGGTTCCAAATACTCATTTGCTGAGTACTGAGCTTGCATTGCCCTGTGGGAACAGTATTAGTCACTGTGGTTAGTATCGGGCTCAGGCTCAAGAGGCAGGACCAGCAGCAAGACTCCACTGCTCTCTAACTGGGATGCTCCTTGCACCCACAGGACCAAGCCATGACGCACCAGGAACTCCACGGTCCCAGATACACAAAGGTGTCTTCCTGGAATCAGTTGTACTTGATGATGAGTCATTTTAAATGTAACTCGTAGATGAGCGTATGGAGTAGAAGGCTAAATCCACATGAACCTTTAAAATAAAACCCAGATGTGCACAGAAACTGTTAAAAGCAGTTAACCCTGTGACTACTTTATATAAATTTGCATTGTTTGAGTTGTTTTCCAACAAGCATGTCTACAAATATTTGGGAAAAAATACTCTTTTAAATCAATAAAGCATAGAGTCCTTAAGAAATCTCTCACTGAGGGCTTCCCTGGTGGCGCAGTGGTTGAGAGTCCACCTGCCGATGCAGGGGACACGGGTTCATGCCCCAGTCCGGGAAGATCCCACATGCCGCGGAGCGGCTGCGCCCGTGAGCCATGGCTGCTGAGCCTGCATGTCCGGAGCCTGTTGCTCTGCAACGGGAGAGGCCACAACGGTGAGAGGCCCGCGTATCGCAAAAAAAAAAAGAAATCTCTCACTGGGCGAATTCAAGCTGTGTCCCCAGACACAGCTGATTCACTAATGCTCCTCCATCAGAGGCCTCTCCATGGACAAGCCTGAGAAACAGAGAGATGCAAATATCCCTGGGCTGAACCTGAAACTCAGAACATTCAAGGCCCAGCTTCACCACGACACCATGCGATACTGAGCATACTATTTCTACTGATGGCTTATTCATCCAGTAAACATTTATTGAGCACTTGGAATGTGCTAGACACTGTAAGCTAAGGATGCTCCTCATCTGTAAAATGGGGATAGTAATAGTAGCATACAGTGTTGTTACTAAAGTCAAATAAAGTACTCTACACAAAAGCATTCCAAAACCACAGTTCTGTACAATATGGGATACTTTGTGACTCCAGGCACTTTATTGATTAAGAACTTCCTGGGTTAACCTGTGAACCTAAGCATTATTTGTAGCATGGTTTCCATGCAGGGCACACTATGTTAGAGTACCGGGGACCACATCTCCCTCTCCCTGTCTCTTCCCTCCTCCAGTCACTCTGCCTCCTTTCCTAGATAAGCTATGAGGGTGGCCAGCCATGGACAGAGGGAAGCCACGTTATGAATAGCTTTCTTTTCCCCACTTCAGACCCAACAGCCATTGATAACTTTTACGATCAAAAAGAGAATATATTGTTTCAAAGGACACTTCTGACCCCCTAGGGCCCCATGATGAATCCATTACTCCTTCAATTTAACACTTGCAATGGGCATTCATGTGTCACGTGTCTACAAGTCACTACACAAGAAGTTCTGAAGAAAAGAGAAGCTAAAACAAACAGAAATGGAAATCTTTTCCACGGAAGTGTGTCGATGCCCTGAGTCGTGCCAGGGAATCCTCCACAGGCCACTCAGGTCTGCATCCCAGGATGAATGAAGACTGTACAGTCTTCCTGAAGGAGCTCAGCTTTGAGGATTGAGTTTTCAAAGTGCACAAGTAAGGGCACTCTGCAGTGAGCATACAAGAGGAAAAAGAAGCGGTAAAAGTAAACAACCCCCAAACTAAAAAGAAAATATTTGTTTCTGTCTCAAGGAAAGCTTTTTCGAAAACTGGAGGCTAGAGCCTTTGAAGGGGTCTATTGTAAAGGATAGGAATGTCGCCAGTGTATCTGGTTCAAACCCGCCATTAGGAAGGGCTGGGTGCAGATAATCTCCCCTTAGGCCAAAGAAAATCACAGAGCCTTTTAATTTTTTGGCTTTTAATCCTTAGACGGGTTGTAGGCTAATTGAAAAATGCTTGGACGAGAGCATCTAGAAGCAAAGGGATCAATGTCATGGCTGTTAAATTCATTCAAAAGAGAGTAAAGACACTACTTCCTGACCACATCTGCACATGGCCACAGACACAGCCCTTTTGTCAAATGAACACTCCTGGATTAGGTACCTGCTACGTGTGAAACACGGGGAAGGTGCTCTGGGAACCGAAATGAGACTAGATAACCCCTGAGATCTGCTTGCTCACTATCTATTGCGAAAGCAAATCCCTACAGAAATAGCTTTGCAGAAGGAAGTCTATGTTAAGCATTATCAAACCATGCTATGGAAATATAGAGGAGACAGACATTCATTCCGAGAGAAGATCTGAGAGAGCAACTTGAAGGATACCTATTTTAAGATGATAAAATGAAAGGTTAACATATGTTGATGGAATTGCAGAGGTTAGTAATTTGGTAACTAAAACAGTATAATTGGTCAGAATGCCCAATCATAAAGAAAAAAGGAAAGAGAAGGGAAGAAGGAGGGAAGAAAATAAATCAACAAAACATGCTTGCACCAATTGTTTGCATCATCCTTACTTTTCAAGGATTGCCCTAGTTTCCCTTACGTTACTAGTTAATTTAGACAGAGGGAGTTTATTTGATGCTGTTGGTTGCCTCTCCAACATTTTTCCTTCAGGTGGCCTTGAGCTTTAAGACAGGCCGGCCCCATCCAGGGGTGGATTCTGATTGGTGCAGCCTTCCATAGTAGCCTCAGCCCTCCTCCTGCCAGTGGTTTGTTCAGGAATGAGCATGTGAAACAATTCTGGCCAGTCCCACTGCAGGGCTTGAAGTTTCCTTAATTTTCAAAAGGGAACCAAGGAAGAGACCATTTTTTTCCTCTCTCTCTGGATACTGTCTTGTCTGGATGTGGTACCTGGAGCTGCTGGCAGAGTGGGAAATAGTAGGAGGCTGACTCGTAATGATTGCACCACTGAGCTAACCAGCCCTGGAATCCCTGCTGCTTCACTTCATGCTGTGTGAGAAAATAAATGTCCTCACTGCTTCAATCAGCTGCTTCACATTTCTGTTGCTTGTACTGAGGGAATCCTAATACAAGGGATACGAGGAGGTACCGTATCTTTGCTCTGCTCTGGCTGGGAAACAGGCACAGATGTGGACACTTTGGAGATGGATCACTGTCATCGGGTTTTGCATGAGATAATGTAGTAAAGCCTTCCTATAAAACTCACTGAGGCCCATACCTGGTTCTGATCAGAGTCCCCTATGCTCCTCTCCACAGGCTCTCCACATAGTTTATCTGATGGGTCAGGGCTCTGGTGGGCTCTCACACTGGATTCAGCTCGTCCTGAGATTAGACAGGAAGAGCCACCACGTGGGAGAAGTTAGAGGACAAAGTGGGTTTGGAGGTGTGAGCAGAATTATCACACAGGCTGAAAAAAAACATGGTGCCCAAAGCACTAACCTTTCCCAGCAATGCCTCCTCCCTACATATGGCATGTAAACACCCAGCATATCTTAAACTCCTCCAGCACTTCCTATTTCCAAAGCACTTGGAAATATTATTTCCCATATATTTGATCCTTAAGAAAACATCATGAAGTAGGTAGAACAGGTATCTCTACCTCCATTTAATAGATATGCAAACTAAAAGGTAAGCTTTGAAAAGCTACACAGTTGATATTGATGGGCACCAGACTTCGGATTTCACTCCCTAAAATGACCAGGAACCTAGGAATATACTTAAATACACATATTTATATGATTAAATATGAACATATTATTTTATAAATAGACTTATTATTAATAAATTATATCTATTTGAATACAAATCACAGAGGATTCAAGCCATGGGGAGCTCTTACATGATAATAGGAGGGATAATATTAGGGTAGATACATTAAAACAAAATGTGAGAGATGTAAAAAAAATTTTGAGGGTAATTTTGAGGAAAGAGTTTTACTCTCAGATCTTCTGATTTGCAATGCAAGGAATTTTTACCATGCCATACTCAATAAACTTTTTTTTTTTGGGCATCGAAGATGGAGGCAGTACCCCTTGGGCTGAGTCTTAAAAGGAGAAGTAGAAGTGAGACAGGGAAGCTGAGAGGCAGGGAGGAAACCCCAGGCCAAGAGAACACTCTATGCTACCAAGACTAAAGAGGCATTAATCAGCTTGGTGCAGGGGAACTTCAAGTGGCTTCGTGTCGCTGGAGCACTGGATGCAGCAAATGCCAAGGACAAAGCACAAAAGAAAAGCACAACAAAAACCACCACCTGCCAAAGCTTCCTGCCCTCCATGGAGTTCTTTGAAAGCCAGGCTGAGGAGCTTGGGTTTTCTGTGGTCTTCAAACTTTTCCTACTCATATAACACGTAAAATAACTGAAAAACTATGTGCCTAATGTTTACAACCTACTTTGAATTGCACTGAAAAAACAAAATGGATTGATGAATGCATAGGTGGATGGCCAAATATGTGATAAGGCAAATATATTAAAAGGTACATATGGGTATTCACTGTATAATTCTTTACCTTCTTTATGTATTTAAATTTTTTCAAAATAAAAATGTTAGGAGAGAAAAAACTATGGTACTCCTTACAGATATTTAATTTTTTTTCTATCGTAGATTTACCTTTTTTTTTTTACATAAAAGGACATAGAAAATGTTAAACATTTTATAAAATGAAATTAGATGAGAATCGGTTGTTATGAAACAAATATTATATTTTATGATTTGATAGATTTTAAATACCCTGTTGATAAAGCACACTGAATCTGAGAGAAATCATGTAAACTAGTCATCTTTGGTTTTTTACAATTATCTTGAAAAATGTGACAGTCTCCGAAGCATTCCAGTTACATTTAAAAGAATTGGCATCATTAACCTTTTACTGTTTTGGCTGTTCTGAATTTGGACCAACCCAATACCAGCCAAATCCAAGCTCCACTCTTAACAGAGAAATGTATAAGAGGGGATAAATAGGAAGCTCAATGGGATCAAGGTGTAGGGATTAATCATTAAAGCAAGTTTCTCTAAAAACCAATATTTCAATTTATCCCATTGTTTGATATTACAGAGGTTTTTATATCCGAGGCTAATGCCACCAAAATAAGATTTAGGATGGTTGAAAAGCCAAACTTTCTTTTGTAAGAGGTAGATGAATCTTGTGATTGCAGGCTCATTTGGATATTAAAGGCCTGGAAATTGATTTCTTAAAATTTACTCACGCACATGCCAAGGGACTCACTCCTTGGCAAGTCTTTGTGTAGCCCAGTTTGAAGACTATTCTCTAAGTGAGAAGTCATCACCTGTAAGATGTTCTGAGAAAGGACAGGATCAGTTTTAGCCCTTGACCCTGGAAGACAGATTTATGGGGCTCCAGAGTGGATGGCTCAGGGATACGACCTAGGAAGCTACTGCAGTCCTCTGGATGTGAAACAGGAGAGAGATTTTACAGCAGGGACTGGGGAAAGAATTTGAGAAATACTTTGAAGAGGCAATACTCAGCTGCACTGATGACTGCCCAGATACAGGGAGAAAAGGAAAGAGAAAGTCAAGAGTGACCATTTGACACATAATGGTAAGGAATAAATATACTCAATAGAAATTTAACATGTGTGCAGCCTTCTGAGGATAACACATTACAACATTATAAAAATTTCTGCAACATTAGATTTTAGCTTTTTTCAGTTATATTAAAATGTGACTGTTCAACCTAGATACAGTCCCTCAGTGCTATGGCCTCCCCATTTCCATCTCAAGGGACCACACATCCAAGAGCTGACTGGGTCACGGGGGTGTCTGCTTGGTCCCAAGCTACAGTCAGGGCAATTGAAAGAATGTGGAATGAGGGTTAGTGAGAGCAGAGTCTAGGTCCAACTCTGTCTCTACTCCTTCCTGTGTGACTTCAGACAAATCGCTTAACCTCTCTGACCTTTGTTTATATCATCTGGAAAGCAGAAGACATCAACAAGGTAATCTGCAAAGTCCCTTGCCTCCCTAATCTTATTATAAGGCTTGAAAATCTATTGACTCTGGACAGGCCAACTACATCAGAGTAGAGAGAGTTAAGTTGAGTGAAGAACTTGACGGATCATGAAGATGAATTAGCTGCAGGGAGAGTCAGTAGGTGTGAACTGCTACAGGCTTGGGGGCTTTCTGCAGCACCTGGAGGAAGACGGTGCTAATGATACTATGGGGACAAAATCGCTGATAGTTATTAAGCAGCAGGCAATGGAAAACCCAAATTTACACTAATGTAATCTGAATCGGTGCCAATATCAGCCTGATGAAGGTCCTCGGCGGGTGGGTGACAGCACTCTGAGAAGCTGAAAATGATAGCTAATAATAAAGCATGAATTCAAACTAATATATGCATTTCTCATTTTTTCTTTAAAAAAAGACCCCACTCTATTAGCAAGTGCTTCTTCCCAGCTAAAGGAAAGTGATAATTATTTCCAATCCTCTACAAACAGACGGGCCCATCTTCTTATTAAGCAAGTGAAAGAAAGAGCATTGGTACAGGTCTTTCACATTCTCTACCTGAGCTCACGTTCTGACCCCGAGGGAGTTACTGAGACAGAGCAAATGGAAGGCTGGTTACGAAATGGGAGGGAAACGGAGACACAGAGCCAGTAAACTGAGGCTGGGATCCCAGACATCCGAAGAACAGTTCAATTAGGATTGTCCCTCTTGGTAAAGAATCCATGAGCCCGGAGTACAATAGCCAGATAGACCAATGCCCTGACTCTACTGGGGGTAGCACTCTCACTTTTTCAAGACCTGTGATCTCAGTTTAGCAAAGTTCTGTGCTCTCCAACCTTAGCAGTTGTGTTTCCAACCAGAACGCATGTGAATTTGCTTGGGAAACAGACAGGCACTAGATTTCTCGAAGTGAATTTTGCTATCACTATTCCCATTTCCCCCGCCTAGAGCCCTTGGGGCCAGTATGGACACCATTCCTCACACCCGACGTTCCACTGTCCACCTAGAATGTTTCCTCCTTCCAGCCCAAGACCCCCTGACTAAACCAAGTCCGTCCTTCAAATCTCACTTTTTCTTTGACACCACCAGGATTGGTTCCATTTCTAAGCTCCTTTTATTCCTATAGACCATGATTAGTAATCCAGACCTTGATTTTCCCAATTTTTTTCATTCTTGACCAAACAATTTCAAAACTGTTTACAGTCTCGTAGCTGAGGGACGTCTGCTACCCTTTTTTTAACCTCCTGTAATCAATCCAAAGGACAGTTTGAGGCTCTTACGGACACTCTGTAACACCTGATTGGCTGATGGAGCATGTCTCAGCCACCTGTTTCCCAGGATTCAGAAGTGCAGGACGTCCCTCCCATCCTTCGCCCATGTGTAAATAGCCCCAGAAACCGAAGTAACTTTCCCCAGCATCCAGGTATCCTGCCACCATGCCTGGCACTGCCCTAGCGTGGTCCTCCCCTCCCAGCTTCTCACAACTCGCAAAGTCTCTCAGAGGCTCCTCCTGTGACAGCGTGGGGGGGAGGTGGAATGTCGTGGAGGAAGAAGAGGAAAGAGATGGTCACTGAGACTAAGGAGACTAAGACATCTTCCCACTGTGGAATGAGAAAGCCTGAGTCCTGCAGGGTGGTAACAGCCTGCAAGGCAGCCGGAAATGTGCCCGTGCATTAAGGCATACCTTGACAAGGGGAGAGATCACAGTTTGAACACTACAAAAATGGAAAAGTAGAAGAGATCAAAACTCAAGCATCAGGAACTGAAGCATAGTCACACCAGAAAACCCAGGAACTAGAACATGCCTAATCCTCGGTCATCTCTAGTGAAGCCACCTTAAAAGCACCACAGTTGGGCTTCCCGGGTGGTGCAGTGGTTGAGAGTCCGCCTGCCAATTCAGGGGACACGGGTTCGTGCCCCGGTCCGGGAGGATCCCACATGCCGCAGAGCGGCTGGGCCCGTGAGCCATGGCCGCTGAGCCTGCGCGTCTGGAGCCTGTGCTCCACAATGGGAGAGGCCATAACAGTGAGAGGCCCGCGTACCACAAAAAAAATTTTTTTAATTTTAAAAAAAAGTACCACAGTATGATAGAGTGGGGGGTGGGTGAGGAAAATTTCCCAGAACTTTATGTCATTCAGTGAGGTCATCTAAAAATGTGCGCTCTTCCGTGATTAAATACGCAGACACAATCTTGCATCAGCAATGTCTCCGAAGTATGTGTGGGGAAAAGAACACAGCCCATGTATTATAACAGATACTCTCCTGGATATGAGGATGCACAGCATGTAAAGCTGGGTACTCATATAACTCATAACAACATAGTAGCCAACACGTATATGAAGCCAACCTCAACCATCTATGTAGCTACCATGTACCAGAAACTGTTGTAGGTCATTTACAAATATTAACTCTCACACCAACCCTATTATTATCCCCACTTTACAAATGAGGAATCTTAAGACACAAGCAAATTAAATCTCCTTCCTAAGGTCACCCAGCTGCTAAACGGTGGAACTCAGATTTGAACCCAGTGTGTCTGGCTCTTCAGTCCTTGGTCTTATCTGTTTTCTTCCCCATCCCTATGTGGTTTTGTCTTTTAAGCTGGAGAGATGACAAGCAACAGCCGGGGTTTATCTACTTCCCCCCAACCAATACCTTCCATCCAGAGCCTCGTTCCCTGATCTTCCCAGCCTGGAACTCCTTAATCAGCCCTACTGTCCACCCTCAGAAAGCAAAATCTGAACAAAGATATATTTACAGGTTTATTGGTAGAGTGCATAAAAATGATCTAGAACATTCTTACCAACTCTCTCTCTCTCCCTGTGTCTCTTTTTTTAACCCATCGTTACTGCTGCTAGAGGTTCTCTTACTGACAATGAGAGAACGCATTGCTCCTTCCTTCTTCTTGGTCACCAGCTGGCACGGCTTTCCCTCCCCACGCCTCCCCACCATCCAGGGGTACATCTTATGAGCGGTGCCTCTCTCCGTGGACCTGCTGCCTGGACTGCCACAGTCTCTCAGCATCTCAGAAAAGCAAAGATCCCCTTCCTGGCTGACACCTCGCAAACTCCGTATCTGCTTGTTGATCTGCTGACCACGCAAAAGTAAGTGAAAATTTCAAAGTTTTCCAGAACTCCCTCGGTTTCAAATGCTTTGTCACGTATACAAATTGGGAGATGTATAATTATACATGTACAATATATAAATATTTATATACATGTATATATTACTATACATGCATAATATATAATTATATAATGTATAATATCTATTAATTTTCCTAAATAGATAGTATGAAAATACCATTTTTCCTAACGTTTGATAATCAACAGAAGAATCCTCCGAGACTCTGGGAGTTTCAGGAGGGTAATGGCTTCACTTCACCACTGAGAATTTTCTGGACTTCCACACACTGACAGCTTCCTTCACTCTTCCTTTCCCATCTTTTCCTCCTCATATTCACAATCCTCCTTCCTTCCAACCTTCCTCCCTCCCTCCCCCCAACTAGAGGCAGCCAGAGCTGACTGGTGTCCTCCTGGGTTACTCTCCCTCACCTTACACACTGCCTCACTTCAGCTGCAAGAATAGCCACTGAGTCTATGTCATCTACTCCATTTAAACATGAAATAGACTCTATTGGATTGGGGGTAAAAATATGCTTTTGAAGAAGGAGTCAGTGGAGGCCCATATTTACAGGACATTTATTGCTGCCGCTTTATGGAGAAAATTAGTCTTTTATGCTTTCGGTAATGATTCCCCAGGCCCTCTTTTCACGCAGCATGCTCATAAATTCCTTGTTTTTACAGCAGGGCAAAAATGTGCTAAAGCATGCTCTTCTTCACCAGCATCATCTGGTAGAGGATGGAGAGTCATCCTGGGAAGAAGACAGCGTGCTCATCAGGGCCAAAATCCAGCAGGCCGCTGGGCCCTCTCTGGACACTTCTTCCAGGGGTGGGGGAAGTGCTGTGTAACTGAGGGACCCATCTGGAGAGCACACACTTCTTAGAAAAATAGCTGGTTCTTTAAAGAAGAGAAGCCCAGCATTGGGCAGGGAAAGCCTGCTCTGGCTCTCTGGGACTTTGCTAAAGTTGAATGATGCTGGCCAGATGCTGTTTGAAGAGGGTCCCCTCAAGCAGGGCATCTAGCCTCAGTATATCCTGTCCCCAAATGAGTTAGAAATAACTGCTTCAAAACCTGGAGAAGGCTCTACAGATTGTGTTGCCCTCCTAGGATGTGTTCTGCGGGACCAGAGGATTTCCTGGTTCCATGCCCAGTGGCCTGCGGCTCCCTTTCCACCTGGTTCAGCACTACTGCCTAAGCAACTTCTACCACCTCACCCTGACTTAGTCATTTTAGATTCCCCAGAGCATGACTCAAAGACACCGGCAAGGGAAAATAAAAACAAGGTTGCTTCATGCTTAAAAGCAAGTTAATGCCCATTTACTGAAAAGCGGGAGGCTACTGAATTCTTATTACGTCAACCTGGGCTTTCAGGCTAATATACTTAATACTAATGCCACAAATGTGGCAGGTGGTGTTGCCTAAGAATCAGCTCATTTCAGAGAACATTCTAATCATGCAGCAGTCTCACTGAACTGTAGATTTGCATTCAGAGGGTCTGAGGCGAGATGAATGATTCTGCATTTCCAACCAGCTCCCCGGAGCACCCCGGGGTCCTAGTGCAGGAGTCCCACTTTGAGTAGGGATGTCTTAGGTCAAGTACTTTGCCTTTGGAGTTAGACAGATTCAACCATGAATTCAGTTACTTACTACCCTCAGGATACTAGGTAAATTCTTTAAGTTCCGAGCCTGTTTCTTCTCATGAAAAGTAAAGGAAATTGCAATACCTGTTCACCCTTTTTCCCGTAGGTGATGTACATTTCAGATGAAAATATACACGAAGGAGCTCTGGAAGCTCTAAAACGCTTATACAAAAATGTTAGTTATTACTATTGACTCCTTTCAACAATACTATTTTATATTCTGAGTTACTCCCTGATTTTGCCTAGTGACAGAAAGAAATGCCTTTTGCGACATATTGCAGAGACAGCATAGATGACGAAGAAGTGCCAAAAGGCTGTTTTGCTTCCATTGCCCCCTCAAAGGCCAGTGATAGGACAGGCTGAGACAAATCAGCTGTCCTGTTTTTAGAGAATTCTGGGGGAGGGAGAGTCTACTACATTTCTTTGTAGGCTGTTTAACCTCAAGTAGAAGGAAGCATTTCTTGGTTAACTACTAGGTCTACATGATCCCTATAACTGGTTGATTAATAAAGTCATCCGTTGTGTCTTGACTTGGTAAACATCATGGTGGGTAGACGGGTTGCATTTTTTCTAATCTCATTTGATACATGCTGTTCAATTAAATAGAAAAAGCATGGGCTTTAGGGTCACATATATCAAGTTTAAATCTAGAGCCTACAGCTTATAATTGCATTGACCCTAAACAAATTGCTTGACCTGAGTCTCAATTTGCTCATCTGTAAAATGGGACTAAATGTTCACGTCACCTAGTATTATGGGGAGTACTTGAAGAAATAATATGTAAAGTTCCTGAATCATAAAATATGGTCAGTATATATTAGATTTCTCCCCTTTGCTCTGATTCTGTACCAGAAGACAAAGAGCAAATTATCGCCTTATAAATGTATTATAAATTAGCCAAAGTATAAAATACTTTCTATGTACCTAAAACTTCAGTAAGCACCTTAAAGGGATTTTCTCATCTTATCCTCACACAGGCCTTTCACTATTATTATTCTCACGTTAGAGATGAGAAATCTGGGTGGTAGAGAAGTATCTTAGTCCACCCCCACAGCTGGTGGCAATGCCAGGATATAAGGTCTGGAGGAAGCTAACTCTAAGACCCTTACCTTTACTTATGCACCGCTGACTCCCATCCTCCCCCTCAAACTAACCCTTCCCAGGGAGGCAGCTCACAACTCACTGTCAGCCTTCTCCTCCTCCCCGTCTCAGGACAGCTCTTATGTTACTGTCTGGCATGCAAGCTGGTGCAAAAGACATTATATTTTGGAATTGATCCCACAGAGTGCTGTCTGCCATTAGTACAGCTTTGTGAAAGAGCCACAGGCCAAGGGACATTGCCACAGGGAAAACAAAATGACAGATCTGGAAAGCAGGGAAATGACAGTATATCAATATCACCTTGCATCCCTCCATAAATATTGCATTAAATATATACATACATATATATACACACACACGTACATATATATCTTGTGTGTGTGCTTTTTTTTTTTTTTTTTTTT